>NC_051442.1:14624662-14656024 GCF_001649575.2 Kryptolebias marmoratus
TTGGGTTCTTTGGTCTTACAGGTCCAGGTGGAATCCAACGGTGAAGAGGAGGTGAGGGAAGCGTTCAGGTGATCCAGAAACTCGACTAGCCAGTAATCCCGTCCAGGTGAGTATCCAGGTGTTCCAGGTAGGTATCCGTGAGTCAAAGGTTCCGTGACGTGGCCAGGTGTCTGAAACAAGGTACATAGAAAACGTAATCAAAACTTAGTCAAGGCTCTGGTTAGATACGGGGGCTGCGAGTCTAACCCAGGAGGTTCGATGCTCCAGCGTAGGTCTGGTCTCAGCTGGAAGCTTAAGTACTGGCAGCCTTCATTAACTGAATCAGGATCACCTGTGGAGGAAGAACACTGGAGGAACCGCCCCGAGGCGGGGCTAGAAACTCCAGATCCCTACACCTTGTTTTATTTGGTCTTTAAATACATTTATTTTACATTAACAACAGCATTAAAGTGATGCTGAATGGACACGATGAAGTCACACCCTGTACAACATTATTTATTTGAGTCTAATCGTTGTCTTTTTTTCAGTCAGACAGCACGATTACAACACAAAAAAGGCAGAGTACAAGCATCAGGTTGTCTTTTTGTGCCGGCACATAAACTAACAGGTCGCTGAGGGATTCTGAAGTGAAACAGGAGGTGATTTGAGTCAAACTTTCTGTTTATTTGTTGCAGAAGGTTGACCCTGAAGCCTGTGTTCTGACACGCAGCTCTCAGAATGCTCTGCAGGGTCTGACCCGACCGACCTGCAGGCAGCCACACAAGTCCGAGTCAGTTTTACGGCTTGGCAGGAAGTCCCTCAGGTGGTGATTTCAGGTGACCTGATGAGGTGAGTGGAAAAACTGCTGCGTTGTTGCTGATTGTTACTGTCAAACCTGCCACTCAGTCAATGAAGTGAAAGAAAGCGTGGCCCTCTGAAGAGGCAGCTGCTCATCGATCACCACACATGCATCTTCTGCGCGGCCACAGATAGAAATCAGTTTCACCGTTCAGTAAACCAAACAATCCATTTAGTCTGGCCTTTGGGTTCAGACAAAGGTAAAAACTGCCCCGTATTGCATTAGTTTTGTTAATGTCAACATAGCTTGAATCATGACTCTGCTGCCAGCTGCTGCTTGCTGTGATGATAAATTGATGTACTGTTTGTAGCGGAGCAGCAAGCTTTTCTACTTCCTGTTTATTGTATTTCCTGATTTTTTTGGCTTTGAAAACAGACAAAGTGGCTGAAGAGAGAAAATGCCTGCCTGACAAGCAGACGTTTGTTAGTTTCATTCTTGGTTTTAGTACTCCACTTGTCAAGGTGGCAAACCCTGAGCTCCTACTTGTCCCGTAAAAAGAAGAAAAAGAGTGGAAACACTCCGATGCTAAGAGGATGTGAAGACCCTGACAGGTGCTGACAGACTTCTTTATGTGGAAAATGCAAGAGGGAGGAAAAAATATATTCTCATGCTCCCTAAAAGGATTTTAAATGAGCACATATGGGTCCAGCTTTTAATGTAGAACAGCTGAGATTATTAAAAAAGACAAAAATATTTTCTTTTTGATATATGACTTCTGTATAAAATCACATACTTGTGAGCTTATTAAGGGTCAGTGTGTGTTTTTTTCCCCACATTACTTCTGTAGGACTTAAATCCAAATCAGCTTTAAAAAAATATCTACCACCAATCAAACCACATCCTGTTACTTAGGCCCAAAGCTATAGTTCAGATCTTTTAAAGTGGGGTTCTGCAGAAACATTATAAACACTTAACATCTTACTTGTTGAAGGACAGCCTCAGTTTATTAAATCTGATCATGCCGACGAGGTAACTGCTGGTTCAGGGCCAAAACCAAACTGGGCCGATCCAGTCTCAACAGTTTTTGTAAAACTTTACGTTGCCAACATTTTTGCTTTGCATAAATACTTCCGTAGAAGTCTATAGCTGTTTGAAAAGTGCCAACAGCGGTGGCAGCAGCTAGCTGTAACGCGTCTGGTGCAGACTGGGGCCCTTTTAGCTGGAATATCATAATATTTCTGTTGAAATGAGTGTGAAATTAACAGCAATGTAAAGGTTGGATTGTCTGGAACATCAAAGTATTTCTGCCAGAAAAACGTTGTAATGTGGAACTGGAGAAACAAAATGATGTTTGCATGAACTACTGTGAAATTTTTGAGGCTGGAGTTGTTTTATGATGCAGGAATCCATATTGTTGGTCTTGGGCCCCAGTTGGACTAGCCATTAGCTCATCAAGCTAGTTAGAATTAACTTCTATTTCTCCAAAAATGTATCTACAGCAGGTAAGAAATTAATCGTTCATAACCTTTTCACACTTCAAAATGTCCAAACTAGTCCTTTAAAGTCAGCATGTGAGTTATAATAGCCACTATTTGGCTTGCATTTCAAGTTTTAAAGAAACTTTCAGTTTCTGTAAGAAAATATCAGCGAAAGTCCATCAAAGAAAACATAATATCGACGCTGAGCACTCCAAATCACGGTTACAAAGAAAGGCCTTGATGTTGGAAGTTTTAGTTCAAACATGAACAACATTTTTACAAGTTAGATGATTTGCATAACAAAAGGAGCTAAGCATGTGCACGTCAGATGTTTTCTAACAAACAAACAAAAAAAACTGGAAACCATCAGCCAGGACATGAATGACAAAACCCAGAGTGATGACTTGACAAATCGTGGGGACCTCAAGCACTGCTTGAGATGCAAATCGTTCACGAGCCACAATTTTCTAAAGGCCTGTGGATTTTATGGGTTTGGAAAAGCACAATAAAACCTCGTGCCTCTGTTGGCGGAGCAGCTAGAGTGACAGGGAGGACCTTTCAGCGTCGGTGCCACTTTCAGAAAAGATTCACACCCTAAATGTTCGAGTGTGAACAAGACAACTGAACAGCTTGGCCTTTTTAAGAACCCCTTCTATAAACAGAGTTGTTCTTGAGTGGTTCATTTGAGATGCAACTAAGGAGGTCAAATGGTCCAAAGTGACCTTGGAAAATTGACTTGCAAAACCTATTTTTTCAGGTAGAAAATGGGATTATAAAATTTCAGCTTTCTATCTAAAAAAAGCTAATAAAATAAACTATAAAAATATTGCTTCAGTCCATCATCATAAAGACGTGTCATGCTGTTTTTTTGTTCTAAAAAGGGAACTAGATGTCCTGCGTCTCCAGCCTTTATTTTTATTATTCTTTCACTTCCCACCCCACATTTGTCTGTCCTGAAGATCTATAGGAGACCTGAGTAAAGGGTGAAAAATTAAAAATAAAATCTATGGTCTTGATTTTAACTAAATTATGACCCAGTGACTTTACAAAAAACACATCTGCATATTTCGCCGTGTAGTTTTCACTCCAAAAACAGACGACATTTGTGTAAGTCTCCTCTAAATGTTAAATGTTCTTCGTTTGCATTATTTCTTCATCAGTTTGTTTTAATTTCCAACAAACAGGCGGTGATGATTCTGTTTATTTGGTGTAATCTGCAAAATGTTTGACAGATGAGCACTCACGATGACGCCTGCACATCTCCAGCCATCTGAACGTACGAGTCTTGTTTTCGTCTGTTTATAGAAAAAAAAAAAAAGCAACGCCACTTACCAAACATTGGCCTAATAAAATCACTATTTGGAGAGAGATGCAATATTTCCCCCTCCTTTTTGGCCCCAAAAATTAGGCACTGAGGGGAATATTTTGTAATCTAACATGTTGTAGTTTGATGAGCCTATTAAATAGCTCAGCCAGATCCAATAAATTCAACATACCGATGATAAAATAAATGTACTTTGTTTGAATCCCAGTCTTTAGACTCAGCAGAGCACCATGTAAGGAGATATGAGTCTGCAGTAATTGAGAGCACCTGGCAGCGTGTGCAGCAGATAAACTGGCTGTCAGGCTGTTCTGTTCTCAGTGAGGTCTTAACTGGATGTAGGATAGACGTGTGTTTGTCCTGCAGCACTGAAAACAGTTCACTTTATCCTGCATCTAGCTACTATTTTAGTCCACCTATCAAAGCAGCGCAGTGGTTTAGCTGTCTCAGAAACCCTATTGTTTTTCTTCTTGTCTTAATTTTAGAGAAAAGAGAGAGTTGTGTGGTTTTATTTTGAAGGAATATGGTAGGCGGTGTACCTTTGCTAGGTCTAAAACCAGACTGTGAGCCTCCTAGCTGTGGCTTGTATGTTTTTTTAAATTGTTTTATTCCATTAGGGATAACTTGGTTAATTAAATAACAGCATGGAAATAGCAAAAATGACAAATAAATTTATGTCGATAGTTTTAAGTGTTCTGTAATAATTATGGCATAATTATGCTATTGGCAATTATTTTTTTTAATGTGGAGCTCTTCTCAAACTCCCACTTTGCTTCACAGAACAAAGTTGGGTCCTGACCCCAATTCTGGGAATTATTGTTTTAAACAAGAATTGCGTGTTTTTATACAATGGTGAGCAGCAGATTCCTGGCAGGAGGCTCAGACAAAATGACCAGAATCCACTTCTTCACTTTAAAGTGCAGGCTTTTAGAGGATTAAGTCTTTTGTCGGTGAGGTAAGGGAGGGTTAATGAAACCACAGCACCCTGCAGTGAGTTACTCAAGACGCTCTGCTGGCTTTCTTACTCACTCAAAATGGAGTCAGCGTCACATCACAGCAATCCCACCACTCCCCTCGTTCTGCTGTGGCGCATTTTCATGACTTGGCAGAAAAACAACAATTAGAGCAGAAAAACCACATTTGCTCTCTTGAGTGTCCCAGTACCTCTGAAAAACCCCCAATTGGAGGTTCCCTTCCCAACCAAACTCTTAGCGGGTAAAAGAAAACCATCTGCTCCTCTAGTTGTTTTGTTCTGGAGACAGAAAACCAGTAAACTTTTAAGAAACATGTAGTGTAAGGCACAGTTTAGCATACTATTTTAATTCAATAATTTTAACTACTGCAGCTTTCCTGATCTGTTTTAATGCAATTAGCCCGGTTCTGTTTGTAGTTTCTTATTACTATCATTACTATACCATTTTGTTGTGATCAAGGGTGCTTTCAGTTTAAGTCGTATCTATTTGACAGATTTTGGTTTGTTCATGTGCATGATGTGTTCTCCACATTCACCAGAGGTACGATGTTCCACAGGGCTGTGATCTCAGTCCAGAACTATTCTCCCTTTCCATGTTTCCTTTGGATAATGTTATCAGGAAATGATAAAAATTCCCCCTGCTACACTGACAACACCCAGCTCTATTTATCAAATAAGCCAAACGGTACTCATTAGTTACAAAATCTGCAGGCTTGTCTTAGACACACAAGACCTAAATAATTAGGAATCTTGAGGACACTTTTGATCAAACCCTCTGTCAATTCATAGAATAGGTTAGTTTCTGGGATGTCTTTCTTTCATCTGTGCAGCATCTCAAAAACCTTGTCCCATAGTGATGCATTCATTTGCAACATCTGAAGTTCAAATAGCTCCCTTAAAAATGTCCAGTTGCTCTATATTGCTTGACCAGGGAGATCATATTTCTCTTGCTATAGCTTCCTCTAAAGTTTATAATTCTTGTCAATAGTCTTCTGATTACATACAAAGTCTTTTTAAACTGGAGTGTAGATTTGATAATTGCAGAGATGCCCTCAGATCTCGAATATTTCCCGTTAAAAGGCAACATCTGAACGTGAACAAATAAGGCTGGGTTTGTAACTCAGAGTGGCACAGATAACCAAGATAACCACTTTTGTCTGCGCTAGATTAACGAGTGATGTGCATTTCCACCTGTCCACAGGTGACCTTTGACCCCGCTCATCAGTTAACATGCTCCTTGTTTTGTTTTATAGCTTGAGCTTCCCAAGCTGTGCAGCCGCTCAACACCTGTACTATAAATCACCAGCCCACTCCAGTAGGCGTCACATAACACAGCAGAAAACCCACCACTGCCTGCGGTGGAGGCCTGAGTGAGGCGGGGGGGCAAGAGTCGACTCTTCTTCTGCTCAAACAGCAGGCGGTGAGACACATGGGCCTCCTCGCAGGTGCTTCACCGAGGATTAAAACTCATGCAGCATCTCGTCTGGGATGAAAGTAGTTGCCCGATAGAAAAAAAAGTATTCATGAATGTTTTTGGGGGCGTTGAACACTGTATTCTGCTGATCTGGAGAGAAAAGAAACAACTGACAGCAGTAAAAAAAAGTAGAGTCTGGCATGAAATTTAAAGGATAAAAACAATCTCTCCAACAGAGAGGTGGTCAAATCTGTGACATATACACACATGCATCAGTATTGTAGAAGTGACTCTACAATACTTCATAAAGCCATCTTTTGCAGCAATAATAACAGCAAGTTTGTCTCCATGACCGTGGCTCATCCAGCTGCTGCGACTTTTATCCATTCTTCGAGGTTCAAGGTTTTATTATCGCCCGCCATCAAAAGTAAAAGAGAGATGATGTTTGTTTGTTTGTTGTGTTAGCAACAGACAAACCCTTCTCCCTTCTCATCATAAAATGATCTTAGTTTAAAGCTCAGAAATGAAAGGCAACGGGCAATGTGCTTTCCTTCAGTGAATGCTAGCTCCTAATTCAGTGTCGGTTTCCTGTCTTCACATAAAAACAAAATTAGATTTGTAATCATAATGGAATCTGTTGGCAAAAGTGGAGTGAGACTTTTAAACCAGAGAAAATGACAATTGTGTTTTTGCCTTTGAAAATCAATTTTTTAATTTTATGACCACCATTATATGGACGCTTTAAAGGGTAAAATGAGGCTGAGGCATTTCGTTGCAGTCTGCTTCTCGACTGCTGCGCACAAAGGGAGTGTTACAGGTCTGATGACTCATGTTTTCTTTTGCATTTGGACGGCCAGGTTTGTGTCTGTAACCGAGGTAATAAATAGTACCAGTGGGATGTGCTGTGGGAAGAAGGAAAGCCCATCTGTTGGAAAAGAAAGATAACCAAGTCAGAACTATGGAGCACTTTGAGCATCTTCTAAAATGTGGTGGGTAACCGAGAAGCTGCAGGTGAACTAACAAAATAAGAGCACGACTCAGCAGAATAACAAAACTACCTTAACTTTTAATGAATTATAAGAAAACCAAACAGAATATTTTTAAACAAAGCTAAATAAGACAACAACTTAAACTATGGCAAATGTGAGGTTTAGTTCAGCATTTAAACACTGTCTCAGTATTAAAAATGCACATGAAAGTTGAAGGCGTAAGAACAGAGCAGGCTTGCTAAGAGTATATAAATGACAATAATCTTAAAGTTTATGCACTGTAAATAAAATATTTCTAAAAATTTTCATTGCCCCAAACACCTTAAATTCTTATCTAATGAAATTAATTGAGCTGATTTCATAAAAATGATGATGGAGTTGTTTTAAATGTTTATCACATCACATTCCCTGTCATCATGTTTGTATCCTCCACCAAACTACAGAGTACTGAGTTTGCTTCATGGTTATTTTTCTTTAAGAAGATATAAACTGAGTCCTTAAATCCACTTTGAGCCCAGCTTGTAACGGTTAAAGGAGAGTGTAAAGTTTTGTTTGGACTGCAGAAACATTATGCAGGAACTGGGGAGTGATGGAGTCCTTTTCTTAACAATTACTTTGCAAGGAAACCAAACAAAAGCACCAAGGAGACATTTTACTCCCCAGATATTCTTGTCAGCAATTCATTGCAGGTTTAGTTACTGATGATTGTCAAAATATACATAAAGAGGGAGCAGTGACTGTGGGAACAAAGCAGCAAATCAGAGAAATCAATCGTTACTTATTGTTCATAAAATGCCCACAC
Source organism: Kryptolebias marmoratus (assembly GCF_001649575.2). Lineage (NCBI taxonomy): Eukaryota > Metazoa > Chordata > Actinopteri > Cyprinodontiformes > Rivulidae > Kryptolebias > Kryptolebias marmoratus. The sequence goes on from NC_051442.1 coordinate 14,632,418, forward strand.
CACAGCATTATTCTTCAGAAAGGAATCAAATTACAACCTTGTCGACCTACAGCTTCGTAAATGTGGCACTTTTTGATGAATACATTCAATAGCTATAAAAAAAACTTTGACTACGCTGTAAAAATAGTTTACAACTGAACGTATGTAAAACAAAAGTGAGTGGTTTGGTTTGCAGCTGTCGGAGCGAACAAGGCAGCATGTTTCTGGTTATATAAATCTCACATGCTGAACCATCCAAAGCAGATATGGAAGTGATTCAAACTCTGGTCCCAGTTCCACAGCTGGGATCAAAATCAGCTCCAGTTTCAAGAAAATAAACACAAATATCGCCCAATCTCTGAGAGCACCGTCCAATCAGCGGGCTGTTGAGTTGTCTAGGCCGTGACGAACCACTGAGCCAACAAAGCGCCACGCTGAGGCTGGTTCTGTGTGCGAGGACCCCACTGCTTTCTGCTCCGGCTGCTCTGAGTTGTGGCAGAGAGCGAGCTTCCAAGAACAAGACGTGTTCCAGAAAGTCCCCGAGCGAGGAGCCAAGTGTTAATGCAAACCCTTTGACTCGACAAGAGGCAGAGTGGAGGAGGTGAAACCAGCTCTGACTCAATCTCCTTATCATCCCGGCCCGAGAGGAATGTGATCTCACTGTAAATTTACAAGAATGTAAAAGCTTACTTAAAGGAAAGTGGGTATGTTAATCAACCACAATGCAGCCAAGTGTCCTCATGTCATCATGACTTATCTGTAATTTGTAAAAAGCCTGATTGTTTAAAAAAAATCCACCTCTAATGAAAATTTTAATTGTTATTGATGATCCCAGGATTCAGAAACTCATGCATAAAGAGATGCTGCAGCTCTCTAATAACTTTTAGGTAATAAATCAAACAAAATGCAGCTTAATGGACTTAGAAGTAGAATTTATCTTGTGAAGTGGAAATTTTAAAGCTCACTTCACCTAAGTTAACCTTTGCAAAGCGACTGGAGCTCTGCCTCCTCTGATGCACTTGGCCGTGGGTGGTCACAGAAGCTGAGGAGGGATGAACCAATATTTCCGCGGGTGGTATGTTTTTAAAGTTTGGTGAGCGTCGCTGTTGGCAAGTTTCATTTTAAGTCTGTCTGCCTTCATTTGTTTCAGAAAGTTTAAAAGAAAACAGCTTTTTCAAAGGGAGAGTTCAGTTCTCCTGAAGTGCGGCTTTGTCTCACCTGTTGCAGACAGCTCCTTGATTGACCTCATCTTGAACAAATAGAGTTTAATTCTGACCGGATTGACAAGCTAACAGCTAGTCTGAGCGGGATGAGACAAAAGTGGATTGCTGCCATCTTAAAACGTCTCAAATCTTAAAAATGATAGCACAGTTAGCTGCTGCTGCCGTTATGATAGATAGATAGATAGATAGATAGATAGATAGATAGATAGATAGATAGATAGATAGATAGATAGATAGATAGATAGATAGATAGATAGATTAGCCCTGCTTGGACTAGTCTAGTCAGACTTAATCTGTTTCTCTAAACTGAGGTTGTTCAAAAAGTTCTCTACAACAAGTATGATATTATTGGTTTATAACCTTTTTTCCACTTCAAAAGACTTGAACTATCCATTTAAAAATGCTCATACAAACTGTACGTTACCTCCTTGTCAAAGTGAGGGGTGAGGGAACTTTAAAAGCCTTGCAAAATCCCTTAAAAATCAAAAAAGGAAATACATATATATACATTTTTCTAATTAGTTTGTTTATTTTTTGTAATGCAAAAGCAGGCGTTCTCACTGTTTTGATCAATTCTGGATTTAACAGGCAATCTGGTCATTTTCCTTTCAGCCAATTCATCAGTCTGCTTCCATGTATCCCACTAAGCCCTTTATTCTCAGGGTTGGGGGCTTGCGTTTACGTTTTGTAGACGGCATAAATGATGGTAAGCCTTTGCAGATGATAAGAGTGCTACAGTCAGCACTGACTTTAGTGTGGTTGTTCTGTGTTATGTCAGCTCAGCTGTCCTTTGGTTTTTCATGTTGTGCAGGCTTCAACATTTTCCCTCTCCCTACGCTTGGCTCCCACGTTTAAACTCAAAGATCGTGTACGTCCTCTGAAGTCATTGTTGGTACAAGGATTTGTCTCTGTGGCAGAACAGAGCCCGGCAGACACAGTCCACTCTGGGTGAAGCTGCAAAGGAACTGATCTGAATCACTGCACCGCGTCCAAAGTTGTACGACCAGACTGTTTGAATCAGCTTGTTTTCCTTTAACCTTGACTGCGTGCAAATTTATTGCACTAATATTTGCTTAAAATCTTTTAAAAAGTTACAGCTTAATCAAAGACCACCTTACGGGAGAGCAGTCCCACAGTGGATCCAATTATTTCCTTTTTGTCCAGATGTTTCTCATAGAGCTATCAGATAAGCAACTTTAAAAGCTGCCTTTATTAATATGTTGTGACATTTTCATCTGGGTGATATCAAACCTACATCTGCTGTGCTGATGCTGGTTTATGACACATAAACCAGAGGAGAGAGAAAACAGTTATCCTGAATGAGGCTTATAAAATCAAAAGCACTATTTTTTGTTTTCTTTGAGTCCTTACATCTGATCTGTGTTGCTCCACAACTAGAATATTAAAGGTTTATGCCAATGTGATACACTGAGATGTAATTTAATACATTTCTGTCTAAAGGACATAAACAAAAGTTGACCAGTACTGCAGTCACTGTATTAATGACGATAAAATGTGGCTCATGAGCATACAGGTGTGTGTTACACAACACCAGGGAGGAAAGACATCAGCAATAACCTTAGAGAAGACTTCAGCTCTCATGCAAACAGTTTTAAAATGGTTGTATTTCCTCCTGCGTGTGGTGAAATGTAAAATTTAGGATGAAATTAGGAGCAGCCTTCAGGTTGTATCTGTTTGAAGAAATAAGAATATTTTTTTTCCTCAGAGGGTTTTCACTAAAACTAGTGATTAAAAATGAAGAATGAAATGAGGCGCAACTCGTAAAACCCTTTAACGTGAAGAAAGTGTGCAGAGAGGGCGGGAGACACTCTTTACGAGCACGCTGCATAATGTACAATTTCCAGAGACACTTTTGTCCCCCGTCATCTGTTCACAGGTGGAGAAAAGTGGATTCACGCTGTTACGCTTCGTTTCATCACCCTGGGACAGCCGCTTTCTGAAGGCTGCAAAGAAATCCCTGCGTGGAGCCTTCGTTCTGTAAAGGTGGTGTTATTTTATTATGGAAGAAAAACAAAGGGCAACTGAACACACTGTTCAGACGTTTCAGCCAACAACAAGAGTCTAGCTGCTCATTCGTGGACATTCTTTCTGATTTAGTGAGAACTGAGAGCACATTTTTTCCACTCAGATTAGAAGATTTTGACTCAACGTTCAAACCATTACCGTCTTATTTTGATAAATGTAATCCACTAATGATTAATTGCAAAGAAATTTTTTTTTTTTCCCAAGGAGGGAGGCCGTGCAACTGCTCAGCATATTTTGTGTCCATATTTTCCAGTCCCCGCTCCACGAGGACACAATCTACAAGATTTTGCAGATAAACACTTCGAGTTCTTTCAGAGTCTGGGATAAAAACAAAAACAGAATGTGTAATAAATTGGTTTTATATGTGCACATCTCAGTGTTGCATAAAGGTGTATAAACCCTGTGACATTTCCTTTTGCTTAATACGATTATGACCTTATTTTTTTATGATTTCCTCACAAGTCCCACATGGAAACCCAATGACACAAACTAAGAATGTCACAATCATGCTGCAAAGGAACCCAAGTGGTGACTCACAGGCAGGAGACAGATTGACAGTTTAATAAAAAACAACATTTTTATTCACCAAACTTAAACCAAATGTGCTGCGGTAGCAGAGAACCTAAGAAGCAGAAATAAAAAAACCAAAGCAAACCCAGACCATGACAAAGAGTAATATAGAAATGAGCTGTCAAAGGGGAAATAACAAAGACCTGGTTAAAGTGAAGAAAACAAAGTATTAATCAGCATGTGATGGTAAATTAAAACTCAAACCAGATGTGAGGCTTAAAACTGGCACCAAAAGCTAAATACAAAGTTCTAAATGTGTCTAAATAAAATGTAGTTATCATTTTATTGACGTATCATATACTGTAATTGTGATAACAAAGCATTTGAGCTTTTAGTTTGTTTGTTTTTTACAAATAAATCAAAGCAAATATTTGTGTCATCAGCTTGATGTAGTTATTTTATGTACTTTAATAAATCGTGTAATTAATATTCTGAAGAGTTCACAAACTTCACCACTGTTTGTAACACAAGGGGCACGACACTGATTAGAATTAATGGTAGTCTAATAAAATTGTTAGCAGAGATGCAAACAGAAACACTATTATCTGAAACACTGAAATAAAAACACAGCAAATCCAAATTTCCACTTGCCATACAAGCTAGCCAAGTATTAACACGGATGAAGATGGATGAAATGGTTCCATTAACTTCCATTGTCCAAACCTGAAGCCAGAATGTTCATTTTTTTCTGAGTGCTGCCATGTTGTATTTGTGTAACCGGTGTCTGCACACTCAGGACACGGGGCTGTACCGTCAGCTGCTTCCTGAAATGAAACGGGTTGAAAACATGCCTGTTTGACGTCACATTTATTAACATGGAGGGGCGGGAGCTAAAGGTTGGCCACTGGGGTATGCTTTGTAGCTTCAACTTCCAGCTTCCAGTTCAGTTTCTAGTTAGAACACAGGCTGGTGCTGGTTAACGTTAGCATTGCAGCTTAACGCTCCCATCAGCCATTGCTTCAATAATGACTTGAGGAAGCTTTTTTTGGTTTTTGTCACATGGCAACCATTAGGGAAAATAACTATTGTAGACTGTTTTATGAAGTTTCAGTGTTGGTGTTGCTAAGACTGTTGCTTTAGTAGAATTGTATGTATGACCAAAGTTCCCCTGGCAGAGCGTGATACTCTACCTGAGTTTAATGCAAAGTAGTTGTGTCTCTGACATGTTCAGTGGAATTAGTCCATGCTGGTATTTGAATGTCAAAGAATCTGTGCTAATTTTGCCCACAGTTCCCCTCTGGAAAGTGGTCTTTCTGCACATGTGCTTTAAGTTAAACACTTGGAAGCTGAATTCATTTGACAGACACAAACACGAGGTCCTTGAAAGAATAAAAGCTGTGGATTTTCACCAACAGAGAGACAAGCTTTTTAAATTCTGCGTGATGACCCAGCAGAAAATCCTGATAAACATTTAGATAAATCTTGAACAACAGTCAAGTCCGCTGCCAGAGCTGAGAGGCACGGATGGTTTGACTCAGAGAGTCTCAAGTTGTGGTGATAAGAACAGCAGCATTCGCACTTTTTCAGAATTTCCAAACGTGATGTGTCAGGTTTTCTTATAGGAGGACTCATGAACCCACTGAGTGCAGAATTTGTCTACTTTTTTGTTCCCTTTTGTACGGATTATGAACTCAAGTTCTGGTCATAATGTCAAATAAAATAGGACAAGAAGGAGGATTGCTATTGAATGAAACTGTAAAATGCTGTTAGGTGCCTTTTAATAGATTGAAACAAGCAAGTTTTAAAATGTGCTTTGGGAAAATTCAACTTTTACCCCAAATTATAATAACTTTGTCAATGGTTTTTGTTATCTAAGTGTAAAATGGAAAACTAAAGGGTTTCGGCTCGTGAACATCCTCCTGCTCTGAGTGAGCTGTATATTTGTGTGCCTGCCTTTGTATAAATAATATCATCTTCATTAAACCTCATTAAACTAATGACTTGAACTGTCAGGGCTGTGGTTGGACTCACCACAGTCCTTACTGACACCTACAGCTGGCTTCCCAGCAAATACACTCATAAAATCAACATCTGCTGCTTTGCATCACGAGCCATTACGAGGACAGCTCTTTAATATCATTACCACGTTACTCACAGATGTCTGGGGCCTCATCATCCTGTTTCATACGTTCCCCTGATGTGCAACATCCTGAGACATATTTTACACAGTTCAAGTGTGCTGATTGTGTGGTCCACAGACTTTTACCAATCACTTTATCTCAATGAAATTGGAAGAAACAATATTTATATGTCCTGACAGCAAATAGAAGACATGTCTTGTAAATGTGACTCAATCTGTAGCATCTGTAAACTACACTGGGTTACGTTTTGTTTGGTTGCATTCATGTATTTATAATTAAAGAGAGGTAAAAACAAAAGGAGTGTACAAATGGATTTTGTACGGCAGCTCATAGCTTCAACATTATACTAAGCTACATACCAACCAACACACAATAACTTCAGTTTTATATGATTTTTATTTTAGATTTTTTTTGTCTTAGACATTTTGGTATTTGCTAACAGGCCAGAGAAACAGTCAGTAACAGGACGCTGGCATTAAATGCTCCATCTATGATGAGCTTATCTTCTTACCATCAGTGTTCCACCATCAGCTGATCTGATGTTTTAAAGGAGGGATGGATGGAAAATGAACACCTGCAGAGCAAAATGAGGATTTGGAAACATCAGAAACATCTCTAAAACATTTTTGAACTGCAGTTCTGTGAAAATAGTTCCAATCCAAGTTTTAAAGACTGAAAGGTTGACAAACATTTATTTGTAATTAGCCCACTTTGTGTACCGAGGGAGCTGCTTCATCACATTTTCAACATATGTAAAATAAAATTTGTGTCTTGTTTAAAGTATTGAAAAGTACAATCAGTATATTTATTAAATGTTCACTGAGTACATTTTCTTTGACGAAGGTTAGTGAACTTTAAGGAAGAGGGTGGATTTAAGTGAGTCAACAAAAACACAGTTTTAGTTGTGAACTTTCCCTGGTATTTGTTTAGTCACACTCTGAGTTTAAGATGTGAGGGGCTGCCGTCACCACAGAGACAGCCTTTTTGTCTCTCCTTGTAAAGTGTGAGACAGAAGGTGGACGCTGGCCAGTATCAACCTGTGACCTCATGGGAAAGGAAGTGAGATGGGCTAAACGCTCCTCAGACCCAGTTTATAAAAAGTTTTTCTGGCTAGTAGGTGGAAGCTGAAGGGTGGATCTACACACTGTTTGACACGAGGTCATGTGTGGACGTCCACACCAGAGGAAAAACAAGAGTAATCTCATTATTGTGTCACTGCAGACTGTAAGGCCACAACCTCCACCTTTTACAGAAAAAAAAGTGTCATCACCGAGATTTACAAAAATAAACTATTTTATCAAACTACACAGACTGTATTTGAGTGAATGTTTTGTTTCCTTGAGGTTTTCTGTCACAAGGGATCCAATAAATCTAATTTTCAGAATGTGACACAGATTGAAAAATAATGAAATTAGTAAAAAAAGTCTGAAGTCATTGAGTTTGAGAATAAAAGTGTCAGGTGGGGTGGAAAATGAGGCGAACCCAGAGGGCAGACTCATGGTTTCCAGAAAAGAAACTTATTTATTAAAATAAAAACAAAACAAAGGCTGTCCTGGCAGCAACCTAAACATAACAAAATCCTGAACGTCAAACATGAGCGGGTTCAACGAGAGAAACAGACAGAGCACGAGGCGACAATGGACCAGCGAGAAAATGACCAGGTTTTAAAGCAGAGGGTGATTAGGGGAAGTGGGCACAGGTGAGTGATTACAGGTAGCATCAGGTGAAGATGGGCGCGGCAGGAAAAACAAGCGATAAACTGAGAAGAAGTGAATGATGACAGGAATGCAAAGACAAGAAACAAAAACCGAACGAAGACAAGACTAAGCGTAAAGACAACTAAGTGACAAAATACAAGAAACAATAAACCTAACCTGAAACATGAAAAATAACAATAACCCCCAAATCCTGACTAAAAGAAAATCATTCCTGGCCTTTTAAAATGATTTTAATAGCTCAGTTAAGTTGTATGAGCAGATAAATTCAGGTTTATTTCCTCCCCAACTTAGAGATGGTGAAGTTAAGATTGGACCTTTTATCATGACTCAATTACAGCAACACACTGTTGGTTTCATACCAACTGTTCAGAAAGTTGCAGCTGATCTTTTATCGGGTTTGAAAAAGGGTGGAAACACATACGTTTAGTTTTGGCACCCTTTCATCATATTTCACATCTACGTCCCTGTGAGATCATCGAAGAGCCAGTTTCTGTCACAAGTTCAATGATCTTGGGTTTTAAAAAGGGGCTTTTTTTAGAGGCTTCTCCATATCTGTGCACCTTAATTAGTTATGTTAACTGGTTGCACTAAGTGATGTTGTTTAAATGAAAAAAAGTAATAATTATTTGAAGCTTTGTCCAAATAGTTCATGGGTGCCGATGGATTCAAAAGCTTTGTGAGTCTCCCAAAAGCTCACGGAACAAAAATAGCTCAAAAACAGCGACCTCTGGCCTCAAGTGTAACACACGTGTATAAGTACGGAAAGCACCTTGGGACAGTCTTTATTCAGTCATTCGGTAGTGCACTTTAGACAAACTGTTTAAGTTGCATTTAATTAGAAGTCTTTAGCTGCTTTATTATCTCGTATTATTGCTTCATTAAAGCAGAACCTGCTGAACATGACCATTAAAAAAGCACCAAAAGCATGAAAATCAAGACAAAACAAATGTGGAGTTTAAACAACACCCAGATCAGTTTTCATCTCCTCCTACACGTCACTCAGACTGCACACATTTCTTTTTTTTTAAATATATTTTATTAAATTTTCTCTTTTAGAACATACATTTACATTCAACTTAACAGTACAAACATCTGCTTATACACACTCACATTCACTCACACATTCACCATTCAAACCTGCATTTGTTTAGATCCAAAAATGTACAAGACCTTTAATTTAAAACAGAGAAAAATAACATGACAGTAACAGAAACTGTAGACAAGACATCCATTCAAGACATTCATTATTAAGCTCCACCTTCAGTCCCTATGATCCTCATATATGGCTCCCACAAGTTCTCAAAGTCCCGCTGCTTACCCTTGGCGATGTATGTTAGTTTTTCCAGTCCGAGCGAATTTGCAATTTCTTTCTTCCAGAGTCCCATGGAGGGCGCATCCATGCTCCTCCAGCATAATGCAATAGATCTTCTCGCCTGAAGAAGTCCATAGTCTATCAATTTAGTTTTAATCTGTGATTGTTTAAATTCCACTGGATATATTCCTAAAACACAGATTTTAACCTCTAATGGAACTTTCACTCTAAACAATTCAGATAGACACCTAATAACATCCTTCCAAAATTTTTGGATTTTAAGACATTCCCACATACAATGGAGAAGAGTTCCTTTTTCAAATAAGCATTTAGTGCAAGTATCTGGAATGTCACTGGACATATGATGAAGCCTAACTGGTGTTATATAAGTTCTCATGAGCCATTTATATTGTAGAAGTTTAAATCTTGTGTTTATCGTTTGAGTTTGTGCTTTTAAACAGGCCTGATTCCAGTCTTCCTCATCTATATCTTCAAGAGTATCTCTTCTCCAAGCGTCTAACTTATCCATTACAGAATCCTTAGAGGAAAGCATCAACAAATTATAGAACACGGAAAGAAAACCCTTCCCTTTTACGTCCCCTACGCACACCTCTTCTATTTTGGTCAAGGGTGGAATGTCCACTATTTGTTTCAGTTTTGATGACATATAATTTTTCAATTGCAAATATTTAAAAAAATGTTTTGGAGGTATTAAATACTTATTACATAGCTGATTGAAAGTAAGCAACATGCCATCGGCATAAAGATCTTTAATTTTCTGAATGCCTTTGGTTTTCCATAGCTTAAATCCTCCATCATTTTTCCCTGGGGTGAACCTTTCATTACCCCAGATAGGGGTAAATTGTGATAGCTCTGGACAGCCACCCATATGTTTGTGTGCTGCATGCCAGATTATAATTGTATTTTTTAAGAAAGGGTTCTTTGTGTTTTTTTTAAGTGCCTTTATATCTGATGAATATAGGAAGGTGTTTAAGGGTAAATCTGGAACAGATTGCTGTTCAATGTGTACCCAAGCTGGAGGTGCCATCGAACAAAAGTAATGCGTAGCTGATGTTAGTTGGGCAGCCATATAATACCATCTGAGATTAGGGACTTGAAGTCCACCTCTTTCATAGGGCAGATAGAGTAGCTTTAAACGGAGTCTTGCTTTTCTATTACTCCAAATAAATTGATTAAATAGTTTGTCCAGGCTATCATAAAATGAATCTGTCATTGGCAATGGAAGTGTTTGAAAATAGTATAAGAATTTGGGCAAGATTGTCATTTTTAATATATTTATTCGACCTATCATAGATATAGGTAGATTTGACCATCGATTTAGCATTTCTGTGACTTTTTCCACAAGTGGATTATAATTTACTGTGCTTATTTCACTGAGGGATGGGGTGATCTTGATGCCTAAATATGTAAAACCTGTAGATGTTTTAAATGGGGTAGCCACAATAGGACTTCTCCTTTCTTCTTCATTAAGAAACATTAACTCTGATTTAGAATTATTAATTTTATATCCTGAAAATTCACCGAACTCTTTTATTAGATTTAACAAATTGGGAATACTGATCTTCAAATTACTTAAGAAAAATATGATGTCATCTGCAAACAAAGAAATGAGATGATCTCTTCCTCCAATTCTAATACCTGATATTCCAGTATTTGCTCTAACAGCCATGGCCAGAGGTTCTATTGCCAATACAAAAAGCAGTGGTGACAAGGGGCAGCCCTGTCTAGTTGACCGTTGTAAATTAAAAGGTTTTGACATGTTATTATTGGTTAAAACTTGTGCTGTCGGATCAGTATATAGTAATCGTATCCATTTTAGAAAGGTTTCACCCAGTCCATATTTGGGGAGAACTGCAAACAGATAATTCCACTCTATTCTATCGAACGCTTGACGAGCGTCTAATGATAACATCGCCGTGTCCATACAATTATGTTTTTCATGTAATACATTGAGAACCCGTCTTATATTATGGTATCCTTGTCTTGTTTTTATAAATCCTTGCTGATCATCTATTATTAAATTGGGTAGGTATTTATCCAATCTCCTAGAGAGAGCTTTACATAAAATCTTTGTATCACATCCCATAAGACTGATTCCTCTATATGAGGAACATTCAGTTGGGGGTTTGTTTGGTTTTAGCAAAAGAGTTATTGTAGCTAGTCTCAGTGAGTCAGGAAGTAATCCAGCTTTATATGACTCTTCATACATGTTGAGAAGTGGTAAGATTAATTTATTTTTAAATGCTTTATAAAATTCTATTGGAAGTCCATCAGGACCTGGTGTTTTACCGCTATTCATGCTGTCTATTGCTTCAGATAGATCTTTTATTGTTAAAGGCCTATCAAGAGTTGTTTTCTCTTCCTCTAAAAGGGTTTTGAATTTTAATTGATTAAGAAATGTAGTTTGTGATTCTTCGTTTCCAGAATATTCAGACTCATACAAGGTTTTGTAGAATTCTCTAAAATTTTCATTTATTTCTGAAGGGTCTGTGATTAAAATGTCCGATTTTGATTTTATGCTGTTAATTGCTCTTTCTGCTTGCATCCGTTTTATCCTCCAAGCCAATAATTTACCAGCCTTTTCTCCTTGATCATAAAATGCTTGTTTTGTCCACATTAAGTTTTTTGCCACTTTCTCTGTCGTTAATTTATCATATCTGGTTCTTAAAACAACAAGTTTGTGTAGTTTTGTAGGATCATTGCTTTGATAAAGTTCTGCTTCGCTGGATTTAATTAGTCTCTCTAATGATTTTAATTCTTGGTTATATTGTTTATTTTTATTGCTGCTATAGCTGATAATTTCTCCTCTAATATAGGCTTTAAAAGCTTCCCATCTAATACTAGCTGTGGTTTCATCTTTATTCATTTCAAAATATTTGTCAATGCAAGTTTCTATAAATGTAACAAATTTTGAGTCTTTAAGCAAAAGTGTCTGCATCCTCCATCGTTTCACCTCTTGATCAGTTTTATTTACTTTAATTTCCAAGGACACTGCAGCATGGTCACTGATTACAATACTATTATACCAGCAGTTCTCCACATGAGGCAATAACTCCATAGAGATGAGAAAATAATCAATACGCGAATGAGATTGGTGTGTACTTGAATAACATGAAAATTCCCTGTTATTTGGGTTCCTTGTTCTCCATACGTCATTTATTCTTAAATCTTTTATATAGTTAAGAAGTATTTTCCTTGTTTGTGTATGGCTGGTATCGATTTGAGTAGATTTATCTAGACTTGGGTTTAGGGTGCAATTAAAGTCCCCTCCTACAATATAAAGTCCCTCCAGGGTTGATAAGGTTAAGAATAAATTTTCATAAAAGGATGGGTTATCATTGTTAGGTCCATAAATATTTATCAGATTTAGTTTTATTGTTGACATATGTCCCTGCACAATAATATATCTCCCATATGGATCTTTGATTGACTTTATAGTTTGAAATGGTATTGACTTATGTATAAGAATAATAACTCCTCTGGCGTGACTAGTAAAAGAAGAGTAGTACACCTGACCCTGCCATCTTTTGGTTATTTGATGTATTTCTGGTTCAATCAAATGAGATTCTTGTATGAAAACTATTTTAGATTTCAAATAGTTTAGTCGGTCTAATACTTGTTTCAATTTAGTTAGCTTTCTTATTCCTCTGACATTCCAGCTTGTAATTTTGATATTTAAAATATTTCCTTTTGTTGTCTTCTCCGTATCAGATTATTTAGTTCACTATTACACTAAAATAAAGAAGGTAAAAATAGTACTGAAAATACAGGTTTGCACATACATTCACACATTCAACCATACAAGATACAGAACTAGTAATGAACAATCCCCAACTGAACTTTTGCATTTCTTGAACTGAAATGCCCCCCCCCCTTTGAACCAAGTATTAGGAGGACGTTGATCCACACCACTGAGGAGCAACTAGTCAACGTGACCTCACCAAAACTCCACACAGAGTAGACAGTGTCTACCAACCATCAAAATAAAAATAACACCATTTACCCTTGATAGAATGGTAATAACTTATTTAAGGCTTAGTTTTTAGCATACATTCTAAAACAGTTCAAATTAGGCTTAGAATACGTGAACACATAAAAGTAGTCAGTTATGTTTACATGAACTATCCATTAACTTAGAACTTATCCTGTTTATTTTTCCGTCACTGATCAGTTGTATTAGAATAGGAATATCTACATTAAATGTCTTATCGGTTTACCTGTTTCTTAACCAGTATGTCTTTCATGACTCACTGATCGAAAGCATCCGCTGTGCTTTATTTTGGAAGAGTCTTGTAGAATCGTTCAGCTTCTTGAGGCGTCGAGAAGAGATGGATCTTTCCACCGTGGAGGATGCGAAGTTTGCAGGGGTTGTGTTGGAATCCACGGAATGCGCCGATGTCAACGAACAGCTTCACCACCGGGTGAAACCCGCGTCTGATCCGAACCGTCTCCGCGGATAGATCCTGTGCAAACGTGATTTTGGCCCCATCTTGTATAATATCTTTTTTCCTTGCCTCTCGGTACACAAATTCCTTCTCCGGGAACTTTAAGAAGCGAATCAGAACCGCTCTGCCCTGATTTGGTTTCCCAGAGGCCGGTGTGCGGTGAACCCGCTCCAGTGTGAATGACTTGTCCGGTGCGAGTTCCAACCATTTCGGTAGCATGTTGCTAATAAAGTCAAAAAGTGGTTGTCTTCCCTCTGCTCCTTCTCGAATGCCAAAGACACGTAGATTCTTTCGCCTTCCCCGATTTTCCAAGTCATCTGCTTTAGCCTCAAGGAGCTGGATTCGTTTCATTGCCGAAGTCAACGATGTTTCTGCTTTTTCGAGCGAGCTTTCTACTTCAGCAATGCGAGCCTCGGCCTCCTCCATATGAGCCGCCTGATTTAATAGGTCTTGTTTGAGACTCAGACACTTTAGCCTCTAGTGCAGACATAGTGCTCGCCATTCCAGTCAGTCTTTCATCGATACCATCCAGCTTTACTCCAAAATCCGACCGTAGTGATTTTAGCTCTTCCAACACTTCAGCTATGCTAGCCATATTAGCTTCCTCACCGCACGTTGGACTCTGTGTTGTTTTGGTGGCTGCCTTGCGTCTTTTTGAGAAAATTTCGCACTGTTTCACCGACGAAGCTTTAGACATATCAGTGTCGTATCTTTTGAGCCTTACTTACAATTTTTACAAGGGTTTTAAAAGGAAGTTTTGAACACTGTCCTCGGAGTTATTCACCGAGCTGCCATTCAGGTTGTCGGTCACGTGACCCCTCCTCTGCACACATTTCTAAAGTTACTGTCATCTGTTTGGATTTTGATTGGAGTAGACAGTGACAGCATGTTATTTTGTATTTCCCTGTGCTTCACTCGTCATCTATTCTTATTTGCCGTTTGTCTGCATTTAGATTGTATTTTTAATTTCTTTTGTTGTGTTTTGTATTGGCTGTGCATTTTATGAGGTTGTGAAGCGCTTCAGTCACTCTGGGTGATTCTCTCGGTTTGTTTTTCTTATATCAATTTTTATTCTGACAGCTGCCGTTCGGCACAAGCAAGATGTGTCGTGCTTAAAGACATGATCCCAAATCAGTCATGTGTTGTTTGGGACAAAAACGTGTTTATCTGAATCGTACTGATTGTGTTGTTCAAAGGATAAAAGTAATCTGTCAACTAAATCACAGATTAAAATCACAGATGGAAACAATTCACAGATTGCGCTCCTCAGTCAAACATGAAAGGAAGGTTCTCGCTGCGGCTTCATAAATCAAAGAGTTGAGCGTTAATCTGAGATTTATCAAAGAAAAAGACTGTGGAGCAATTAGCATGTTTCAGGATCAAACAAATCATGGAAAACTTGCTGCCCGCACGCATTTTTATGATTAATTATCACCCGGGCGTCTTAAATAAGATCAAATGGTTACACTCCTCACACAAATAGTTCTCCTATCACGGACTGAATAATTTATAGACACAAAGGCAGTTTGCAGTGAAGAAGCTTCGCAAGATGTTCAGACCAAACTTTAGGTAGAAAGACAAAGGTTGTGTTTCTTGCTTCGGTGCATCATTTAAACCCTGATCAATTTTTAATCAAAATGATTTTTTTTAAAGAAAGAATCTGTGCACAAGGGGTGCATTTCAGAACTGTAAAGGAAAAAAAAAATATTATTGATCTGTCAGACTAGGAGTAAATATAGTAAAATAAAAAACTAAACACAGAAGTTTCTTCTTTAAAGCTGTAATGAAGCCTAAATAAGGATTCCCACCATTTCTTGCCAAAAAGGGTTTCCCCCTCTTTTTACTGCTGTCCTGCGTCCTCACCATTGTCTATAAGCTCGTAAAAGAAAAACAAGATGCTAGATCACGCCACACTGGTGGTTATCATGTCTGCATTAGGGTGTTTCCTTGTCACAGTCGCAGCCATGTAAAGGCATGAGGCCAGAGCAGGCAGGCCTGCTTTAAATTCTTTACAACCAAGGCCGACATGACAGTTTAGCTGCCATCACGCTCCTTCATGCTCCACCCAGAACCTCTATATCAGGGGTGGGCAACCCTGGTCCTCGAGGGCCACCATCCTGCATGTTTTCCTTGTTTCCCTGCTCCAACACACCTGATTCAGTAGTTAAATCACCTCTTCATGTTCTGCAGAAGCCTGTTAATCACCCACTGATTCAGATCAGGCGTGTTGGAGGAACAAGTAAAACATGCAGGATGGTGGCCCTCGAGGACCAGGGTTCCCCACCCCTGCTCTATATGCTGCCATCGTGATGATAAACCTCCTCAACCTCATTATGTACATAAGGTAACTTAAGTGCATTGTCATTACCACTTCATCATGAACATTAAAAAGCCCACTGCGTTCTTAACCCTCCCGTGGCCTGTGGGTCAAATGGACCAAGGGCTTCTCTTCCTGTCTTCAGTTACGAGGGCTTCAGGAGGGTTAAGACTTCACCAAAACCCTGCAAAGACCATTCGGGTTCCGTCGGATTCTTTACGTCTCGTCTAAGGAGAGTAACCAGACTGAAACCTTACAGAACAACCACAAGTTTATTTTAAAGCCCCTCCACTGAATCAGCGTGATCCATCAGCTGCTCACTTATCATTTTATTTTTAGGTCAAGTTTCAAATTAAAAAATCACAAACATTTTCAGTGAAGTATTATTACCTGAACAAAGAACATATGTTTGCAATTACAGTATATATGAATGAGAGGAAAAAGAAGAAGCACGTCCGCCTGTATCTTTCTGTCCAGGTAATGTTCTAACCAGACGCTGTTTATTAGCTGATGACTTGACATTATATATCACATAATAAGCCTCCTGATAAAACTCTTGTTTCCCCTTTTAGGGTGTCTCATCAAAGGACGTATCTTTCTCAGAATTCCTATCCTAATTCAGAGCATTTCACAAGGTTTTTTCACATGTCTGGAGCGAAACGAAGTCCTCTTTGTCTACAGAGGTATTATGACCATTAGGATGTGCAGTACGTCAGCACGTCACGCGCTGATCACATGTGAGGACTGTCCCGCTCTGCGTCTTTAGCCAGACTCTGCAGCAGAGATTTCTGGAAGGTCTCGTCGCACGACTCGGGGATCAGAAACTCCAGCAGCAGGTCACAGATGCAGTAGATCAAATGTCTGCACAAACAAGGCAAAGGCATCGAGAGAAACACAAACTACTAATGCAGATATAATGCAAATATACAGTAATTCAGGCAGAAACAACTTTTTTTCCTTCTATTTAGCATATTTTATATTGGGGGAAAAAAACTCTGTAGACACAGTTTTTGAGCTCTTGACTGTGGCCTGGTATTGTTACCCACTTGTTTATCTGATGGTCCTGTAGAGACTCCAGCATGGTCTCCAAGCTTAGCCTGTACTTCTCACTGTCTAACATATCAGCAATTAGCTCTGTTCACACACACACAAAGAAAGAAAACACACCCTCAGAAGCCACGCACATCACACCAGCTCCAGCTCTAAGCCCAACAGATGCTTGGTACCAGGGAGCAGCTGCATCAGGCAGTCCAAACACCGCTCCTTCGTCGCCTCTTTCTCTGCTGCGCTCCGCTCGGGCCGAGGATGAGCGGGCAGCGAGCCGCCTGGCCACACGGCTTCCTGCAGCACTTGGAGGTAAATCACCCAGCAAGGGGCACTTGTCAGGTGGGCAGCGCCTACATCCAACCATCTGGGGCAGAAATCAGCGGTTTTAGTCCAATGGGTTCTGGGTTTAACAGGTGAGTCTTAAATCCTGCAGGAAGTTGTGGAAGCACATTTTAAACCCGACAAATGAGCGCAGAGATAAAGAAAAAACAAGTTCCCAGAAGCTGTTGGTGACGTAGGCCTTGTGATTTTGGTTTGTTGGAATTAGTGCATTTACAAAAAAATAAAAAATCTAAAATTTCAAAGGTATGGTATCGTGTGAAGCCACTTCTGTAATTACTTCTTGCGCTCAGAACGTTTCCAACATCTGGATGTCGAGCTGAATAAAGAAATAATAACTGATGGCAACATCTTGTGCTGGGAAAATGCATCTGAGCTCACTTGTTTTCATGTGTTTGCAGTGGCAACTGTACAACATTCAATTTTACTGAATGAATACAGTGGTGGGCAAAAGCTACAACTAATTTCTGCACACTTGGATTTTTTTGTAATCTTTTAAGGTTGTCCTGATCCATATTTCTTCAACCCTTTTAAAGGTTTTTCAAACGTGAGCTGAACTTTAACTTTAACTCATTTTAAATCCCTCATATCCAGTCCTTGTTCCTCATCATGATGGCATCTTGTGCAGCGTGTGCTTAAAGGGTTTTATGACAAACTGTGAAATCAAATATCCTGAACTATGTCAAGCGGTGCAGTTTGAAAAAAGTTTACTTTAGTAGGTTTCCAGATATACTGATCTGCAATTCTGAAATGCAGGCATGCACTCAATGTAAACAAAGCACTCGGCTGAATCTGTCACTTGAGCTCGTGTTACGCGATTGACCTCTGTTAGTGTGTCAAATATGGAGGAACAGAACAAGCACAGAGTCGAGGAGAAGATGTTTAGGTGGAAATATCACAGTGAAACGTCAAGCAGGGCAGTGGGGCGCCATCAAGACAGAGCTCAGCGTTCAAACATGGCTTCTGCTAGACTGCTAAGTTTAACGCCTCAACCTAACCTGTCTTTTCATCTGCATACTTTAATCCACAAATCTGAGTGTAAATAAGCACTAATGCATCAGAATCGATGGTTTTCTCCAGACCAAACAGATCTTCCATGGACGTCACCATCGTTGAACTGTTTTCAGTCACTTCAGCTGTTTCTGGAGGTCATCACATGCTGGAACACTGCAATGAACTATTTGTTTACTTTCAAAAAGTGTTTTATTCTCATCAATAAGGGGATAGTTTGTAAAATATTTTACATTTTTACACATCAGTCCTGGTCCAAGATTAAAATGTAACTGTAGCAACCCTGACAGATGGTGAAATGTTGTCCCACTTCAGTTATTCGGCTTTAGGTCAACATTAGGAAGTGTTAATTTAAGAACCCCTGACTTACTTATATCAAGTTTTCAGCTATGAGCTTTTTGGGAATCAGCTTGGTGGTCCAAAAATAGTACTTTCTATCTGTCAAACTGTGCATTTTTACATACATTCAACAAAAAAAGAGGCAACAAATCGTGTCTTTGTGACAGCCATTTTGCAAAAAAAAGCCTGAAAATCAAATTAATTAATTTTTTTATTGCCAAGCTGTCTGTTGAATGTCAACACAACACTGGTTCATTTCGTGAGGAGCCTTTTCATGCCTGAATGATTCACGGGTCAGAGTTGGAATCCAATACTGGACGGAAAATGAGTAAAAAGCAGCCAAAAGTCGAAGAAAATCTCTGGAAGGCTTTCAGAAAGCACGACTATCTACTGATCAAGATTATTTCAAAAGATTGCAAAAGAAAGTCTGACTCCTTGAAAGCAGAATATAAAGAAATGATTGGCGACTTAAGATTTTTGCACAGAGTTGCATATATTAAACCAATCAGAAGATGTAAATTCAACACAACCGCCTCACAAGGATTGCTAACAATAAAGAAGCCATATTAAATACTTCAGTACACTGCCATTTTCTTTTTTGCTGATTTATTTCTCTGTTAATATACGTCCTGTCAGAAAAAGTGATGAAGAAGAAAACCTCCTACCTCTCGATGAAGGTGCCAAAGAGCAGCCGGATGGCCTTCTGGATGTTCTCTGTGCACAGCCAACTCCACTGATCTTTCATCAGCAGACACAAAATGTTCAAAGCAACATCTGCCACAGCTGTCTCTGCAGTATACACACAGAAATCCCCACAAACAATACAGTTTTTCAACATATCTCAAATCCCTAGCCCCAAATTGTAAAGCCCCAAACACAGAGGATCTAGCCGAGGCTGAGAGGAGCAGTGGAGCGCTGCTGCACCTAAGTGGCGATGCTAGGACACTGCGAGATGTTTCTACGGGGCTGCAGGGGGCCACACTTCAGCACAGACAGGCCCGGAGGCGACCAGCAGGGTCTCAACCTGTCCCGTGAGATCTCCCGGACGTCCTCCTGTCGTTGCCTGGTGGCTCGTCGCTCTGCACGGCTCTTTCTGTCGCATTCAGCGCACATTCCTGCTCTCTGACAAAAGCCTCCAGGCCTGACAGGGACATGCTGTTCAGGACCTGACCGCACGCAGACAAACAAACAAAAGATGTTAACTCGGTTCCACGTCAGCTGAAAAAAAAAAACCAGAAGAGGTATCTCACGGCGCTGCCTTCACTAAAGCAGTATGTGACTTTAGGGTGAAGGTCGGTTATATTGAGAGTTGTAGACATTTTACTGGGGAACAGCCTCCTGAAACACAAAACACACAAACAAACTCAGTGAAACAAATAAATGAAATCATTAATTATCTCTACAGGTCAATTCAGGGTGGGGAATAAGGAACTGCTGGACGGATTTTAATGAAACTCTCAGAAAGTGAAATCACTGGATGTTCATCTATAACTAACTAACTTGTGGAGTCATCTCAGTTTAAAGTGGCCGCCACAGTTGATCAACCCTTGCAAACACAAACGTGGCGGTAGCTTGGCTAATTTTACAGATACTGACCTAAAATTTGCTGTGGCAGTAGTTAGGAGTCATTCCCCACACATATTCTTAAAGCTGACTGTTCGTGCAACATGTTTGTTTAAAACTTTGACATTAACTGTTGACGTCCGCCGTGTCTGTCTGCATAAGCTGCAACAGCTAATTAACCTTAGTGAACACAAAAATAGCTTTAACTCAGTTAATTTTACAGACATTAAGCTAAAATTTGGTTTGGTGGTAGCTGAGAGTGTTCCTCAACACATAATCCAAGCACTAATATATCACAGAAGATTAAAACGTTGGTGTGCAAAACAGCAGGAAATATGCATTCCTTCAAGGAATGCTAAATACAACTTGAAAGGATTTTACCTTTTTTTCCTATTCTTCTTTATTTTGGCTAATTTTACTTTCTTCACAAAACATTTAAGCAACCAAATCTAAAGATGTTCCTTGTGTCAGACCTCCTGTGGCTGGTAGGCAGTTTGTAAGGATTCGCAACCAGTGAAATTGTGATTTTGTTTGAACCACAGCATCGGATGAATAAAATTCTCACCTGTACTTTCTGTAGTCCATTGTTCTTCCATCGGCATCTCCTTCAACGTCCTCCACTGGGCTGAGGAGCTCAGGATGAGGGAAAGCTGTCCTCAGAGTATCTAAGGCGTTTTCCATCATCTGTGGCAGCAAGTTAGAGAAAACGTGACAGTGATGAGACAGACACGACCGTATTGTAGCTCCACACGAGACTTCCTGTTTCAGCTCCTGTTTAAACTTTGGCATGATTTGAAGTCCCGCCTTGTTTGGTCACCTTATCAATTCTTGACTTGCTCAAAGGTTTTCTTCCAAAATAAGAGCAAACGTCTGAGTTGACAGCCAGGAACTCCTGCATGTCTTCACAGCTGGCTATCTCAGGAATGATGCTTAGTTGCTACATAAAGACAAAAAAAATAAAAATAAATAAATAAAAAGAACTCACAACTATAGTTCATTGTGAAAACTGAAGTTTAAATCCGGAAACCTACCTTGAGAAAAGTGTCCAGCTGACTTTTACGAGCTTCGACCTTCTCACTGTCCGGACTGCCAAAGGGGAGGTCAGGGAATATTTTCTTTGGACTTTTGACATCTGAAATGCAAAAACACTGACATTACAACCTCTGCCTCTGAGTATTTTAGTCTAGAGGGGACCATTTCTCACTCTTGATGAGTTTCTTGACGTCAGGCCTCTCCTCAAAGCGTGCTTGCAGGTTGAGGAACTCGCTGTATCTGCGATTGACGGTGTGACAGACTGCAGGCTGCGCGGCGTCGGCGTCCTCCCCATCAGCCGCTGTCTCAAACTGTAAACAAAAACAGGTTTCAGCTCATTAAACTGCTGATGGCCACAAAGAAAACAAAAAATTGCTGAAACTCTTTTAGCTTTGATTACATTGAATCAGTGTGGCATTGTTTTATCAAACTCGTACGAATCTCCCAACATTCATGTCCGTACAGAGTTGTGTTCATTTTTTGTTGTTTTTTTTTTTTTTTTGTCCTGATCTCGTATTAAATGATGGGAAAGCTGAACAGAAGCATGAAGTCCCAAAAGAGCCTCAGTGTGGTTAAAGTCATGAGGAAGTCATATGTGTGAGAAAACAATGTTCAATTTCTAATAGCATGACCATTAGACATAATTTACAACCACATGAGCTTTCTTGATCAATTTGACTTATATTAAAAAACCTGCTGCCAAATTAAACACAATATTCCCTCCAGTTGCTTTTGTTTGTTTGTTTTTTTACCTATTTGCTTATTCAAATCCAGATTATGAGTTTGTGATCATCTATTTGTGCCTGTTGGGAGTTTGTTTGCCTGCCTCTTAGCAAAATACCTCAATAAATAGTGAACAGATTTCAATGAACCTCTCAAAAAGTAATCATTATAATAGAGAGAATAAGCAGATTAGGAGTTGTTGTTTCTGCGTCTTAAACACCAACGACATCAGCAGAAGAGGTGGTAAAATCCTTTCAACTCACGGTGAACCCTGACCAGCCAAACGCCCTCTTCCACTGAGGGGAAAGATCTGTGAATCTAATGTTTTAGTGCTGCGAGTGTTTCCCATCTCAGAATACAGAGAAACTTCTCACCCGGGGACTTCCTGACATCTGAAGGACACGTTCAACATCCTGATGGATTATCCTCTAACACAGCTGAACAAATTTAATCTTTTTCCCAGAGGATTTTAGTTTTTCTTTTTTTTTTTTTATACCATTTATACCAATGAATAGATTTTAAACATTAAATCACTCGCTAAAAACAGATGACAAGATTACAACCTGTTCAAACAATTAAATGGATTGCCACAGTCACGGTTAAAATAAATAAATAATAATTTTTAAAAAAGGACAGGGTTTTATGTCGGAACATCATGAACAAGATCTTCATCACTCTAATCTAACCGCAAGTGGATAAAAATACACCACAGATTCCAGCGTGTTGGTAATTATTAAACATAATCAGTGTGTGCTAACGGCGCGAAGAGCTTCGCCTGCTTGCACTGGGGTGATGAGGGTCACCAACGTCAAGTCATTAACACGAACTCTGAGCCCTAACACATCACATGAGATCTTGTGATACTGTTTGCAGTCACGTAATGTTATTTTCAAGATTCAACAGCACATTATTTTAGTCATTTTTCAACATGGAAAGACAACCTTTGCTTCGTATTTTTGCATTAAAAGGCATTGGGCGACATGCATCCTATCGAGGACTGCTAGGTCTTTAATTTATTACAGCGTGTAAATAAGCAATGGATGAAATATGCAACCATATGTAGTGTTACTTCTTAAAAACTATGTAAAGGCAAACCTCAAAAGCACACTTTTTTATCAAAACATTTACAGTAGGTATAGTTAGTTTGTTTGTAAGCATTGCTTTTGTTTTAATTTCACTGGAAAAATTAAAGGTGTAGCATTCCTTGAAGGAATGCATATCGCCACCAGGGGATGGAGTTATATTTGTTTTGGTCAACCCTTGTCGATGAATCAAGCGGCAAGATCTAATGAGACGTGTTAGCTCTCAAAGTATGTGTTGGGAATGACTCTCAGCTACAACCACGCCAGATTTTAGCTCAGTATCTGTAAAACTGACCTTTTCTGTGTTGGCTAAATTTGATCATTTTCGGCAGCCATTTTTCTAGAGTTAATGAGTTGTATGAGCATCCAGTGATCATTAAAATCCATCCAGTGGTTCAGGAGATATTTTGCTAAAAAAAAAAAAAACATACAGGACTGACTCTAACAATTAAAACCAAAGTTTAAAACAACAATGTATTGTTAATTACTGTTAGCTACTATCACACTACATTTTAGCTCAGTATAAATAAAATTAACTGAGTTGTAGCCATTTTTGTGGTTTCTATTATCAGCTGGTTGTGACGTCCATCTTGAACTGAGTTGAGTTCAGAAGTTAATACAGGTGCTGGTCATAAAATTAGAATATCATGAAAAAGTAGATTGATTTCAGTAATTCCATTTAAAAAGTGAAACTTGTATATTATATTCATACATTACATACAAACTCATATATTTCAAATGTTTATTTCGTTTAATTTT
>NC_051442.1:14657310-14689399 GCF_001649575.2 Kryptolebias marmoratus
AATCATCAAAATTAAACGAAATAAACATTTGAAATATATGAGTTTGTATGTAATGTATGAATATAATATACAAGTTTCACTTTTTAAATGGAATTACTGAAATCAATCTACTTTTTCATGATATTCTAATTTTATGACCAGCACCTGTATGTTCATATGTAGATTATTTTCCGAATGTTTTTTAAAAATCCATCCAAAAACATTATTGCTTTTTTCTTTTCTTTTAACAGGTGATTTAAAAAAATAAAAGATTGGGTTTAATTAAAAGTAAGTGCTGCTGGCATGTGTCCTTTCCTTTATAATGCACACAGTTTTCCTCCTGCAGATGATGGTGCAAATACTTTTTTGACTTGTTTCCACAGTACGTATCAGGTTGTAATGGGTTATATACTGGTCTGACTCCGAAACATCCCAGCAGAGATGCAGCTAGGAGTAATTTAATCTTACAATCAAAAACGTTGTTTTGAATTCTAAAGGATAGAAGAATCTAAGTGAAAAGTTTATATTGTCATATCTTTATACCATTCGATAGAATTAAATGAGATATAATCAATCTACAAGTTTTACACTATAACTCATATCCAAACTACCAGTTTAATCATATATGGAGCAACCAAATTAAGAACTGTGGAGGTAGAAAATATGTATTTACAACAAAATTCAAAAATATATGTCAAACAATAAATGAAAGTAGCATCTTATGTTACCTTCACGGTGTAGAGGGTGTAGGAATGTGTGCCGTTGCTGCGCTGGTCCCTTACACTGACCGTACCAGAAATATGCACGTTCTGAATGTTCACGTAGGCAGCTGCGCAGTTAGTAGTATCAAAGTTTAAGCAAAGCTTTCTTCGAGAGGAAGCCGGGGATTTCTCCTGGTCTATGCCTGCTGGCCACAGTGAGTCCTCGGGCACAACAACATTCGGCCCAAGGTTCCTCAGAGGACCAAAACAGCCGAAGCCTTCTTTGTCGTTTCCAGTGAGCAGGCTGCAGAGGTTGGTGGGAGGGCCACAGTCACAGAAAGCTCCCCTCAGGTCATCTCCTGAGTTGGACTGGATAAGTGAGTCCGTGGAAACTGTTTTGGATCCCGACGACTGCGCTGAGCGGCCAGACGTGAGCGTACAGCAGTTCACTTTGTTTGGGGTGCTTAAACCTGTGTGGCAGCTGGGTGTTTTCCCTGCAGATGTCAGGCTCTCCATGCTGCTCTGGGACGAGTCCGTCCCAAAAACTGCACTCTGACTCTGAGGGTCCTCAGCATCAGATGGGCTTCTGCTGCTGAAATCCGCCTGATCATAAACAGACAGTGACTCACAGGTGGTCCAGGACTCCTGCTGGGTCTGGCTGCTGTATATTGTATTAGCACTGATTTCCTGTGGTTCCCTGGATTTGGTGAAAATGTCCACGATCGTCTGGTTGAGCCAGTCAGGGTCAGATATCCTGCTTATGAGCGGCAGCAGCACGTTGCAGGTGATGAGCTCGGTGACAATGTACCCTCCAGTCCTGGTTTCCATCTGAGGATACGGGACAAGAACATGGAGCACGAGGTTAACCAGAGCTCTGGAGTAGTTGAGCTCAGCGGTTGCACTGCTCACAGCGGGATGAGGGGAATCTACTTCACTGTAGAGCTGCCACAGGTTAATGTCCTCCTTCTGTGCTGACTGGATCTGTCTAACTGTCATGTAGCTCTGCAGGTGACAGCCGTACAGCTCCAGCAGCCGTTGAACCAAAGCCTTCCTGTCCACTCGCTGCGCTCGCTCCTTCAGCTCCATCACCGACTCCAGCATCGAATTACACACCGCGCACTCAAACTCGCCCTCCACCTCGGGCAGCAGAGTGCGATACCACGAGGACACAAAGTCCCGCATGGCTTTGTGGACTGCGCTGTGGATCTCGTGGTTCAACCTCCATTCGTGCTCAGGTGAGTCCTGAGGTGGGCTGAGCTTGCCGAGGGGCAGAAAGTGCTCCAAGTGCAGAAAGCTGTTAGCGTCCAGTGCTGCCCGTGACCCAAGCCAGCCACCGAGAACCACCAGAAGGCTGGTGAAGACGCAGAGCAGCCAGACGTTCACCAGGAGGTGGAAGAGGACAAGCCACGTCAGCAAGGCTCCGAGGCCCAGCAGCCTCTTCTGCCCAAGGAACTCAGATAAAGTCCAGTTTACAGAACTCCCAGGAGGAGGCATCGCAGCCTGTAGGTGACCTGCTGACAAAAACAACAAAAACCTTGTGTTAAAGAGTGTTTGTCATCATATGGGTCACTGGAATCTCATTGGTTGCATCAAAAACAGCTTTGAGTCATTTACAACAGATCAGTAATGGTTCACCTTTTTTTAATGTTGTTTCTGCTATTTTTGTCCAATCAACAATACTTGCAAAGTTAACAGTGGTGTAGAACTCTGTGATTTGGCATTTGCACGAATAACTATTAAAATTTGTGGCTGGAGCTGTTTTTAAGGCAGCAGTGATCCACTTCAGTCTTGGCTGTGTTTGAACTAGCCATTAGCTCGTCAATTCTTTTACATATAAACTCTATTTCTCCAACTGGAGGTCGTTCAAAGAGCTGCCTACAGCAGGTAGGATGTTAATTGTTCATAACTTTTCCACAAAGGCCCACTTCAGAACGAGTTGGAAACTCCCGTTATGGTAATTCCTTTTATGCCAACATGAGCGGGGTGTTGACTGATTTCACAAGTTACAACAGCTGCTCCAACTCCATCAGCTGGGTGTGACTGGTGCCGTGATAGAATTACACAAGATACAAGAACAGAATGTAAAAGTTTTAAACATTTCACTCAATAATGTCCTCAAATAATCCACCTAAACGTATAAATGATAGCTAACAGCATTTTTTCCACCTTTTTCCATCCTAATGTGTGTTTTTGTGTAAAATACTGCATAATAATTATAAAAAGATGCACTCATTCTGCAGCAGCATCTACAAAAACTGGAGTCAATACAAACATGAAGTATAATGCAGCTTCCTGGAAAAAAGCACAATTAATAAAGGGGCTAGACTATGCAGCAAACCTGAGGCCAGTTATTTATAAAATGCAGCTTAATTTAAGGATTCAGTAGCTGGCTATAATTATATAATTAACATTAAAATCTACAGTACCTGTAGGGTTCCTGGCGTATATTAGCACAAATCCACCTGCGTAGTTTCCACCTCCTCCTGTACCGGGACATGCTTTAATCCTGCAACAGGGATTATCTGCACAGAGACAGAAGGAGTCCATATGGGCTGCTGGCTGTGAGCTGGCAGTTTAAAGAGATAAAACTCTGTCTGTGGAAATACACTTTAGCACGTACAGCTGCGGTCAGAAAGTCACTCATCACGGGCATCAGTGTCATATTAACTTGGGGCTTTTAATTTAAACCGTTCTTCTTCCAGGCGCAAGGATTTTACAACTTCCTTGGTTCTTAAAGAAATGGGTGCAAAAGCTTGAATTTATTGTTAATTTCCACCAATCCACACAAGGTCATAAATATACATACAGGCTCAGGTAAATCGACACACCTCCACTAATGTTTGGTTAAATGTCTCTTAACAAGTTGCACCTCGATCTCATGCTTTTGGTATCCATCAACAAGCTTCTGGCTGATATTTAACCACTCTTCTTGGCAGAACTGGAAAAACTGGTTGGTTTCCTGAAAGGGACTTTAAGTACAGTGCACAAACTTTCAACAGAGTCGAGGCTTTGGGAAAATCATTCCAGAAGCTTAACGTTAGTCTGTGTTAAAGACATTTAAAAATAAGAATAAAGAATAATTAAATAATAAAGACAGGGTTGAGGGATTCGGTTGTGTTCCTTTACTTGCATCAAGGAGACAAGTCAGCTCAACAGCACAGAGTTTCATGAAGGCTTTACACGAGGTTTCTCATTGTCTTGTCTGTGAAGTCAGGATTGTCACTCGTATCTCCTTTCAGCCCACGTCACGTTTCTTTTCCCTGTCAAGATGTGGAAGGACCTTAAAGCAGGAACATCCCATCTCACACAGTTTCTGCACACAAAGCTCTTCGCAAACTTTAGACTCTTCATTGAGGGTGAGAAGCATTCATTTGGCATTAAAGGCCTACCATACAGATCGATACCCAATCAGAAATCAGCTCTGATGTTTGGGATCGTTGTCCTGCTGGGAGTCTGATTGTGTCCAAGTCTCAGACATCAAGCTGTGGATCTGAGGTGAAGTCGAAGAATTTAGGCAAACACCTCCTTTTTCATTCTTCCATTCACTTTGTGCAACGCTCCAGCACCACAGCATGATGCTACCGCCACCATGCCTGACAGCTGTTCTCAGGTCTGAAAGCCTCACCTTGACTCCTGCAAACCTGGGATTATGAATTTATCAGCTGGACATGATGCTTCCTACAACAGAAAAAAATATATATTAAAAAAGTTTAAGAAAGAAAAAATAATTAATAGCTTTTATTTTGTAGACTTGTGTAACAGGTTTGAATCAGTCTTTAGTTGGGCACCTATTATCTTTGTTACAACAGGTAATATTTCATCCGAATCTTATTTTTAGTAAAGGCTGCAGCATTAATCTGTGTCACCACACGGGTGCATGCAAACCTTATATAACTGCTGAGCAGCTGCCGTGGGATGGTGCAACATTTGATCCTGGTCTAATACCGAGCTGAACACGCAGATCGGGCCAGACATGAGATTTATTTCCTCATTTCTGAGCCTTACTTGCAGCTCAGCTGTATTTTACATGCGTTCGCATGAATGTCCTTACACACCTCCACCTCCACCTCCTGCTCCTGCTGAACTCAGTCCTCCCAGCCACTCGTTTGTGCACATCAGACGGGATCAGATCAGAGGAGGAGGAAGAGGCGGAGCTGCAGCGTCGCAGCCTTTATTAGTCGGACAGGTCTCACAGACAGGACAGGAGCGGTCCAGCCTCCGTCATGTTCTGCGGGAAGCTGAGCAGCACAGGTGAGCCTCCTGCATGTTTACCTGAAGAGAGCAAAAACAGCACTGACTTCTCTGTCACCTCCAGATGGTTATCAGGACATAGCAGCTTTAAAAAAAAAGGCTCCATTAGAAGTCTTATTGTGGACGTTTTTATGGGTTGTAGATGATTTGGAGGATTGGTGTTTGATGGTGATGATTGCTGTGCTGCAGGACAGGATGTTCTTTCTGCTTCAATTAACCCTTTCAGAGTCACGTTTATACCAACTGATTCTGCTTCCTGTAAGCCTAAACCTCACTCATTACTTGTCTTTACTAATTAAATATGTAATCAGAGAACGGCTGAGGTCTTAGTCAATCCATCGTTTTATTGGCAAACAGAAGCTCCCATCTGCAGAACCTGATGTAAAACTTTATCATGTCATGAAAAGTAGATTATTGCCAATTAAACTGTTATATTATTTTCTTACCACTCTCCCTGAATCCATTGTCTGTCTGAGGAAAAAATAAATAAAAAGTATTTTTTTCTTCACGACATCAAAAAGCTGCATTTATTTTGCAAACTAACATCTCATTTAAAAGAATGAAATACAGATGAAAAAAAAGTAAGTCAGCATTTAGATTAAATAATGCTAATCATCCAGTACACCACATTAATAATGTTTTTTTGTTTATCCTGACACAAAATAGTTCAGAATCAGCTTCACCTCAGACAACTAAGATGATAATATTAATGCATAAATAAAATTAACCCAAAACAACGTGAAGTGGAACATCTTTCTGCCTCCAGTACTTTTGTTTCTGTCACTTTCATTTTCATCTTATTTCATATTTTTTGGATGACATTATTAGAATCAAGCAACGTTTTTAATCCTATGAGGAAACCTGTTTTGTCGTAACTGCAAAACAACAAACATATAGCTTCTGTAGTCAATGCCAGCTTTTATGAGTTACGTCTTCTAACCAGGGTTAAACCTTTTTTAAATCGTCCTGACCTGGAAAAGGCCATTCATGCTTTTATCAGCTCAAGGCTCGACTTCAGCAGTGATTTGTGTGTTAAAACCTCTCGATCCTCCATCAGACGTCTTCAACGCTCCCAGACGTGAGGACATCACATCACCACCGTTCAGTTTTCTCTTCACTGACTTCTAGTCTGTTTTAGAATCGATTTAAAACTTTTATTGTTCACTTTTAAAGCTCTTAAGGGTCTTGCCTCACCTTATTTAGCTGATCTAATACATCCTTACTGTTTGTCTCAAAGTCTGAACAGAAACACTCGGCTGACCGGGACTTTCGGGTCTTCACACCCAGACTGTGGAAACGACCTCAGGACTCTATCGCTGATCTGGTCCTTTTTTAAATCTAATCTTAAAACCTTTTATTCAGGCAGGCTTTTAATCCCTAATGGCACTCTGGCAGGTGTGTATTTTTGTGCTGTGAAGCACTTTGTGCACCGTTTGGCTGTTGTAAAGCGCTTTATAAGTAAATGTTGGCTGATTGATTGATGAATGTAGGATTCTGTCCAATTTTACTCTTTTTTTTACCTATGTGTCAAAAACCTCAATCAAAAGCTCAGAAAAGTGACAAACAGTAATTGTTTTTTACAGCTGTGATGAAGTGAAATACGTCACCCACATTGAAACCCACACAGTTTCAGTCCCTTGTTGCTAATTTCTGTCGCTTTTGTTTTAGCTTTTAAAGCAGGTAGTGACAACACCTGGACAGTGTAAATATATGTATGAGTTGAATTATGTTCAATGTAGTTTGAGGCAAAGTTAAAACAAGCACATTATTACATGTTGTTGGCACCTTGATCTGAATTTTGTGTGGATTTAATCTCTTTATGGTTTAGAAAATGACACCATGTTATCTATGATATAGGAAATTAAATGGGCTTGGCATTTGAGTTAAACCTTATTCAGAGTCAGAGAACAAAATAACATGATTATAAGGTTTTCTGACTGCATGTGCTGGTGAAAACATTTGTGGTACTGTACAACTTTTACAGCAGGGCATTAGGACAACCTAAAAGGAAAAATAAGTATATATATATATATATATATATATATATATATATATATATATATATATATATATATATACTTTTTCTCATATATATATATATACTTTTTTTAGCACAAGAAAATAACAGAACTATCACATATTTGGGCTTTTTAGAAACTTCTTATCATTTAGGGTTTAAAACTCTGATATAATTTTGATAATTATCATTTATCTGGTGACACTGGAGCCGATAATCATTTTTTCAGAGAGTATTTTAGTCTTTCTTTTATAGGGAACAAAAATTGCCTGAGAACACCATGAACTGGACAAACCGTAAACTGAACTCTGTGTTTTAATGTCCAAATTAGAAACCTCGTGGTAAACTTCAAAATAATCTCCCATAAGCATCTCCCTGTCTCTGATCTTAGAGCTTCTGCTCCCGCAGACGTGAAGAGTTAATAAGATTATGCAACTTGATTGGGACAGTATGTGTCTTGGTTATTTTTAGGATAGAGCTATGCATTGTTGTCCAGTGTCATTTTAGTAAAAGGTCTGCAGCAGATCTGATAATTGTTACAGCTGACTTTTCAGAAAAGCTCAGATTTTTCACTGATCTGCTCATATCTTTGTCTTATTTAGGAAGGATCAAAACTTTTATTCTTTTCTTAGTATAATCCATAATGCAAACACGAACATAGACTCACGTCTGTCAGCCCCTGAAGCTCATTAAAGAAAAATGAAACAAGCTTTTTTTATTGTTACAATTACCCAATCAATTTATTTTGCTGTGCACAAAGTTTAAACTCTGAAAGAACCTGAAAAGTGGACGAGAATGAGCAAATATGTAGGAAGACTCCATGAGAGTGCACATTTTGTAAAACTGAGCTGCAGCTGGAAAACAGAGCCGGCTGTTTTCAATAATCCAAGTCACACGATTTTTAAGGCTGAGGTCACGAATGCAGCAGTGAAACACAACAAGAATTTATTTCTTTTATTAAGAAACTCAGCTGAAGAAAAGCTTCTCAGCCAACAATGTTGGCGTAGATTCTCAGTCATCCAGGACACGGAGGTCCTAAGAGAAACGCAGGAGAGCCGGCCCCTCAGGCCGAGACTCAGCTGTCCACAGACACGCTCGGGAGAAGGGACACGCGCAGGATAAAGGACAGGCTCAGGAGGACAGAAAGGTTCATATTTTGGACAGAGATGATTGATAGTTGGACACATAGCTCGTTAAATGACATCAGCCATCGGAGGAGGTCTCTGGATTCAGTTTTCCAGAACTTGTAAAAACAATGTAATCCCCAGATAAATCTTTGTGGATGTAACCAAAACATCCCTCATGTGGACCGGGCTAACAAATACCCTAATGACCCTCAGGAGAGAGGGGAGGGAGAGCCATTTGCACCGGCAGGACTGCCATTTTTTTGTATGAATTAGAAAAAAAAAATTCCTCAGATGAATAGTGAAAGCTTATTAAAAAACAAACAAGTTTTTGCACTTTTATTTATCTTTTTTTTTTTTTTTGAAGTTGTCAAAAATCTAACAAACTCTGCACCACGTCTGTTCAGATTTAGACAAATTGAGGTCATTTAATCCAACCACTGATTTTACACAAACCAAATACTAAAATATTGTTAATAATGTTGTGATTATTATATTGTCACTTCCAGCTACATTTCATAACATTTGTAAATGTTTCCTAACTTTATCAGGGATTTTCTTCTTACTGGGGTAAAAGTTATTCTAAATATGTGTCCCGGTCTGAGGTGAAGATGAAGGAGACAAACCCAGATCGCAGACTCATTTTAACAAAAAGAAACTAGTTTAATAAACTAAGGAATATCCAAAAACAAGAGCTGACGAGGCAGCAAAAACTAGACGTAACAAAATCCAAAAGACGGAGGAGCAAACAGGAGACGAGACAAGAAGCGACAAACGGTGACAGGGAAGTTACAAGAGACAATGAACCGGCAGAGAGGCAGAGAATGTGACCAGGTTTTAAACACAGAGGGTGACGAGGTAAGTGGGCGCAGGTGAGTGAGGACGCTTGCAGGCAGGTGGAGATGGGCGGGGCAGGAGAACGAGAGATAGACTGAGGAGAAGTGAATGATGGCTGAGGCACAGGGAACAAGATAAACAATAAACTCAAACTGAAACATGAAGACAAACTGAATACAAAAACCCAAATCCTGACAGTATGAATTAAAAACAATAAATGATTTACAGCTGAGTTGTTGCTGCAGTTTTAACAACCTTTTTTTTTTTTTAGCCTTCTTGGCCTTTAAAATGTTTTTAACTCTTAGTTAGCCTTCTGGTACCTTTAGTATAGTCTAACTTAACTTCATTTCTGATCTGTTCAGCTGAGGTTTTTAAATCCTAGTTTAGTTTATTATCAGTTTTTTATATCTTAGTTTGGTTTTCCTCAGTTTATCTTTAGCATGACTTAGTTCCCTTGTGTAGTTTTTCATCTGTTTATGTTACTTTTGCTCGTTTACTTTATTTGGATTATCTTAGCTCATGTTTAGATAAATTTAGTTTAGCTTTTTGTATTGTTGTGTGTTTTCATGATGAATCTGTATTTTTGTTTTCATGTTGTAAAGCACTTTGAATCGTTTTTTTGCTGAAAAGTGCTATATGAATAAATTTGACTTGACTTTATATTTACAACAAAGAGCTTTTTATCCCAACTTTGCTATATTTAAAGCAGCCTACCTATGTTGTTTACACACTTATCACTGAAACATTGACTCGGTTTGATTGTATTCAAAGTATTTTGTTTTTCTTAAAAACAATATTCGCTGCACAATGTTAGCTAAATAAACCTCTGATTCTGAAAATCCCCCTGTTTGGAGGGTAGTTTGTTAATATTTTCTCATTTATAAACTGAAGGCTTTCTATTCCCATAATTTATTCTATAAATGAAAGATTTTTACAATACTGCTCCATCAGTTGTGATTTTGATGGAAAATAGTATAAAAATACACCGTTCTTTTACTGTTTTTATTTCATTGGGACATGGTTGTATTAATGTGGCTTTTTATCAGTGTAGAAAATCAACCTCTACCTGTCACTTCACCTAGTGAAAGTAATCTGCCATAATTAGCTGTGCTTCTGCTGAGTTTTCATTGGCTTTGAGGATGTTCTGCATATTTGGACAAAATATTTAACTCACAAGTTTGTCCATTTTAGCTCAGCACACATTTACAAGGAGAGTATGATAAATATTTCTGAACAGAAATGCCAAAAGAGATCCCAAAAAAGCAGTTCCCAGTCAGCGACGACAGGGAGGGTTATACTCTGTACGTGTAAATATTTGAGTTAATATCAGACGTGTTTAATTCTCTGAGAATCCCACATGAACTCAGTGACGTGGTTCTCAGAATTTGGAGGCGAACTCTCCGAAGTGAAACTTACACAAAGTGTTTCTGCTTAAATCAAAGTGCTCTGCATCGACTCTTCTATTTATTACTGGATGACAACTGAGAAACAGAAGGGAAGAGAGATGTTTAAACAGCAAGCCTCAGTGCTTTTTATTGTTTTTTACATGCAGCTGGTTTTAACCTTGCATGTAGACTTGTCAGGAGTCAGTTTTACTGTGTGTTTCTTTTTGTATTTAGTGTTTCTGGTTTCTTTTGGTTTTGGTTTATCGTTGTCTTCGCGTTTTGTCCTTTTCTCTGTGCCTCTGTCATCATTCACTTCTCTTTAGTCTATCTCTTGTCTGCCTGCCACGCCCATTTACACCTGCCCCAGGCTTTGCAATCATCTCACCTGTGCCCGCCTCTCCTATTTGCCTCCTGTCTTTAAAACCCGGTCCACTTACTCGCTGGTTCGTTTGTCTCCCTGATGTCTGGTTCTGCTCGTCTCCTGCCCATGTCCGTTCGGTTTTTGGATTTAGTTTGTTTGTATTTAGTTTCCTTCTTGCTGCCATGTCAGCGTTTTGTTTTTGTTTTTCTTTATTTTAATAAGTTAGTTTCTTTTCATTATGAGTCTGCGCTCTGGGTTTGCCTCCTTCTCCCCACACCAGGACAGGACTAAATCTTGGGTCTGTATGTGAGCTCTAATCTGAGCAAAATGCTTAGCCTGAGTGTCGAGCAAAAAGGAATGTTGCCCCCTTCCTACGATCAACTTTACAAATTTAATTCATTTGAAGGAATTTCTCAAGATACCTGTATTTTGTTTGAACTCTAAATGTTTGTTTCTTAAATATCTATAGACAGAATTCCAAAAATTGTAAACGTATAAACAAAGACCCCAGTAACTGCTGAATTTGTGCCAAAACATTACCACGGGTCAGGCATATCCAACAGTATTCCTGCATCCTGACGCTGTTTGTTTGTAGCCAAACATTTCATTAATGCTCATCAGGATTTGGAGAACAAGTCAGAGTGTGTTTGGTTTTCTTTCCTACAGTTGAGGCCAAACCCATTGGTGGTGGCACGGTGAAGAAATGTTCAGTGAAAGCGCTTTCGGGGCTGGAGGCGATCGCTCCTCTTATCCGTTCCGTCGAGGAAACCCCTGAGCCGATCCCCACCACGGTACAAGGCACCATCCCCTCCTGGATCAACGGGACCTTCCTCCGAAACGGCCCGGGGAAGTTTGAGTTTGGCAACACACGGTGAGTTGGAAACACCTCGCTAGTTCTGCTCCGCGGCGCTCAGAAACGTTGCCAATCAGGAAAGTGTTTGTGCTTCGCGGCAGCTACAACCACTGGTTCGACGGGATGGCCATGATGCACCAGTTCAAGATCCAGACAGGAGAGGTGACCTACAGGAGTCGCTTCCTGCGGAGCAACGCCTACAAGAAGAACAGCGAGCAGGACCGCATCGTGATGTCCGAGTTTGGCACCCTGGCCATGCCTGACCCGTGTAAAAACTTCTTCCAGAGGTTCCTCTCCCGCTTTGAGATGATGGGTGAGTAAACTGAGCCTGAAGGATCAGGTTGTAGTGGTGAGAGACAGGGGTATATTAGTCCAGCTTTTATCTGGTTTTAAACTCGGAGCAGAACAGGTTTTATGATGCACTTTGGTTTCTTGAGACGAGGAGGAGGCTCAGTGGAAAAATCTGTATCAAGTGAAGGAGAGGAATGAATTATTTAGAGCCAGGGTCTGCACAAACTCTTCTGTACTCAGGCTGTGTACAGAAGGACTCTTTCTGTGCCAAGGTTACATAATAATGACATGTGGGGGAAAACAAGGGAGGAGAGCAAATGTTTCACATACTTACACAAGTTTACAGCTTAAAACTGTTTTAAAAAGTTGCTGTTTCATGCTACAGAAACCACAGACAACGCAAGTGTGAGCTTTGTGAAATACAAAGGAGACTACTATGTCAGCACGGAGACGAACTTCATGCACCGAGTGGACCCAGACAACCTGGAGACATTGGAAAAGGTACCGTAGTGGACGTCAAACGAGTATAAATATCGATCACGCAACATAAAGTGTATGTTTGGTTGGTTTCAACAAAACATGCACAAGAGCTAACTCTGATATCACTCTTTACTTTTCACAGTTGGCAAAGGCTTTGTGCAAAAAAAAAAATTAAAAGATAAAACTTTATATTCAATAAAAAAAACGATTCATTTCTGGTTGGATGGCAAGCCTAAAACCCATTTGCGAAGAAACTTGTTTTTTGGTTTAGATATACAGAGCTGTGACTCAGAGCACACTTTGAGAAGCTCTTTGACATCTGTTTGTTGTTAGCATCTGGCGCACCCTTGTATTATATAATCAAACCACACCTCCATCTATACTTTTTACATTTTTAGATGTCCACAAGAGCAATCCTTCCTGTCAAAATGGCATTTATAGTTATCAGAATTAAAATTGAAGCTATCTAAGACATCCAGAAGGGCTTTCTTCTTATCTGTGATTAACATTTTTAAATATCTCAAATGGTATTCTTTCTGCGAGAAATGATCTCTCATGGATATCCTGAAGATCCTGTGTAACTATTGCATGATAAAATGGTTTGCCATAAAAAGCCGCCTTGTTCCTGTCTGTTTTGCAGGTTGACTGGAGCAAGTTCATTGCTGTAAACGGAGCCACTGCCCATCCACACTATGATCCAGATGGCACCACCTACAATATGGGCAACTCGTACGGGAGCAGAGGTTAGGCCTTTAGCTGAAAACCCACGATTAGATTTGTCTCATTCAGTGACATTTTTCTAAATAATTAGTTACAATAAAGACAATTGTTTCCATGTAATCCCAGTTTAAACGTCTGTAAAAGGTCTTACAGTGTCACTCCAATTATTCTAGGAACTTTGTACAACATCATCAGAGTTCCCCCCAAGAAGACCGATACCAACGACACCCTGCAAGGAGCCAAAATCCTCTGCTCCATTGTGCCTGCAAACAAGTCCCATCCGTCCTACTACCACAGCTTTGGTGAGCTGCTTTGACTCGGTACCACTCATTCACTCGTTGCCCTTCGGTATAATCTCACCCCTGCCACCTTTCACACCTTTCCTTGCGTCTAGCCATGTCTGAGAATTACGTGGTGTTCATCGAACAACCGATTAAGATGGACCTCCTAAAGATTGTCACCTGCAAACTTAGAGGGCAAGCTTTGAGCAATGGCATCTACTGGGACCCAAAGCAGGAAACCGTCTTCCATCTTGTGAACAAGCATACAGGCGAGGTGGGAGGGGACCAGGGATGATCACTTAAACTAAAAATAATAAAACTTGATCTGTCTAGCACAGGGGTGGGCAATCCTGGTCCTCGAGGGCCACTATCCTGCATGTTTTCCTTGTTTCCCTGCTCCAACACACCTGATTCAGTGGTTAAATCACCTCTTCATGTTCTGCAGAAGCCTGTTAATCACCCATTGACTCAAGTCAAGTGTGTTGGAGCAGATAAACGAGTAAAACATGCAGGATGGTGGCTCTCGAGGACCAGGGTTGCCCACTCCTGAGCTAGCTTGTTTCCACAAAGACCCATTGTGTGTTCTGCATTGTAGGTCATCCCAGTTAAATACCACGCCAAGGCCCTCTCCACCTTCCATCAGATCAACGCCTTCGAAGAGGATGGGTTCTTGGTGGTCGATATGTGCTGCTCAGACTCCGGCCAAGCAATCAGCAACTACCTCATCCAGAATTTACGCAAGTCAGGGGAGGCACTGGATCAAGTCAGTATCATAGATTGCATAAATGACTACTGCGTGTTGAGCAACCTGCTTTAGGTTTTGCATTTAAACATATGTTTTCCCCTCAACTTGCTTCAAGTGAAACAGCTCGTAAAGATTTGTTGCCTGCTGTTTATATGTCTGCGTTGCACTTTTGAATAACCCATCATGTTTTCACTGGAACCTAAACTGTTGAAAAACTTCACCGTTCCCTCTGCGTGCTCTCCCCAGGTGTACAAGACCTCAGACAGGGTTTTCCCCCTGCGTTTCGTTCTGCCCCTAAATGTGACCGATGAGACCCCGACAGGCCGGAACCTGAACACCCGACCCTTCAGTAAAGCATCCTGTGCCAAAGTCGGCGCAAACAAGGTGAGTTAGAATCAAGCATTGTGACCTGTTTCACTACAGCCTTTACTCGTAAGCACTAGATGACAAAAGGTTCGAATGGATCAGAGAAGAAATACCAAGAACACAACCGTGGGTCTTTGGAAAGCTGTTTTTTTTTTGCTCCTTCTATTCGGTAAATAACCTGAGAAGACCTGCTGTACCTCAGTTGTTGTCTTTAATTCTGAATCTGTAACCAAAGCAGTGCCATCTGACATCAGATAAACATCTGAACTGCTGCTCAGAGCAAGCTTTGTCAAGTCTACTGTCCACTCAATTATCACACAAAGTAACGATGAGCACAGATGTGTAAAATGTGCGATAAAAAAATGGCAAATTCTTGAACAGAATTTTCTAATTTCACGTGTTTTGATCAAATATTGTAGAAGAGGGCGATAAGAGTATATTATAGCTTATTTGTCATATGAGTGAGGGTCTCATTTAAGAACAAAATCTGGATTCAGAGTTCAGTAATGGGCTTTTTGTCCTGACAGGAAAGTTAAAATTCATTATTAAATCAGAACTTAATTCCCAGACATTAATAGCAGCTAAATGATGGATGTTTTGTGATTATTGTGGCTGAACTTCACTAATATGTTTAAGCAGTTCTTTGTGTAGTTTTTTTTTTTTGTATTTTATAAACTGATCTTGCAGTTGTATATATTAACTCTTTAAAATCAAATCAAATCTTTAACTTGGAGGACTGTAGATAAATACATAAAAGAAAGAAACAAAAATTAATAACAAAGACGATCTTAATTCAAGATGAATGCACCAAAAACAAACCAAACATAAAGCTCATGAACTCTTCTCACCATTAATCACATATTAATTGTCACAAGGCGGAGAGATGGCGGCGAACCCAGAACGCAGACGCATGGCTAAAATTAAAGAAAACAATTTATTTACTTTAAATAAACAAACAAAAAGGCTGGCGTGGCAGCAAAACTAACATTAACTAAATACAATAACAAGGGACCGGGCATGGCAAGACAAGCAGACAAACGGAATGATCCAGTGAGTAGTGAATGAGAAAGACCGGTACTTAAAGACAGAGGATAATGAGGAAAATGGACACAGGTGAGTGAGAATAATTACAAGCAGGTGGAGATGGG
Source organism: Kryptolebias marmoratus (assembly GCF_001649575.2). Classification (NCBI taxonomy): domain Eukaryota; kingdom Metazoa; phylum Chordata; class Actinopteri; order Cyprinodontiformes; family Rivulidae; genus Kryptolebias; species Kryptolebias marmoratus. Next base: position 14,672,850 of record NC_051442.1, read on the forward strand.
CGTGGCAGACCTAACAGGAAAAGTACTGGGGAGGTGGAGAGTGACAGGGCATGAACAGGAAAACTAAACTGAAACAAGACAATCAAAAACAACAAACTGAAAATACCAAACTATGACATTAATGTGATTCAGGCATTTGAACGAGTTCAGAAAACCAAATAAAGATCGGATGAGCTGAAGCTTAGTGCTCCTAAATGCTCCAGAAACTTTAGGTAACGGCGGACGCTCCTGATCCCGTCTCTGTCAACAGGTGTTCTGCCAGTCCGAGGAGCTTTACGGAAACGACCTCTACGAGTACGGCGGCCTGGAGTTCCCTCAGATCAACTACGGCAGAGTTAACGCTCGACCGTACCGGTATTTCTACGGCTGTGGCTTCAGACACCTGGTGGGAGACTCGCTGCTAAAGATGGACCTGAAGGACAAGACGCTGAAGGTCTGTGTGCTCCTTTGTCTTGTCTGTTAGCAGAATATCTCCTGAACCACTGGATGGATTAAATGAAACTCTCAGAAAAGAATCATTTGGTGCAAATCTACATAGAGCTGATGAACCTTCAGAGTCAACACGATTCAAAATGGTCACCATCAGCAAACACAAAACTACATTTAGGTAAGCTGGTTAAAATACATTTTTTTTTAAAAGGCAGAATGGGGGTGGCGGCTCTTTTTTTTAAAACTCTTTGAAAAGAGTCAGTGACACTACAAGTGTTGGGGAAATTTTAGCCAAAATCATCTTTAGTGTTTTGCAAGATCACTGTATAAGATTTTCTCTTCAACCTTTGGAGTCAACTTGGTCTGTCTGTTAGCAAAATATCTAATCCTTTAATGTAAGATTACATGCATTGCTTTAAACAATGCTAGGCTTTTTATTTTATAAACTTTCTACAAACATTACCAGTGCATGAGGTTCACATTTTTTCTTTCTAACTGATGAATACGGATAAAATAATGAATGCAGTTTGCATATCGTGGGTCACTGCAGGTCTGGTACCAGAAGGGGTTCTACCCGTCAGAGCCCATGTTTGTGCCGTCGCCTGATGCTGCGGCGGAGGACGATGGCGTCATCCTGTCGGTGGTCCTCACCCCCTCACAGGTACCATGCTGTCTGTTTTCATGTTGTCATGTTGCACAGAAGCTGCCTGAGCCACGATGAGAACACAAATGAGGAAAAGTGGTTGAATCCTTTGTAATTATCTGTGGAGAGGCAGTGTCGCAATCAGGTACCACTATGTACATATTTCAGTCTAGGGATAACCCTGCAGGCTGATAAAACAAGAAGTGTTGAGATTCAATTATCCTACATCCTGTATCTTGCATATACGGTATATTTATATTCAACAGGATTAATGGAGCCAGTCCTACACAGCTGAAAGCTGAAACTAACGAGTGCAGACTGGTTGAATGGATTGATTGCCTGTCTTTTGCATCAATGGTTTTATTTTAGTGTTCAAGGCTACAGCTAAGACTTTATAATCAGTAAATTTGTGTTTTAAACAGAAAAGTTGAATAATGTTCCTTCTTGCAGCCTGAGTTTAAACAAAACTCACCATGTCCTTTCTGACCGACGTGTTTTCACCGCTGCAGAGCCGACCTGCAGCGATGAAAACTTGCAACCACTGCAGAGTCCTTTGACACGCGGCTGAACGGTTATTGTTCCCTCTCCTGTTGAAGACAAAAGACAGACGCTCGTCGATGTGGGCGTTTTGTTTTGTTTTCGGTCCAATGTTAAAGAGGCTTTAGTGAAAGCTTGCAGCCGGAAGCTTTCTAACGTTTCCTTTCCAAACCCTGACACTCACATGTTTGTTTCCAAATTATTCCTCTACAGGATAAAGGAACTTTCCTTCTTGTTTTGGACGCCGAAACATTCGAGGAGCTGGGAAGAGCCAATGTGCCCGTTAACATGGCTTATGGTTTCCATGGTGCCTTCAGTGCCTCAGAACAATAAACCTGTCCTGCTGAGGTCCTACCAAGAACACATAAAGCAATGATAAACTAATAACCTCCATAACCTTGATGCTACTAATTAGTTTTACATATAGATTTAGAAAAAGGTTCAGTTCACTCTGACTAAATGACTTAAGTCAACAGTATTCAGATTAACCCCTTTAAGGCTGAAATAAGTTGCCAAAATGACAATTTTAAAAGTTATTTTCTACTGTTTTTTACTCCACTATTTTTGTTTTCAATTACTTTTTTTTTTCTATCTTTCAATAAAATATTATCACTATTGGACTTCTGTGATCTTTTAATGTCTTTGCAAAGTTATTTGTAAAAATCTAATGGCATACATTGTTTTATTTTTAAATTTATTTGGACCGTTTATTGTCTTCCACTCATTTCTGTAGCCAGACCCTAACCTTACAATTAACCATGAACGGTACATGTTTACCCCTAAGTGGATTTACATCTTAGCCCAAAGCCAGAAATAAATTTCCACTGGATTTGGACCAGACTTTGGTTTTGGCCCCGATAAGGACAATTATTCCTGAAAATGTTTGATTATACCATCCATCCATTTTCTTCACCTGCTTCTCCTTTCCGGGTCGAGGGGAGCTGGTGTTTATCTCCAGTAGTCACTGTGAGAGGCGGGGGACACCCTGGACAGGTCTCAGTCCATCACAGGGACACATAGAGACAAACAACCATTCACACTCTTACACACACCTAGGGACAATTTTAGAGTTACCAATAAACCTAACATGCAGGTTTTTGGTCTGTGGGAGGAAACCGGAGTGATGTATATACAATAATAAAGAAACAAAAACAAAGCACAAAAAGAAAAAACATGAAAACTAACATACTGACACTCCCTGAACAAACGCTCATCAGAAAATGACCTGTAAACGACTTTCATCCACTACCACCACTTCCAGTGGTTCATGAGATGTTTTGCTAAAGCAGCAAACACACACAGACAAAAATATGCCCTTTTTGCCTTTAGTGGTGGGCAAAGATGATAGTAAAATTATAGAAAATAAAGGTCAGATCACTGGATTAAAAATAAGATGAGATTTCAAAACACTGAGATCCAGAGTCTGTCTGATTTGTTTAGGAGCTACAACTCCAACAATCACCTGGTGGACCAGCCTGGGTTTCAGAACAGCTAAAGATCTAAGGGATCCTCGGGGCACAGGAGGCGACAGGAGGTCAGGAAACAACCACAGGGAGATGCTGTTTATTCCTGCTTTTTGTTGTTAATGTTGTGAAGCCTTCAGGAGCGACTGCAGCTGAGAGAGGCGGGTCTGGAGAACACCACCCAGAGTTACAGTCATCCAGCTGAGAAATGACAAGAGTGTGGATCACCCAAAGTCATTTAAAGACAAGAAGAATTAGACTTTACATAAATTAATTCAATATTATGGTAATATCAACCAAATGCACACATGCTGTGACAAGATGCCAGAGGCTTGCTGACATGTAGGGGCATCAGTGCTGACGGGATTCTATTATCAGCTTTATGTTTTATCTATCAGATCAGAACAACAATTAACTCTCATATCTGGTACTTCAATCTGTCTTTAGCCATCAGATTGAATTCAGAAAGTGTTAAATCCAGGTGGGACCTGCACTGAAAGCATTTTTACCACCTGCTGAGGTGGTCCGGACCTTTATTCTGAAAGAACTCGGTCTTGAACCAAGCTGTAGGACCTTCTGAACTGAGACCCCTCACAAGCTGCAGTTTTTACCTGGAAGGAGAAACTAAAAGAATCCGCTCAGCTGCTGGCTGGTTAAAGATAATTAAACAATCATCCTTGGAAATAATCTGAAGATTCACCTTTTATTTTTGTTTATTTGCTTTGTTTTTTTCTGCTAAAAGTTTAAATGAACTGTTTATCAGAATCCTTCTCAATCGATGCATCGATTTTGTCCGAACTTTAATAATCAGAGTGGATTACTATGAGAGTTTTTCTTTACTTTAAAGTCTGTTCTGATTGTTTTTAGAGCCGACTGGACCCACTGTGGTCACTGTAATGTGCTGCGTCGACCACAGGACTCCGTTTTGTTCCATTATATTCAGTAACCAAACACAGCCTTGATGTAAAGCTGTGTAAAACTGCACTTCTGTACTGGATCTTTACAAATTAAAATCTTCTGACATTGCTCTGTAAAGTCAGTAATCACATCATGTCATATAATTGAACTCATCAAGAGAAACCGATAAAAATGCATCTGTGACAATTGAACCGTGTTAATGTGAAAATATTAATAAAGTTCTGATGTTTGAGTGGATTGTAAATTTTTACAGAACCATCAGCGGACCTGCTGTGTGTGTGTGTCTGTAGACAGAGCTGGAAACTGATATCTGATTATAAAAAATAAAAAGAAAGTTTTGGGGTATGCTTTTTACTGCCAGGTGTGAACGCTCTCAGCTGTCCACTTGCAATCAAATGACCCAGGAAAGTGGCGGGTCTGAACGGAGCCTAAATGAGTTTCTGCAGATTTAACTCACATTTCTATTTGAAAAACTGCATGAGTACTCTATTCAAGTAATATTTCAAAAACAGAATTTACCAAAGTTCTTTTTTTTTCCCATCCATCTTCTACCGCTTATCAAAATAGTTGGATCACGGAGGCAACAGGTCCAGAAGGGAAACCCAGACCTCCCTCTCCTCAGAGACAATCTCCAGCTCCTCCTGGAGGATCCTGAGGCGTTCCCAGGCTGGAGAGGATACAGAATCCCTCCAGAGAGTTCTGGTCTGCCTATCTCTTCCCAGTAGGACGTGCCCGAAAAACTTCCAAAGGGAGGCGTCCTAATCAGATGCCTGAACCACCTCTACAAGTTGTTTTTTTATTATTTATTCATAGTTTAAAAAACTAAATACTATAAAAGCAGTGAATACAGAAGGATGTGTAAAGATTTTAGCAGTTCGGTGTTAAAGGTATTTAAATGACCGATATGACTGATAAAATGTTCAGTAAAAGAGTTTTTATCTGCAGTCAGAAATCCAAACTTTCTCCACTAGAGGTCAGAGTGTGATCGAGTTTAGGAGCCTCCGGAGAAGAAGGCCTGAAATAATTTCCTTCTGACCACGATCAGTTCACTGTAAACCAAAAAGGAAAAAGGGAAAATCTTTGCGGGAGCTGTTTGTTTGCCGGTTGGCAGTAAGACACAAAGTTTCTGTACAGGATCGGCACAATGTGACCGAACCAAACTGTCCGTGCGGTGAAACCTTCATCGGCTCTTGTGTTTGTAGCTGAATCTGACTGAATCCACTTTGATCGGAGAGTCCGAACAAAGAGTCGAGGCTCTGAAGTCTCCCTCTGAAGGAGGCGGGCTGGCCGTGAGGGGGATCAAATTGGACCCTCTGACAAAAGAACGAGCTCCGAATACCAGTCCACTCTGCCTCTACAGAAAAAAAAAAAACTCACAAAGCAAACACTGAAGGAGCCCAGCACTGAAAAACTCTGAATGGTTCATTTCTAATCTCACATCTTAAGAACTGCAAAGAGCAGTAAACTTCCAACGGGAAAAGAAGTAAAAATATTAATAAAAGTTAAGATGGTGGGAAAAGGATACCTTGGGTAAAAATAAATAAATCAAAATAAACACGGAAACAAACAGCAGGTCTCATTTTTGGGGCCTTGTGTGTGGCCAGAGGGCAGATGCAAATTTTTTTACAGAGGACTGAACAAAAAGAGAAAAGTAAGTTAAAGCAGCACAAACCAAGGTTTTCAGAGGACACCTTCAAATGTGACAGCTCTCTTCTGGGATGATTTGGGACTGCAGAGCCTGAATTATAGATGCTTTCAGATGGGTCCGCAGATTAGACTTTATCTTTTAGATTTGATTAAAATCCATAAGAATTTCAATCCGTGGTGTGTGTGGACAAAGAAGCTCTGTCATTCGAACATCAGTATCTAAAATATATTCACTTTAAAAAAAAAAAACTCCTGGAAACAGTTAAAAGAGAGGCAGCATGAGAGCAAACTAAACCTGTAATTTCAACAAGTGACTTGTCGGAAATTTTAAAACCATCCTGCTCGCTCAGCAGGACGTCACCGAGTGCTTTTCTGTTTTATTCTGCAAAACGATGACAGATATCTTAACCCACTGAGCTTTAAAAGAACACAAAATAGCTACGAGTCAGTCGGTGTCGCAGATATTGAGCTAAACGTGGATGTGGCGGGAGCAGAGAGTCGTACACGACTCGTACTCTGAGCGGGAGATCTCTCAATGTCTCACGAGATTCTGTGAAATGTTTTTCGAGGTTGGACCAAAGTAGCTAAAACCGTCATTTCTCTAAATAAGATAAGACCTTTATTTGGTGACTAATTCAGCACACACACAGCTGAAGCTGAACCTGGACGTGTATCAATTTGATTCCTGGTAACTACTCCGGTATCACCTCCACACCGATGGCTCAGAGCTGGTTTGGGTTTGTTTTTTTCAGTCTTTAGCTCGGACTGATTTTGCCACAGCGAGCTCTCGAGACTTGGGTCAGGACTTGTGCTTTTCTGGCAGGATAGCGGCTCGTAATCAGCCGTGGCACAAGAAGCACGTTTTATTTTTAGCTCCTCTTTTCGGCGATATGAATAACTCCAAAAGCTGCTGCCTTCTGTGAAAATGCGGGGCACGTTTGATGCCAGGCGCTCTGAGATCGCCACTGCAGCCGTCACACTTCAGAGGAGCGCGTCGGGAGGAAACAGAGGGAACCGTTTGATTCGGGCGTGTCTCGTTACAGCTTCTGCTGCAGAACCGAGCCGATCAGCTGAGATGACGCCTCAGTTCGGCTCCAGAGGAGAGTGAGGTGAATGATTTGCAAAAACTGGCGCAGGACAAGAATTTAAGCACGACTTTAAAAAATGAGCATGTTTGCAAAAATATGGCGGGACTGCTGGGAGCTGAATGGAGCTAAAACTGAGAGGTCAAAGGTACAACAAGCAGAACAGAGCCTAAAACCAGCAAAACAGTAGCTAAAAGCTAAAGCCAGCAATAGTAGCTAAAACCTAAAGTTAAAAGCTAAGATTAGCAAATCAGCAGCTGAAACATAAAATTAGCTAAACAATAGTTATGACCTAAAATTAGCAAAAGCATAGGTAAAAACTAAAGCAGACAAAACAGTAGCTAAAAACCTAAAATTAGCACAATAGTTAAACGTTAAGACTAGCAAACTGGAGTCTAAAACCCAATATAAGTTAACTAGTAACTAAAACCGGAAATGAGAAAAACAGTAACTAAAATCAGCAAGAGAAGCTAAAGCCAAAAATTTGCTCAAAGGTTAAAAGCCAAGATTAGCAAATTAGTAGCTAAAATATAAAATTTGCAAAATACTAGCTAAAAGCTAAAAATAGCAAAACAACAGTTATGACCTAAAATGAACAAAAGCATAGGTAAAAGGAAGCTAAAGAGCAGCTAAAACCTAATATGAGCAAAACAATCACATTTAAAACCAGCACAACAGTATCTCAAACCTAAAACTATCAAAACAAAACCCTAAAGCTTAAAGTAGCTAAAACCAAAAATGTTGAATAGTTTAAAAAGTATAATGGTTACATAAACCAAAAGTCACGGCTCCAATATCTGTGATAAGATGAACATTTTGATGCCTGAGAGATTCAAATCTGCTGAAGTATGACGATCCTGAAAGTCGCACGAAGAAACTATAAACAGGAAAACAAAAGTGTGAACATCAACACACTAATTCAGCAGCCTGGTTGATAAATGACAAAACCTGGGAAATAATCCCCGTTTAAAGTTGGAATGAAAAGTTGTTGTTTTTTCTGCACATATGGAAGAAATTTCGGCTGATTCGTTCCGTTTCTCTTTTTTAGCTCCAGTTTGAAGAACTTTCTTTGTTTCTGCTGCTGCGTGAAGAGAGCATCGTGTACAGCCACCAGCTCAAACAAACAAACAAATAACACCCCTCCACCACCACCACCACCACCACCACACACACACACGAGGATTAAAGGGATAGTTCAGATCTTTAGAGGTGGGGTTCTGCAAAACCTTTATGAACATTCACTATTATACCTGTTGTAGACCAGAATCAGGTTTACACGACAAACAGTGTCACACACAACCGACCCTTACTAAAACATGCAAATATCCTGGAGTAAAAGTAGCTAAGAATAGCAGAATTGCAAAAAAGAAAAATGTGGAAAAGCACAGAAACAGGTTTTTACAGGTTGGTGGTTTTGGGAGGTGTTCAGACGACCCGCTGCAGCCTCCTCTTGTCCTTGACGGTCGCAGCAGACTGTGATGATGACCTCCATGATGGGTGAGTGGGAATGCGGCTGCCACAGGAAGCACGTGGCTGCCCTTGAATTGCTACAGCTAGCCGCTGCTGCTATCTGCAAATACCCATCAAGTTGTGTGTGTAGAAGAACATAATGCAGAACTGATGGTGTTTAAAGGCTTTTAACGTAGCACCCACATGAGTCGGGCATTATAGCTTTGAGTCTGAAGTTGTTTTAAGGCAACTGTATTCGGCCTCGCTCCGTTTCTCTCACCTACAACAGGTAAGATATTAACTGTTTCACGGCATTTCCACAGAGCCCCGCTTTAAAACACCTGAACGTCTCTTTAACCTGAGCAGAGCTGAGAGACATCCGAGCAGCCGAGCTCGAAGATAAACCCGCCAAGTCGTGAGGACCTGACGAGGAACAATGCGTTTCTGGCTAACTGTTAATGCGCTCGCAGGAAGCGTTGCCCTCCTAAAATAAGCAGAAAATGTAACAAGTTTCCAAGTGTCAGAAAACAGCAGGCTGTGCGTCATGTTCTAATGCTGATCCTTGCGCTGTAATTTGATACGTTTCCTCACCGAGCTGCTGTACATCACATCTTAATTGGCCCTGCACTCCCACATGCGGGGCTTCAGCTGCTCTGATTAGACCTCTGCTCAGACCCACAGTAGGTGGAAACAGAGATTACGTGAACTTCCCAAATCCTCTTACTCAACGAGATAAAAACATAACGACGCAATAAAAAAAAGAAAGAAGTCAGGAATCTAACATCTGGATTTTCTGCCAATTTGACTAAAGCTTATTACGTCTGAAAGTAAAACAGAGACGATCGGAGAGCCAATTAGAGATGGTTAAAGGATCCGAGTGGCTTTAAACATGGAGGAGTCCAAACTGCATGACTGTGGTTGTAGGTGGTATAGATGGTACACAAAAGGAAGTAGACAAAGAATGTGCATACTATCTACGTATAAATCTACGTATAAATCACATGAGGCTTATTACTCGTGGTTCTGCACCTTTTCTTGAGGCAGGTAAGATTCGTGAAGGTGCCAGACTTCATGAATATCCAGATTCTCTGTGGTAAGGAACGCATAACACAAAATAACACATAATGTAATTTATAACTTCTTTAGCTCTTATGTGATGTCACTTTTATTTCCCTTTTGCCTGCCCTTAATGATGGCTGAATGTTTTGAATGGTGTGTGATCTGAGTGTGTTTGTTTTCTTTACTAACGTGGTCCTCTGCAGTTTCATTGTATTATACGGTGACGATAAAGGCATCCATCTATCCAAGGTTTTACAGATTGGACTCTTATCCTCTGAGCAAAGAAACAGTTTACTCTGATCTGACTGACGGGCCAGGACCAAAGAGGCTCGCTGCTCTAGAACTGTGATTCCTTGACACTTGCAAGGAATCAAAAACTTCTGTGTAACTAACTGTAACAAATGTCTTTTTACTAATAAAGTTTTATCCAATATCAATTTTTTTTTGTTTTGTTTTTGCTTCTCTGTGGTTAAGTCCAGAGGTCCACGAGGAAAACCCAGACTTCTCTCTCCCACAGAGAGACTCTCCAGGCCCTCCTGTGGGATCCCAAGGTCGTCCCAGGCCTATATCACCCCTTCAGCAAGTTCGGGGTCTCCTCTCCGGAAAACCCTAAAAGGGAGGCACCCAGAAGTTATCCTAATCAGGAAACCCGAACCGCCTCAAATGACTCCTTTCCATGAGGAGGAGCAGCAGCTGTACTCTGATCTCCGCCTGGATGACGGAGCTCCTCGCCGTGTCTCTGCACCCTACAGAGGAGGCTCATTTCAGCCACTCGTATCCATGACTATAGGTGAGGGTTTGGAACGTAGACGGATCAGTAAATCAAGAGCTGTGCCTTTTGACTCAGTTCCTTCTTCACTCGTTGGACCGTAGCAACATCCTCATTACTGAGAACCAGGCACTGAGCCACTGATTTATCTCCGTCTCTTGTGAACAGGACTCCCAGGTACTTGAACTCCTCCACAGGAGGCAGACTCATCCCTGACCCTCCTTGTTCTGGTCGTGAACTGTGACCTCAGACCTGGAGGAGCTGACTCCCCCTGTGAACCGCCTCCGGAGCACGCCGAAGGTCGTGGTTTAAAGGCGCCACCAGAGCCACATCATCTGCAAAACGCAGAGACGAGACCCCGAGGTCCTTAAACCTGACACCGCGGCCGCGCCTTTAGATCCTGTCCAGGAGCACCGCCAACAGGTTCAGAGACGAGAGACAGCCCTGCTGGAGTCCAACCCTCGCCGGGAACGAGCTCGACTTTGTGTCGAGGATGTGGACAGCCTTAGAAGCAGCCCTGGCTGCCCCACCCCCCCAGAGAGTGCTTCGAGGAACCCGGTCCTAAGTCTCACACCTGAATATTGTGCTTGTAAAAATAAAATCTACTGTTTCGGATCAGGTGTAAAATAAATACCAAACAGAAAGCACAGCTTTTTGTCTGGTAAGAAGGAACAAAAAGTCCTAAATCTGCTGACAGATGTGATGTGAACCCGTAGACTGGGCTGGAAACGAGCAACACGAGCTCTGCTCTTTAAGCAACCTCAGTGGACTGAAACAGTGGTAAATATTTCACTCCCGCCTCACGTGTGTGTGTGTGTGTGTGCGTGCACCGCTCTAATCACGTACATGTGAGGAATCCTATTGCTTATTTCCACTCCTCTTTACTCTGTTTTGAGCTAATGACATTCCAGTGAGTGCTGTGTGTGTGTGAACGGGTTTTTTTTTTCAATCAAGAGCATCACTTTACCTCTGCACTGTGTGTGTGTGTGTGTATATGCTGACGCCCCCCACCCCCTCAATCCCCATGTTGTAAAGTCTTACACACACTCTCTGCTGCTGCAGTCTTTTCAATACACCAGCCTGATTCAAGTTAACCCATAAAACATGTCTGACATATTAATCAGGTCTGCATGTGGGGGTAGCTTTACTACTGCTCTGCCGTTCGAGTGCGGGGGGGAGGGCTCTCATTGGGCCATCTTACGCATCCAAGTGGCCAATAAGAGAGGACCGAATCTCTCCTCTCCTAGCAACAAGACTCCTTTTTTTTTTTTTTCCCTGCGCAGCGCAATCAGCAAACTGACACCCGTAATTTTACATTATGAATAATTGCAGCTTTACAGCTTTGCAGCAGAAGCAGCGAAACAAGTTTATCCTTTTTTTTTTTCCTTTCCCACCTCGGCAGGAACATCTTTTTCTTCCAACCCCTCCCTCCGTCTCCATCGTGGCAGCAGCGAGCGCATTCAGGCGGCTCCAAGTCCTCCCATCTTAAAGGAACAGCTCTGCACATTTAGGTTTTTGTGTCCGTGTGTTGGCAGGCGGCGGGGTAATGGTCTGTACTTGTTGACCTCACTGTGCTGAGAGCCGAGGGGCCTCTCTCAGGAGCGAGCAGGAATACCTTGGCACAGAACTATCACTTCTCCAGACGACACCAGCCTCTTTTGAGCTGAGAGCTTCTCTTCTCCTCTCTTTTTTTTTTTTTGTGCAGACTTTCCCAGATGCACTTTCCCCGTTTTTATTCAAAACAAAAACAGGGATCTGCAGAACCCTGAGTAGTGTAGGGTTACCTGCAACAGGTCGCAACAACTGCAAACGAAAGGCAGCAAAGAGAACGTGTCCGGTTAAATGGAGCAGAAGAAAACTCAGATTGAAGGTTTATGGTAATTATCGCCCCCACTGCCAAAAGGCAAAAGGTGGATGATGATAGAACTGTCCTTAAAAATGGCTACAACTTAGTCAGCTTTACAGATACGGACCTCAAATCTGGTGTAGTAGTAGCTGAGACTCTTCCCTAACACACATTCTGAGCGCTAACAGACTGAGCAACATCTTCATTTAAACTTTTGCCACTAGCTGCTTGGAGTCAACTCTGTTAGCAAAATATCTACCGAACCACTGGACACGTTTAATTGAAACTTTCAGGAAACGATCATTGGGTGTACATCTACAAACTGATTAATGTCTGAAGCCATTCCCATTCAAGATGGCCGCCACAGCTAACTGACCTTAGAAAACATAAAAATGGTTCTAACTCAGTCAATTCAACAGAGATTGTTCTGAACTTTGGTGTGGTAGTACCCGAGAATCATTCGCAACACATACTTTAAGTGCTCCTCACTGGTCGACGCCTTTGCTGAAAACTTGAGTAATGACGATTGGAGTCAACCCTGTTTGTCTGTTAGCAAAATATCTCATGACCCACTGGAGAGATTTTACTGAAACTCACGGGACGTAATCACTGGAATTTTATCTACAGCTGATTAACTAAGGAGGACAATCCCATTGAAAATGGCCGCCACAGCTATCTAACATCTGCCAACCCGAAAGTGGCTTTAACTCAGTCACTTTTACAGATGTTAAGCTTATATTTGCTGTGGTAGTAGCTGAGAGTCATTCACACCACATACTCTGATATAACATGAGTTTATTATTGGCACAACATGTTATTTTCAAGAATTGACCAAAAGCAGCTACAATACTGTCATTTCCTGACATAAGATGATTTTAGTCTAAAGGGCTTGAGTGTCTTTGTGTTTTAACCTGGCTGTAACTCTGGCTGCGCAGCACCTGTTGCCACGCCACAACGCTGCACGTGTACACGGCTGTCTGACCTCTGACCCTGAACGGATTCCTGTCCGGTCCCTCTGGGAGTCGCAGAAAGAGCTCCGTATATGTCTGCACATCAGCCTCAGACCAGTGGAAATCTCTGAGTCTTCTCTTCCCTTTATGTTGCTATTTTAAGGAACCTCGGGTGCTGATTAAGGTTTGTTTGTTTCTCTTTGCCCTCTGCTGAACAAACTACAGTCTCGTTGCGTTTTGCGCCTTTAAATTGAAACCGGAGCGTTTTTAGCGTCGGGCACGTGAAGAGAAACGCCTGCGCTCGAGTAGTCTCCGTCTCACAGCTCCGTGAAATTCGACATGTGGCTTTTTGTGGTGCCAGTCCGAACTTACACTTACTCCGCTTCTCAAATTTAGCTGAACAATATCTCATGGCCATAAGAGGTCAATAAGGGCGAGATGCAGAGAGCATCTGGCAGGTTTAGACGCAGATAATTACCTACTCATATGACCTCCTGTCCTCTCCAGCATCCTCCGTCGAGTTTCTGAATTGTCTAACAGCGGGAACAAAATCCCCCCACAAAGCTCATTTAGCCAACTTTCAATGAAGACAGACAAGGAGAAGGCCGCCTTCCTTTGAAGTGTGTTCCCTCCGTCCCTCCTCGCCCCCTCCAATCTCCTGTCCGGTAGATCAAACCGTTACAGTAGAAGCCGCTCACACACACACACACACACACACACACACACACACACACACACACAGTGTTCGACCTCAGGTGACCCCTTGCGCCCATCAGAGCCGCTCTCCTCGGGAGGAATGCTGCCGATGGAAGGTTTTAATATTCCTCTGGCCCGGCCTGCCCTCAGATTTGGTGGTGCGGCGTTAACACAAGCTGACACCGCAGATTAGCCGCAGACATCAGGAATGCCGCGGCCTTTTTGTGCCACGTGGACGCCGGCCAAAACGCCGCTTTGGACGCGGCGGCCACAGAGACCTGAGATAAACGGCTCCATGACGGGAAGCCGGAGAGCACTCAGCGCGGCTGTCCAGATGTTTGATAAGCAGGAAACCACAGTTAGGGACAGCTTATGTCTGATCATTATTGGGTGAAAGGAGGGTGATAATGTTGCCTGTATGTGTCTGTCAGCAAAACATCTCATGAGCCAGTGAAGGTATTTTAATGCAACTTTTAAAAAGAAATCACTGGATGTACATCTAAAACTGATTAACACAATTTAAGATGGTCGCCACTTCTACTCAGCATTGATACAAGAAATGGCTACAACTCAGTCAGTTTTACAGATAGTGAGCTAAGATTTGGTGTGGTGGTGGCTGAGAGTCATTCCCAACATGCACTTTGACTGCCAAAAGATTGCATATTTCTCAACATAAAACTCTGGCAGCAAAGGTGGAGGTCAACATGCCTTCCTTCAAGGAATACTAGGCCTTTCCTTCACAACAACAGAAGAAAATCATCACAAATCAAACATGTAGGTGCAGCAGACTTAAAAGTAAACCTCCAACAAAAAAGGTGACCACATCCTTTGAGGCTCGCTGAAACAAAAGCGGGATTTGGTGTCAATGGACACTTCAAGTCAAAATAACTGAATTCTTCTACCTAAATAGTTTGCTTGATCACTAAAACACAACCAACTGTCTGCATGCATCACATTTCAAGAGGTATTTTGTCTATAAAAGATGGGTTTACTTGATTTTTTTTTTTTAAAGAACCAGATGAGCGCACTCAAGAACAATAAGTTCTGTTTCTTCCTTTAAAAAGAAAAATTTTAAAAACTGTATCAAATTTTCATGGTTTTGCATCCAAGGTGCTTTACGAACAAAAAAAGCAACATTTTTACATAAAAAACTATCAACTGGATGACTGTCTGAGCGCCATTTCAACCTTGACCAGCTCTGAACGAGGGAACTGGGCCATTTTGTTTGTTTGAATCTGTTCGTCGGAAAAACAAAATCCTGCTGCGTTTTTTGATTTGATCAAACGTAAAGACGAGGTCTTTTGAAGTCGATTACACGGTGAACTTGTGCGGAGATTGAGAAAACAAGCTGCGGCGCAGGAGCAGATTTCTGCATATTTACCTGCTGTTTGAGTTCAAAAACATGCCTGTTCAATTTCCAAGGGGTCAAGTGAATTGTCGCCGCATCAGGTTTCATTTCTGTGTACCCCCTCCTGATTATCAGCATCAATAAAACGTATGAGCCATTCATCCACTGCAGATGAAGTCGCTGTTTCTCCATCCATGGCCTTTACTCCCGTCTTTGTGGTACAATGTTTTTGTGAACAAATGTTTAATAAGCTGAGTGTTGACACCCACTCATGGTTAAAGATGAGGCCAGAAATCAGGCCTGTGTTCAGCCATACAATGTCACAGTGATTGAAATTAATAAAAGGGAAATCATACAAGAGCTCTTTAAAAAGGCATGTTAAAGTAGAGTGTGTTGCTTTAAGAAAATGCAGTAAACGGTGTTGTTTAACCTTTTCATTTATTCTGTTTTCCGTGTAAATAATTTCTACAAACATATAAAGCCTCTGCAGTCATGCAGTCTTTAACACCCACCCCCCCTGATTTAGTGAGGATTTTCATGTACCGGGACCATCCTGTTCATCCTTCAGGCCTTCAACTTCCTGGATCCCGAATGGGGTCCGGCATTTTAATGCTTGTTCATAACTGATCTGGGTCCAGATAAGACTTCATTTGGCTCCAGAGTTGGACGGGAGTCAACATGGGGTGAAGAGTTTTGGTTTTTTTTCCTCACTGATACAGAATGTTAGGACCAGACTGAGCTTTTATTGTGGTTCGATGCAGAGCCTAACTTCTTGTCTTTCCAGGAATTTTGTGAATTTAGCTCATTTTGTTCTTGGAAGTCAGAACTTTTGAATTCCAAGTCTGTAAAATCATCTGGAACACCTCATTCTACACAGTGTGTATGTGAGGTTTTTTTTTTTTTATTTATTTTTGGTGGGGTTGCACACAGTTCAGGTGGCTCCAAAAAACCAAAAACATTTTTTCAATTTTTTAAAATAAAATTATATCCATTGTGCTCTATTTCATATCAGCTCCTTGCGTTTCTTCACACAGTAAGTCCATGCATATGTAAAAGCGAATATAATGAGTAATTGGTGGTAATGTGATGGCGGTTAACAACCCGTCACTTTCCCACCAACCTGCACTTCGACACCCCCAACATGACACAAACACGTCAGAGATCATCTCCACCTACCTACACGAGCAGAAGTGTGAAAACGACAGCCTGGATCGATACGTTGTTTAACCGGAGAGCAGCTGCTGATGGAGAATGGAGGTCACGGGGGCTCAGTTTCAAAGACCACACGAGCAGCTGGAAGGAACCCGAGTTGGGCCGATGCCTTGTGTCGTGAAAAAGCTCCATCTGCTTCCTCCAGTCTCGGGTCGTTCTTCAGCATCGCCGCCGCTTTTTGAAAAGTGCTTTGGGTGTTCCTGCTATATGTTTCTTTAGGTGTTCTTTATGTTAATGCCGACGAGCCGCAGATCGCCTCAGATCTGCAGGCGCGGCGCGTGAAACACGGTCTGGTATGTGGTGCGGGTGGAGAAGCTTCAAAGGTGCCTTCAGACTGTTCGGGGAGGATGGAATGTTGCTGCTCGAGCGACAAAACGGGAGCAAAACTGATGAATGGGTGTAAAAGAAAAGCATCACTCGGCAGCAAAGACCTAGAAACTTTACTCACATTTACAAGAGTTTGTGAGTACAAACAGGGGCGCCACTAAGGGGGGGTACG
>NC_051442.1:14689440-14704594 GCF_001649575.2 Kryptolebias marmoratus
AGTGCCCCCCCCCCCCCAGTCAGACAGTCTTAATCTGACTGTTAGCAACATCTCTCCTGAACTGCTGGATGGAGTTTAATGAAAGTTTTAGAAAGTAATGATCTACCACCCATTAACTGTTAGAGATCAAAATGCTGACAGATCACATAAGAGCTTTGATTTAAACTTTGACATCCAAGGCAGCGGGAGACATGCATTCTCTCAAAAGATGCAGGTTTACATCATGAATATGAAGTCAAAGCAGAAGAGTGGGCTGATCTAAATCAGTAATATGAACTGTAAAGCAAGAAACAATGTCGTCCAATATCAAAAGGCAGTTCCTTAACTCCCATTTTTCAGTATTTTCCTGACTAGCCTATGTATGACAACGGTATGACAGCCCTAAGACTAGCAGAGGTCCACAGCTGTCCCCTGAATGCAGAGGACTTTCTGTTATCTAATAAAGACTGGGCAAGAATTAGGGAAAAAAGTACTGGATCAGAACCTTAACCAAGTTATAAAAATGAATTCAAAGCTTTTTGTGTACATCTTTAAAAGTAACACTTTTACTTGTTATTTAAGGGATAAACCTGAGAGACGGCTCTGTCCTGTTCTGCTTCATGGACTGGCATCTGGAGACATTTTGTCCTGATCGGTGTGGTCCTCGCTCCTCAAGGAAAGTAACAAAACTTTGACCAAACATTGTTCGATCCAGGTCTGTTCGGCAAACACTTCTAAACTTTGGTTAAACTTCCAACTCGAGCTAACGTGGAATGAAGATCGAGGTTCTAACTACACCATAAATTGCATTAAATAAGATCATTTTTCAAACTGTTCTAAAGTGATATTAAGTCTCGTTTTGCAGCCTTGATGCTGCTTTTATTGTCTAATTATGAAACATAGTTTTAAAATCAGGTTAGGAACTGGAAAAGATGGTGATTGTTTGTCGATTTATATAATTAAACCTCAACAGGCCGTACAGAACTCAGAGACTACGCAGAACAAAGCAGTAAATCAAAAATAAGAAAAGCATTACAGATTTTTTCTCGGGCACACACACGAGTAGATAAATGTGTGGAGTGTTTTGCAAAACTGTGAAGCTGCTCTCCTGTATTTAAAGACACTTTTGGTTTACCTTTAAACCTCCTGTTACAGTAAAAGCACCAAATGTCTGCATGTATGTGTCTCAGGCTGCATTAATACTTGTCATCGTGTCCAAAAGGACGGTTCAGCGATGTCCTGAAGCACAGCAGAGAGGGAGGGGAGCTGCAGGCTGGATTCTGTCAAATCTATTCAAAGTTCTCGCTCAGCACGTTGTGATGCAGTTTATTTCAATTCAGTTTTTTTAATGATTACTTACACACCGTTTCCCCCGACAATTAGCAAATCTTTATAATCAAGTAGCAAAACACCAGCCCAGATTTACACGAGTAAAAAAAAAAAAAAGAAGCATGTTAGCTTTACACTTATTTGCTTTAAACACAGAAAGATATCATTATGTCACTTCAGGTGTGTAAACACACATGTGCCTAATTGAAAAAGAAACCACCCCTCGAGTAGAAGCTCTGCATTGATGCAACATCTGTGCAGGGACGGATTCGACTCACAAGCAGCTCCTTCTTGTGGCGTCTCGCAAAGGAGGATATACGGATCCTGTTCTGTCCGAGGCATCTTATGGCCAGATCCAGATCGGCAAGGAGATGATGCCTGCACCAGAGATGTGGGACGTTCTGCTAATTGTGTGAAATGTTTAGTAATTAAAAAAATAATCATAAAATGGGGGTGAGGGGTTTTCAAGATGGTGCCTAAGCAAAAAAAAAAAAGTAAAATGTTTTGCCATCCCTTCAAACTAATCTGTGGTGAAACTTAAAAAAACTAGATGATAAAAAATAAAATCCCTATCGTAAGTGTAGGAATGGGTTTATGGTGCGGGTATATGTCATATCAGCCAAATGAACTTCAAACTGCTTTATTAAAACTAACAAACTGGCTGCCCTCAGGGACTATTTTATATCCGAGTCCTACACATGTACAATAGGCAGGAGGGACATTCGAAACCCAGTGAGTTTCTGTTGCTTTTCCAAAGCGAGAAGGCTGACGCTGGGAAATAACACAATAGTGTTTTTGTGACCTACAGTCTGCTGACTGAGTGATGCACCTCCCACATCAAATGAGGAATGGAAACTTGAGCATATTATCCCAGAATCCCTTTTCTTTGCAGACGAAATTTTGCTACATCCTTCCCCAGATGTGCGTCCTGAAACGATCGTGCACAGCAGATTTCTTCTGTCAGCCGCCGAGCGACTGTGAGCCCCGCGCCGACAGGTGAGCGTCTGGGACCTGATGACCTCCATCAGGAGCAGGCGGGGCTAAAGATGAGCTGCTGGAGCTTCTTAATGAGTTTTTGGTGGAAGAACACTTAAAGGGTTCTGAGGATGTTCAGGCTTCAAAACAATGAAGCAGGAATACTGTGGAACGGCCAACCACAGCGCAGTCTATGCTAATGAGGCGAGAATTCATGCTGCCATCTTGGTAGGTGCTACGTGTTGTCCTTGGTTACTGCCAGCATGGTGACAGACCACAGATTTCTGAGGAGAAGGAAATAAACTCAGCCCAATGTTTCAACACTAACTGTTATAATTATCAGAACCTGCACTTTACAGAATGTAGTATGACCTTCTTTTGTTTTTTCTTTGGAAATACTGCTCCCATTAGTCTATAAACCATTGCCTCATATAAGACTTAAACATTTAATTTTTCTGTAGAAAAAGATTGAATAGGTTTAGTTTTTTAGATTAAGTGCAGGTAACTACAGACACTGACAGCAGAGCTCTGGTTAGACCAGGTAGACGTGGAAACTACTTCATTACTTAAAGTGTGATTATCGACTGGTCTGGTTACAATAATTACAGTAGTTAGTAATTTTATCACTAGATAACTGGTATGAAGTGACAGATTGTAAATGGTCAATTTTTTTATTTTTTAAACCAT
The DNA here is from genome assembly GCF_001649575.2 of Kryptolebias marmoratus. Taxonomy (NCBI): domain Eukaryota; kingdom Metazoa; phylum Chordata; class Actinopteri; order Cyprinodontiformes; family Rivulidae; genus Kryptolebias; species Kryptolebias marmoratus. Next base: position 14,692,411 of record NC_051442.1, read on the forward strand.
GAGAACAGGCCATTGGCAGTGAATGAAATTCCTTATTTTCGGTCGATGATACACAAACTGGGTCGGCGTTTTGCCACGGCTAAAGTTTGACCGGAGCTTGGTGGGAGGGCCACTTGTCGCCTGTTTTCACAATATGCACGATATATGTCTATTTAAGTAAAACAAGGCTATTTTGTGTTTTTGGACTGGTGACACGGCGTAAGTAGTTGACAATACGTGGCTTCAACATGTGTGGCACCTAGCAAGAGGGCGCTCACGCACCTCGTCTAGCGCCACCGGTGGCCATTCCAGCATATTTCTATTTTGGTCCTCCGAGAGTCTGTTCAGTGCTAAGTATTTGGAAAGATAGGAAGATAAATTAACAATATTGTGGAGCAACAAACTAACAGTTGTGGTCTGAGGTTGTTCTGCCTGACCGTCTCCTTGGTGACCACCTTCAACACCCGCGGCTCTCCGTCTCATCGAGCTGCAGTATTTATCCTCAGTCTGCACTCCTCACCACACTGTTGCCACCAGTCAGCGACTAGAACTCGGTCCTCCCTTTTGTATTTCTAGTGTTCAGTTTGTCAGTTTTCTCCTCGCAAAACTAACCAAGTTGTCCCCGTTCTTTTCCCGAACTTCCTCCTCGCCCGAACCTCACCGCGTCTTCTCAGGTCTTTATCTCCTCAGCTCCGTTCATTCATTTCCTGAAAGCGATAACGCCCGGCTGTTTCACTTACCTCAGAGCCGCCTGCACTCGGGCTCTCTCACCGTTACCTACAACACTAGGTTTGTGTGAATAAAATGTTGATGCTCTTTAATAGCGTGTAAGAAGCAGCTCACCAAACTGAGTTCTGTTCATCCACCTGGGCGAGTTAGCTCCTTATGCAACCCTCCACTGCAGTGATTAAGTAAGTTGTGAGCGTACTTAGTTGTGTTTCCGTGTTGGCTACAGTGCTGCTGCTGCTGTGTGAGAGGAGTTGGCGGGGTCGGTGTGGCAGCACATTAGCAGCCAGAGTCCATCCCGGGTCCCCAGAGAGACCCGAGCCGAGCGTATTAACATTCTCTTGAGATGGGCCACAGGATCTGCCTTCAATGCCGTCTGACTCCAAACAAAAGGTGGTGTGTTTGTGCACATGTGTGTAGCACCGACAGACTGGCGACGTGCGTGCAACGGAGTGCACGAGGAGAAGAAGCTGAAAAAGACAGATGGAACAGAGGAAGCAGCAAACAGTAGGAGGAGAGGATGAGTTTCAGCACACGGGCTGTATATAGATTTACATTTCTCCTCAGGCACGCCGAAAGACCATGAGCTGCAAAAAAAAAAAGGAAGAAAAATCTATAATTGCTCTTTTTAAAAAAAAAGTTTTCTAGGTTAGAAAGCTTCAGTTGTCCAAAACCTTACAAACCTACAAGCTTCTTAAGTGGCGCTTTAAGTAAAACTAAAATTCAAAACATAAATGAATGCAATATCATAAGCAACCCAAATCTTTATTACTCTTGCCCCACAGATGACAACGGCTTATTTAAATTTTACTTTTAGACTCCGCTGAAGCCAAACAAGTTCGGCTTCATAATCAGCTGCATTAGTTGCTATGCAAACTGTAACCAGGTGACGTCTGAGCTGCTCCTCATAATTACTCCTACCCATATTCTGTTACTATTTTTATTTATGCACTTCTGTTGATGCGCTGCTTTTAGTTTCTCACAACTGGTCCAAGGAAATGTTGGTTAACACCTTTACCGTGGCGGAGCCTTCCTGAAACCCGACTGAATTTCGTTTTTCTAAAATCTATAGGAGCACAGACATCCGAGTGCAAACGCAGGACCGAAACATCTGGCCTTCGCCGCTGCCTTCGTGTCCTTTTTAGATTCCAGCAGCACGCCATGCGATCAATGCCCGCTCTGATACCGCAATAACGCTACCCCACAGAAAAGCCGAGGCTCTTCTCAAGTTCTCGCAAATGTGAAAGTGAAGCCACAAGTCACTTTTTATGGCATTGATTGAATCAAACGCTAATATATCAAAGTTATGACCCTGTAACGGTGTTATATAGTCACTTCGGTGAATAATAATGAATGTCTGCACCAAATTTTATGATTTAAGCATTTATATTAAAACCAGGCCAGGGATTGTATTGCCTGGAGGTGCCAGAAGTGATATCAAAGAAGCACCTAAATCTGATGTGGCTGAACTCTCAGATGGGGACCCAAACATGGAATAAGTCAGGCGGGAGTTGGGCTTAAAAACTAATAAACTCTGTTTGAGAAGAAAACAAAACCTCCACCGGAGAGGGCACTCCAGAAACAGAGGGAAGAGGACAAAGGCGGAGGGCGGGGGGGTGGTTTGGGCAACGACTGCCAGCCAAGGCGAACGTGGAAAAGACAACAAAAATGAGACAAAGAAGCAGAGGTGTGCATATACAGCATATATGCTGGGAGGGGTAATTACATCGGTGGCTGCAGGTGAGTCAATAAGGAGGAAACACGGTGGTCTGAGGTGGGATCAGGGCAGCTGGGGGTAAAAAATAAAATAAGAAAATAAAAAACTGACAAAACAAAACCAAAGTTAGAAACAGAAACTGGAACTGTTGGACAGGAAGCAAAACCGAACGAAAAGGAAAATAAACTCTGACACAAACTGAAACAGAATCTGAGGGGCTCAAGTTAAATCAGGGAAGGAAAACTCAAACTTAAATGAAACCATGAGTCCTCGAAGGACTGCATATTACCCAGCACGCCAAAGTTTTAAACAAATACCTGCGTGATCTGAGAATACGTGTGGTGGATGACTCCCAGCTGCTACCGTCTCACATTTTAGCTCAGGGTTTGTAAAAAGGACTGAGTTGTAGCCATTTTGTGTCAATTAGCTGAATTAGTTGACTCCGAAGGTTAATCAGTTGTGTCCAGGGATCATTTTCTGGGAGTTTTATTAAAATCCTCCACTGGTTTGTGGAATATTTTGCTTACAAGTCAAACAAACGAACACACACCAACGTTAAGAACTGGTCTGTGCCACCGGTGCCGGCTGATCTGTGGATCCTTCCATCTCCTCTGTTTGTCGTCATGTGTCTTTTACTTGCTGTGGAACTAATTTCCCTTTGGAGACAAATTAATAAAATTGAGTTGAGATGCGTCAGTAGGTGCATGACAGTCGGCTTTACTGACAATTCTTATTGCTTTCCGCAGCATAATTACTGGATGTGCGATTATGTGTTTCTCAGAACCTCTAAACATTAAATAACATACAGAGCAACTAATATGACAGTCTGTGCAGAGAATTGAATGAAGTCCTTGATTTGATATAATATTGCGGCAAACTTCGATAATGTCTTAGCATAAACAGGATGTGGTTTCCAATGCAGTTTATGGTCGGTAATGAGCCCTAAACGTTTGTACTGGGATACTCTTTTTGCAGGAATTTATAGTTATTTTTGCTAAAAGCAGCTGGGCTTTCTTTTCACAGCCTGGTTTGACAAAACCTAAACCTTCATGGGGGTTTTAGGAGCCACAGACATGACGATGGTTATGATGTTCCTTTAGCTCTTTGTTGAGTTAAAGTATCGTTGCTTTTTCTACTCAGAAAATATCCATGAACAAGTGGATTTCTTATACTGTTTTGATGAGATTTGTGCAAACTACAGATAAATTAAGGATTCTGGATGATTTGATTTTGAGATTAGAATCCATCCTGTATTTAATGCCCACTCATCATGGATGTGCGGGGTCGTGGGGAGCTCCAGAGGTCATTTGGGTGATATATTTAATCAATTAAATATTTAACGGATGGGATGATTAGCTTAAATGAAAAAATGTTTCCTGAATAAACAGTGTTTTGGGATTGAAGCTGATAGTTAAAAAACCAACATTTGACCAACATGTAAATGCAGCTTCCGTTTAATATGACACTGGAATGTTTTATTTCCTTTTATTTGACAATCCAGCATTTGTTTAAAAACTAAAAGCACCAGGTAGCTCTGGGATAACATATAAATGTTACAGTTTGATTTTTTCCTCCATGAAAAGAACGAGTGAATGGGTTCAACCTGAAACTGATCTCATAAACTGCTCCGGAGAAGGTGATGAGTTCAGCCTTTTGTTGCCATGGTGATAAAGCTGGGCTCAAAGAGAGCCTCCTCTGTGATTCAGAAAACTAACTTTCAACAAAGCCGGCTAAGCAGGAAGTCTTGCTTCGTAGGACAACCTCCTTTAGGGAGCTACATACCAGCAAAACTAAATGTGTGAGTTCTTAAGGCCTCATTTTCCAAGTTTTGTTAATCTGACGTATCATAAACTAAACTTTGTTATACTTCACATCCTGTCATTATATGTTTTACTATTGTTCATTCTACCTTAGTCATATAACCAAGGTTTAAAAAATAAACTTCAACAGTTTGTCAAAAAAAAAAAAGAAGCCAATCTGACTAAATATTGATTTACATTTTAGTAGAGTTTGTAAATAAAATTCAAACACTTCCATGACTTTTTTTTTACCACCATTACTATTAAATACTCTGAGTTGAGTATTATATTTAGTATCTGTGTGCCAATCAGCAGGTGAGACGAAGGTAACGTCTCCACAGACCTGAAGCTGAAGCCTTGTGTGCGCGCAGTGTGGAGTTACGGAGCCCGTTCATGTAAAGACCAGAGGGGAAAATGTAAGCCTGCCAACCTCGGATGTAAAGATGTGCTCTCCTGGGACAGCTTGTCTTCTTCACGGTCTTTATGATTTCATTAGTATGCTGTCTTTTTGGCAGAGAGTCTGAGAGGATGGAGGACCTCCTGAACCTGATACTTCTGCATCGCTCTGACCTCCACCTACTCACGTCCACGTTTTTCACCGAAGCACAGCTTCATCCAGCACTTCTATAGGCGTAAATCTGCTCTGCAACACTGCTTCCTTTCCTGCAAGCCGCTCTGTCAAACTAAAAGAGGCTTTAAGTTAAAAAAATGACTCATTTTAGCTTTAAGACACAGCAAAAAAGGGACAGTTAGTGCAAAATATGGTAAAAATGACACGTGACAGTACAAAACGATTGTATTTAATTGTTTAAAAAAAGTCCTCGGAGTCAGGTTGATCATGTCGAAAACATTAATGCATGATGGGAAAATATCGTTAAGATCTGAAAAACGATATCAGTTGTGATAAAGCCGTGTTTTCCACGCTCCCCTCTTTTTTTATTTTGCATCACGACGCTCACAACACTCTCCCATGTGTTTTAGCATCTTGGCCACGATCTTCTAAATCAGGAGTGGGCATCGAGGCCAGTGAGAGTCCACGCATCTCGCAAAATATATTAATAGCGAGCAGAGAGCGACTGTTTGGCACGTAGACTATTTTAACCTACCATGTAATAGAATTGAAGCAGTTTTGTCGCAATTTTGATACTGCAGCGCTAAAAGAAAATGACATATGGACTGAAACCTGCGACTGTTTTTTACTAACTGCTGTCCTGATTAAGAAGTTTTAGACATTTAGGATTAAGTACTGGCCAATGCAGTCTCAATACTTGCATTATTTTTCATTTATTAGAGCACAGGTTTGCAGTTCACATGCTACAAAATGATTCAAATCAACTGCATTGTGCGCTTGACACCACCAGCTCTACACTGCAGTGAAAAAAAGCTGTTCTTGTTGTTCTCCGGGTTGTTGTTTATTATCAACTGAGGAAAATAAAGATACGCCAGGTGATGGCAAACAGTTCCCACACCTCGGGTAGCGCTGTGGGGAGGGTAGGATGTAAGTCCAAAAGGTGACAAAAAGCCCATTTTTATTTTCTCCACTGCAGCGAAGAGTTGGACATCCAGAGTGATAAATTGATCCATTCGGTAATCCTTTCTGTCTCATCGCTGTCCGGTGGAAACTGGTCTCTCCTCTTATAGAGCTCCCTCTGAAGTGTGTTGCTTAGCTGAGTTAGCTTTAAGAGTTAACCAGGGGGACTCGGTGTTCTCAGTCGACGAGTTTGGACTTTAAATGTCTAAATAAATTGGTGACGTTTTTGCATTTTATTTTTATTTTTTTGCAAGAGTTAGACGATGCCTGTGTTGTTCACTTTGTGGCAAACCTTGAATATCCGAGGCGTCTGTTAGCTGGTGTGCAGCAAAGTGTTGTGACAAAACCAGCGGAAAGGCAGGGGACAGGTGTGAACACAAAACAGCAGCGACAGGAGAAAGATGTCGGCTGAGTTAGACCATTTGGTTCGAGTGGAGCAGAGGCGGGCAGCCTGGCAGCGCAGACAGCAACAAGATGGCGTCGGTCTGCAGCAGAGAACATCGCACGCTGCGTCCGGGGGAGAGAGGAGACAGAAACCCAACTCGGGGCTCCGAAAGTGCCGAGGGTCACAGCGACTTGGAGCCGGGCCCTTCCACAGGGGTGGAGCGGGCAGAGCGACGCCAGCCCCTCGTTCCAGGAGCGCCGATAGGTGAAGCCGGTGCGAGAACAATGGAATGGCTGCCTCCCAGACGGAGCTGCCGTACTGCAGTGATAAGAGAACAGGAAGGAGAGAGGAGGGGCTGCACAGGAGGTAGACACACCTGCTCCTGCTGCTGCTGCTGCTGGAGCACCAGCAGCTACTGGAGCAAAGCAAAAGACAGAAAAAGAGAGAGCTGGACTCGAAAGCCTCTCATGCGGCGATCAGAGGGCATTTCAGGACACGACTGAGGTCAAAGCACAGGCGAGGAGCCAGAAATAAGCACTCAGGGAGGGAAGACGTTAAACATGACAGAACCGATTATAGACAGCAACAGATCTGTCTGTTCGTGGGCTGAGACAAAAGAATCAAAGCAGCTGCAGCTGAAATGCTGAGACTACATCCCAGTGGATGCAACAGATATTTATTTGTTGTTGTTGTTTTGTTTTTATTTACAGCTCTACCTCTGCTTAGGTTCCAAATAAAGTTTCCTGATCCAAACTACAATGAGACTCACAGAGCTTCTTTGAATTACTGTGTAGTTTAAGACAAGGCCTTGTCACAGAGATGGCTTGTGAATATTTTTAAGCGGGGTTGAGCAAAGTAGTAAGGAGCTGTCAGTGTCTTACCTGCAGCAGACAACAGTCTAGGTCTCGGTTTAAAGAATCGGGGAGAGTCAAACTAATTACTGCTCAGAGTGGATCATTTATTTCTATCATCTAAAACAACTCACGCCTTACGTTTTAGAGCCGTTCAAGCAAAGAATGTTTCTCTGTTTATTTTGAACGACGTGCTGCAAACAAGATATGGCAATGAATCCCAGACTGCGGACTGTTGGATGGAAAAGTAACTCAGTGTAAAGAGTTAGGACGAAGCACGAAATTAAACTGTTAAAATAATTAAGAGCTGTTTAGGAAGCTAAGACGATGTTCTTAAATAATCCCTTCTGAGTAACAGCTAACTTGACTCGCCCAGATTGTCCAAACTGAGATCATCCCGACTGCTACTGCAGGTAAGATACTGACTACACATACTGACTCCACACAAACACACCCAAAAAACCAAGTCACCTCATATAACCCATCGCAGACGTGTTTGTCCTTTTTCTCAGGCAACCCAAAAGCTACAAACTACGGCGGCATTTGAAGGCAGCAGCCAGGTGACGTCACCGGAGCCTGGCGAGAATTAAAAAGGTGCGTTTAGCTGCTTAATGTATTTGTTGTAAAACATTCACCCAGTCACAGAGCTACGTGAATGTTCGAATCACAAATTTTGGAGTCAGGCTGCTTTTCCTGGCTCATTTATTTTCTATCACAGCAGAGGTGATATTTCAAAAAATCCGGACGCGGATCATGGCCCTGATCGCTCGGAGAATCAACCCTGTGTTTTTGTTAATCTGCTTTATCTCTGCGTGTTTGTGCAGATTGTGAAAAAACACTGACCCCGTGACCTACTACTGCAGACCTGTTGCTCCTTAAAATGGAAAAAAAAAGGCACGCTCAATATATAACATTTTACATTTTGAAAACAACTAACTGTAATAAAAACCAAAAGGTAAAAAAAAAGTAATGCATTGCGGTTTTATAAGAACTAATGGAAAATTGGAATTTATGAATGAATCTGAATAAAAAGTCACTTAAAGTGAAATGTCTAAAAAGACTCCTAAAACTTTAGCTCGCGTCTAATAATATGGAGCTGTCAGCAGAACTGAAGTATCTGTAACAACGACACATCAAGAGGATTCAAACTGTGAGAGCAGATCCAACATCTTCCTGAAACACATTCTTTTGTCTCAGTACACAAATAAAAATATGCGCTGCTGTCTGTAAACGGCTCTTTTAAAGGCGCAACATGCGATTTGCCATCACGTGCTACTTGTCTTAGAATGGACGTGTACGAAGCACCACATATGTCCGATTTTACGGCTACCGCTAACAACGTAAAGCGAAATCAGTGTGTGGGGGAAACAACAAAACAAAGTGCGTGACAATGCAAATGAAGTGCAGAGTTAAAGAAATAAAAGCTAGTCAGGAGCGTTTCGTCGCAGAGTAAAAATATGTATTTATGAATCTAAAATCCGTATGTATGACAAAGTATGCCACAAATAGCAGCTGTTTGTGCCTGGCACGGCTGAAAGTGCCGTCAAATCAACAATAAAAATAACTTGTGAGCTCAAAGCCACCTGTCCTTAAAGCACATAATCACAACCCATCTGAACTAATGAAGGAATGAGGACAAAACATCAAACAGCATCTCTGTTCAAATGCTGCCGAGGCTCCTTGGAAAAGAAAAAGGAAAAAAGAGAGAGAGAGAGAGAGCGACTTGAGAGACGGAGATGACGAACAGTGAGACAATGCAGACTGTGACATGCTGTAGGTGTGGATGCAGGGTGGGGAGCGATGGAAATGAAGCTGATACTGTGATCACAGATCACCGACCAATTATAGAAACTGGCAGTTTTCCCTCTGTACGCATTTCGACACTGTTTTTACAGGAGCTGCGATTATGAAAATGCTACATATTGACGCTTAGCAGCTGCTGCGCCGAGTCTCCTCTTCAGCCACGTCCGTTAAAACTCTCTAAAAGTACCCCCCTTTAATGCGATGTGACATCTCAGCACATCCGCCACAGATGATGAGGGAGGCTACCTGCTGCACATGTGCGCGAGTATCCTTTAGAGTGCACTCGACCGCGCATCGTTTTTTTTTTTGTTGATTTAATATCTTCCATTCATGAAACGGCTTAAATATAGGTGGAAAACGATGATGTTCATGAGGTCAAACACAAGTGTACTGAGCTTTCAGTGTCACGCTCTCATGAGTACTTTGTGCTGCTCTCAAGATAAGGCATGAAGAGCCTGTGGACAGGGCGATTTATTTTTCTTTTTATTAAGGAAATCAAACATAATAAAGGGCCGACTGTCTTTCCATCACAACTAATTATTTCTGTATGTTTTTGCTGACGCGTCACTGACGTTGCTCGATGCGTACAAATGGCACGGCATGGTCTCAGCTGCGTTTCACAGGTCGACTTAGGTCCTTCTGTGGTTTGTCTAAGGCATGTTAGCATGTGTAGCATGAGTCACTGTGGGTGTAGTCCCGGATTCCTCATCCATTCACTGTACCGACCCCCCCACTCCCCCACCCCCAAATAAAACAATGACACCGAAAATGTGACAGCGCATCGCCATGTAACCCCACCTCGTTTGGTCATGCCTCCTCCCCGGTCGCATGCCCTTCATGCCCACATTCCTGCATCCATCCTCCCCACCCAACGGTCCTCCCGCTGCGCCCGTCTCTGGCTCGAAACTCTTCAGCGTCCAGACAGCAACCCAACGTTCCTCCCCATCGTTGCCCTCTCTCTCTATTTTCATATTTTTAGCAAATGTGTCACTGTGTTTTGCTAAAAAAAATAAAATAAAAAGCGATGCTGTCCCTTTCTTCACTGCAGTTCGTCTCTTTCTGCCGTGACAAAACCTATCTGCTTTTTTTCCCCCCTTTTTCTTCTTCTTCTTCCTCCCCACCTCATTTTTTTTTGTCTTAGGGCTACAGAGATGTGTGAGCGCCCCTCGCAGCTCCCAAGAACCCAACCCGTGCACATCACAGCAAAACGTCACAAGTTAGGGTCTCAGGGAATGAGAGAGGTACAGATTGCTTTTTTCTGTCGGGCCTTTTCTGTGGCCGCCCGGCTGCTACGGCAGAGGCTAACGCAGCTTCCTCCCTTTGTGGGTTTTTTTTTCGCTCTGCTGAAAAGCTGCCTCGTAGCTTCGACCGTGTCCGGTCTGGTTTCTCTGGGCAACTCCTACACTTCATTAACTTTGAGATCCATTAACGCGTTTACGTGGTTTGCTGTCAAGGCTAGAAGTCTAACGCGCATACGTGTCCTAAATCATATCACAGAAGACAACGTTAGCACACTCTGACATTATGATGCACGATCCTTTTGTATGTGAGCGCGCTGAATGATCGTACACACCCTGACAGACACCCCTTTACTCTCACATGATGTTCATACGATTTAGCCTCGGCACATTTGGCTTCGCTGACACTGCCACAGTCTGCCTCAGCGAGACCTGAATCGATTTTCCTACAAAATGCCCAAAATATTTCACTGTGGACGTAAAAACAGAGAGCAGCAGATATCAAAAATAAGCTGCCCGGGTCTGTCTCCTAAAAGTTTGAGGCTTCAAATCGCGTTCCCCGCCTCGGTGGGATCTCCCGACACACCGGGCTCGTCAGCCCTGCGAGACTGCGCTCGCCATTCACGCGGCTTTGACCCCTACCGAGCTCATTTGTCAGCTGGACGGAACGAAATCCGCCTGCCCGCGGGGATGAGGAGGAGGACGAGCCAGGCAGGCAGGTTGGGAGGAGCGGTGAGATGAGCTGCGAGGAAGAGGGAGAAGGAAAGAGGGAGAACTCACCCAGCTGGCGGTGGAGGCTGCCGCAGTCCTCCTCTGTCTGTGTGCGTGCGCGCGCGTGTGTGTGTGTGTGTGTGTGTGTGTGTGTGTGTGTGTGTGTGTGTGTGTGTCTGCACCGGTCAGCCAAGCGGAGGAAGAGGGGATGTGGCCGAACAAAACAAGAGATAAATCTGCGAGGGAGGGAAAAACAGAATGCTGCAGAGACAAGCAGAGGAAGATTTTTTCTTTTCTTTTTTTGAAAGTGCTGCTTTCTTCGGTCTTTGTTTAGCGGCTCGTTCGGACCAGCACGCGAGGCTGCTGGAGCAGATTGCTGCCGTCTAGCCGTCTGCTGATCAGACATGCGAGACTGTACCATGTGCAGCCCGGAGAGAGACAGGAGGAGAGGCAGAGAAAGACAGGGAGAGAGATGTGAGGAAAAGCAGGTGTGATGTGGAGGGGTTGGAGAGAGAGAGAGAGAGAGAGAGAGAGAGAGATGAGTTTAACAGGAAAGTAGTGAAACTGATGCAACAGAGGCAGTGGAAACTATTGCAGGAAGAACAAAGACACAAAGCAGTAACGTAAAATACACACACGTCAGGAGCTAAACTGTAACGTGTCTTCACAAAAACAGAACTGCAGAAAAAAATGCCACGCACAACAGAGGAGAGAAAAAAAAAAGAAGAAGCAGATTAATGGGCCTGTAGTGCTGCGAATGCATGCTGACGAGTACAGAGCGAGAGAGAGAGAACGAATGACAGAGAAAGGACAAGAGCAGAATGGCTGCAGTCTTTTTAAAGTCCTCAAGAGTCCAATTTTCTTTTAACAACGAGGAAGCGTGATTCAGAAATCCACGCCGCAGGAATGCACAATCTCAGCATTCCCTGAATTTGCTCACACGGATCCCAGCTGCACGTCAGATCCTAAAATTCAAACGAAAAATAAGCGACAATCTAAATTTAGCACATAGGATTAAAGCTATGTATAAAAAAAGAAAAAAAACGTCTCACATACAGAGCATCGAAATAGCCGCGGGAGGGAATTTTTGGGAACAAAACGTGTAAAACGCCTGTTGCTGTAGTGCTCCAGCCTGCTGCTACTCACCCCTTTTTCTCCATGTGACACTACTGTCTGTCTGTCTGTCTGTCTGTGTGTCTGTCTGGTCTCCCCCGGCACAATCTGTCTCACATTTTCATTCTGCTCCTTCCCGGTGCTTTAGTCTCGCTACATCACACCTCACCGGTCTGCGCTTGTGTCTCTGCGACTGCGTCCCCTCCTCTGCCCTGCACGCTTCATGGTTTGCAGCCCTGAGTCCCGAGGGCAGACAAACTGTGGAGCCACCGCTCGCCCCCTCTGCCTGTCACACACAGCGATCGAAACAGCACCAGGGAGAGTCGGGTGG
>NC_051442.1:14704806-14705745 GCF_001649575.2 Kryptolebias marmoratus
AAATAAATATCCATTCATTTCCTCCTGCAGCTGAAATCACTTAGACTCAGAAGGCCTGCAATATGGAGAGAAGGAGGGATGCAGAAAGGCAGAGGAATGAGGGAGAAAGTGGCGGAGAGGAGGAGAGAGAGAAGGAACACGAAGAGAGAGGACAGAAAAAAAATAAATAAAAGGCAGTCGTGTTTTTATCTTACAGTGTCTGCGCTGCGTTTCATTTAAAAAAAATAAAAAATAAAAAATTCCTCCTCCGGTCGGCAAGTCCGGTTTTCTGTTCCTGTCTCCCTCGCCCTCTGTGTGTGTGAAAGTGACTCGGTGTTACAGCGTGCGATTCATGGAGAAAAAAGGAGGGTGGGAACAAAAGGAGGGAGCGAGGGAGAGCAAATGCACGAGATCAGGAAGAGGTAAAGGAAATGTAACTGGAAGCCTGGCGGTTACCAGTCCTATGTTTGATCAGGATTATTCACTGTAAAGCCGAAGAATAGGCTGGTGGGGGAAACGGGAGGAAGAAGAAGAAGAAGAAAAAAAAAAAGATGAGAGATTGTACGAAAGTGAGACCACAGGGAAAGGAGAGGGAATTACCGGAACAGGGTTCTTTTGACGGACAGCACACAATAGAGCGAGATCAGTGACAGAAAAGGAGAAAAAGAAAAGGAAAAAAAAAAATCCTGTGTGGTCCAGTACTGTCACACTCTCTCCCTTCGACTTTATCATTTCAAACTCACTGATCAAAGTTCTCCCTTCTTCAGCTTCCATTTATTTTCCTCCAACTTAAAATCTCTACACTTACCTTCTCCTTTACATACAGGTGCTGGTCATAAAATTAGAATATCATGAAAAAGTAGATTGATTTCAGTAATTCCATTTAAAAAGTGAAACTTGTATATTATATTCATACATTACATACAAACTCATATATTTCAAATGTTTATTTCATTTAAT
>NC_051442.1:14707173-14710111 GCF_001649575.2 Kryptolebias marmoratus
TAATCATCAAAATTAAACGAAATAAACATTTGAAATATATGAGTTTGTATGTAATGTATGAATATAATATACAAGTTTCACTTTTTAAATGGAATTACTGAAATCAATCTACTTTTTCATGATATTCTAATTTTATGACCAGCACCTGTAAATATAAATAGTAAAAAGAATTTTTTTTTGTATTCTATTAAGCCTCCAAAAGCCAGATCTGACATTAAACGAAACAAATTCTTTAAAAGAAAATGCGATTCGGGCACAAAAAGCTCGGGATGGGAGAGCTCCACTGTGCCTCCTGCTGTACACTGTAACACACTATTCATAGCCACAGAGAAACACCTCGCACACACACACACACAAAAAAAGAGGGATGCACAAAAAAAAAGGAGAAAAACTGCTTCCAATAAGACAAAAATATACAATGTGGAGTGATTATGCAGTGACAAAACAAACCCTGTAGATTAATGTTGTGTCTACTGTAACTGAAGGCTCTTAGAAAAGCTGCCCCGTACCAAGGGGCCCCCTTCTTCACTCGGGCTCAAAGAGCCTCCTTACCCCACCGCTGTCGAACCCGGTGGCCTTGAGACAGAGAGCAGAGAGTTTAAGTGGAAACAGTCTCTCATCACCATGACACTCTCTTTGCGCTACACATCTGCGCACAGCAGCATACCACACTGCTAGGAAACCATCTCTCTGCAACAGGACTGCGTCCAGAGCCTCCTGATATCCCCTGGACCTGCTCAGGCTGAAAACACATGAGAAAATAAATAAAACTCACCCGCTAAAGCCATAATTAGCTTTTTACAATTATATTAGCGTTTGACAATCTTTATTACGAGGCCGCGATATATAAAATCTCCTCTTTTCTTTTTTTTTTTAAATTACAGTTGTTGTTTTTTTTTTTACCTGTATTGTCAAATAAAGTTCAGTGAAATGACCAAACTTCGCTGCTGAAAGAGCAGCTAATATTCACGGGGTTTCAGAGCAAGCAGGAGAAACACATTGAGCAATAAATCAGTGGGGGGTTTTTTCAGATTGCTGTCAGGAACCTAGATGATTTCAGGGGGCTGTGGTTTCCTCGGTTTGAAGCAGTGAAAGTTGTTCCAGCCTGTTCTGATCACAGCCGTCCCTTTACAGCGTCGCTGCGCGGAGGAAATGTATCGTTTTGCTTAAGTGAAACTGAACTTTGTACATAATTGGCTGCCAGGACCGTGCTCTTCCCCCTGTGGCTGTATGGCGTTTCCCTTCAGTGGCGTCCCGTTCATTAGAGCCAGCCTCGCTGCAGCAGCAGCAGCAGAGTCTCAAACATTAGTCCGGGCATTGTTTCCTGAATCGGGGGGGTTTCGTTTCGCTTTTGTCTCTGTGCAGGAAGCATTATCAGATGAGGGGGACACGTTCGGCGTGAAATGTGAAGCTTTTTGTGTGCAACGAAAACCTAAAAAAAAAAGAAAAAACCCAACATTTTTTACGAGCAGCTTCTAAGACCACCTCATGTTATGCAGGGAAGCTGGTGTTCGAATGACCCCTCGGTTTACAGAGCATGTGTGTGTGTGTGTGTGTGTGTGTGTCCTCAGGGAAAGCTAGGAGGCTGTACAGTTATCTCCTGTGGTGTCACTCTGAACTATACAACCTACTACCTCAACCTGTGGAACACCAGAGGAAACTGCAGGACGAGTGCACGTCAGATCCGCCACTGCAAAAAGAGCATCTTTACAGGCGACGTTATCGTAAAATCAAATCTGCGATTCTTAAAGAGAGAAAAAAATAAAAATAAAACGTACATTTTTACATGGAGTAAAGCAGCCCTGTTTGCTAAACTACATCAGTGCCAGAGCGTGACACAGCCCAGATCTCCTGCTTTGGGTGGGGTCACTACATGAGGACGTCACACGTGGGGTAAGTTTGTCTGAGAGGACCCCAGCGCTCAGGGTCAGGTTCATCCACGGAGCAGCTCCAGGATCGTCCTGCCAGCTCTGACAGAGGGGGGGTTGGTTTTTCTTACAGGCATCGGGCAGGTGCTGCGTTTGCCAGGAAGACACATACCTATAGATACGAGCTTGTGCGCCCAGTCACCACAAGTTCGGATCTACGGGTTTGCGGCAGCCGGCATGAAACCCTCGCCGTGCTCGTAAGAAAAGCGCAAAAAAAAAAAAAAACAGAACGTGCTCGAGGGAGCAAGTCGCTTTTACGCTCCCGAGCCGTTTAGTGCCACCCATCCTGACACAAACGCTTCCAGCACGTGATCAGGGAGACGCGGCAGAGGTGAGCGTCAGCACACGTCGCTGCTGTCAGCGCAGCCCGTTACGGCGAGAACCAGCGGCAGGGAGTTCAGCCTGTTTTCAACTTTCACCGTGTTCCAGGGTGGAGTGATCGCAAGAGAGGATGAAATGAGAATCCCAATCTGTATTTTAGAGACACGCAGCAGAGGGAAGCCTTGATAAGAGGCCAGAGCACATGACTGATCCCACTCGTCTCTTAAAAAATGACACAGAAAACGTTTAATATCGAGGAAAAAAAAAAAAATTGCACCGATGAATGTTTAAAGCGCACGAAAACAAAGCAAATAAAACCGATAATAGGTGTGGAAAAATTTGAAACTACGGGTTTTTATTCAAACATTTACATTTTTACAAATAACCTGTCCCAACATTATTAAAAGATCTTATTTAAGCTAAGAATAAGGAACAAGTGCAAGCGCCAAAGCTGCTTCTGGAGTAAATATATTTTATACGTTCTTCAAACTAAGACAACAAACCATCGTGCCAGAAAATAAACACCTTCCACCTCATAATCTGATAATTGCAAGACTTCCATCTTTTTCTTTCTTTCTTCGGACATAAACGTCGGCCAAACAAACAGGAAACAACATCCGCGATGAATATTAAACTATGTGCAAAAATCCTCCGATACACACTGAAGAAAAAAAAAAAAAAAAAAAAAA
>NC_051442.1:14710754-14716279 GCF_001649575.2 Kryptolebias marmoratus
TTTTTTTTTTTTTTTTTTTTTTTTTTCTTCGCTCATTCTGCTTGGCTTTTTTGGATCCCAGCAGGATCCTTGGCTGCAGCTCTGTCTCTTCTTGCTGCTACCAAAAATTGGACATATCCCTTTGTCTTAAAACTCTTACATAAAATCAAATTTGGGGGAGAAAAAAAAGGTACGACTTGACAAGAGGCGAGAGACGAACAGATCTGCCGGCGAAACTACGGCGAAAGTAAATAAAGGAGTAACCTAAAGCAGGAGGGGGGCGAAAAAAATAAAAACTTTGGAGCTTAATGCAAGGGAAACAAAGTTGATTAAAAGTCAAAATGGAAGTGGTTTCTTTACCCCCTTTTTTTTTTAAAAGAAATTTATCTTTGCGTACAGATTACTCCCA
Organism: Kryptolebias marmoratus; assembly: GCF_001649575.2. Lineage (NCBI taxonomy): Eukaryota > Metazoa > Chordata > Actinopteri > Cyprinodontiformes > Rivulidae > Kryptolebias > Kryptolebias marmoratus. Next base: position 14,711,143 of record NC_051442.1, read on the forward strand.
AAGTGCAAGCTGCAAAGTGTTTCTTCTCCGCTGCCGAAACCTCTCCAAAGCAATGCCACGTAACGACAGAGAGAGAGAGAGAGAGAGAGAGAGAAGCAGCCACTTTTTTCCCCCCCTCTTTCCAAAATGGCTGAGGGCTGGGAGAAAGCAGCTCCGAGCGGAGAGGAGGAGAGGTGCTCTCCCCGTCCTGCTCAGGGGAGGGCTGGGCCATTCAGCGAGCATCTCTCCCCTCGTTTCCCCTCTCCGCGTTTACGCCTCGTTCCTCCCCGTTAGCCATCTTTCAGAGTGGCCCCGAAACGGCTCGCAGCTGTGTCTTCAACTGTCCACAACTGTGTGAGGGGACCGTCGCCCACATGCTAAAACCGTTGTTATTTTGACACCTGGCGACTGTAAAACGTGTATAATTGTAGCATAGCATGGAAGTGATTTAACAGTTCAGTAGTATTTTTCACCTGGAAGGATGTGGGACTGATTTTCTGCATGGCAACACCACCATTTAACTGTCTTTGTGTGTGTGTGTGTGTGTGTGTGTGTGTGTGTGTGTGTGTGTGTGTGTGTGCGTGTTCTGCTCTAAATAACGTCCATTGCCAACGCAGCGAAACGTTTTTTGGAGACCGGAGATTTACATGAATGGGCTCGTCTCGTCTCTATGCTGACTCTCTGACGTCACTGCAGCGTGGTACGTAGCCAGGCAGCTTCGCCGCCGCCGCCGCCAATCGTACGACGTTGTCATTGGGGTGCTTCTCGTTGGCGTATCTCAAGGCTAAAATCCAGGAGGCGATTTTGTTCATTCACCTGCTTTATCTACCACAATCCCTGAAAAGCTCCCCGGTTTTCAGCCCGGCTGGGCAACTATAAGAGAAGCTCATAAAAATGATTAAAAAAGAAAAAAAAAAAAAAAATCACTGATTATGAAGTCGGCCTGCTTGGTTTTATGGGGACGTATTCAGTACCCCAGCTCTAGGATTCATTTAAAGAAGTCTGCTGGCAACACTGAAAGGGATAAGTGGAGTTTTTGTTTAATGAAAAATAAAGAAATAAATTCTGCAGCTGATACAATCGTCTCAATGTGATTCCTTACTTTCCTTTTGATTCACGCACTTCAACGAGGCTCCAGTTCGGCGGCGGAGCTGCCATTCGAGGTCCGACAGGTTCCAGATAACAAAACTCTTTCACAAAATCTTCCAGCTCCTTCACTCGGAGGCAATTTAATTTTAGTCCTCACTCGAGCTCTTCATTATCAACCAGCCTCGTAAGTGCCATTCAGACGCGGGGGAAAAAAAAAAAAAAAAAAAGTCAAACAAGACGTGCACTAGCTCAATTTGGCACAAACATTTGCTTCTAAAAAAGAAAGTTAACGTGCAAAGGATTTTTAAGCAACTGCAAAATGTGTAAAAAAGACACAAATGTGATCCAAAACTAAAAAAAAACACACACACACACGCCCCAGAAAAATCCATCCACACACAGCTCTAGCCATGTCTGTCAGCTTGTTAGTGTTATTAAAAAAGGACAAATGCTGCGTTCAGGATATTAAGTGCCCTGCATGGATACCAGTTTTGCCACAGCATGCCAATGGGCTGCTGTCTGCTTCATGGTCACCACTTGAATCTAAATGAACAGATTTGACTTTCAGGATATTGCCAGGAAGCCTGTCACAGTGCCGACACAGAGGAGGGCCTCTCCAAAAAAACAGAAGGTTGAGGAAAACAGAGCGACCGGCGTGGGCATAACCCCAAACCTCAAACAAGGTAACCCCTTAAAAGCCGCTCTCAGGAGCCTGGGAAAACGAGAAGCAGAAAGCTGCCAGCGCCGGGCGGTAATCCTTACATACAGTAACACCATGTCAGGGAACTCCGGAGACCAGGACCGGACAGAGACACCGGCTGCTTTAATTAGAGCTTCTTGCATCCTTAACGTCTTCCTGCGTTGCGTGTCCATACAACCTGCAGTGAAAGTTACACTGAATGAGACCTGCAGGCAGGAAGTCTGCAAGGGATGCCAGAATAAAAACAAGACCTCACACCAGCCACAATGAGCAGGGAAGCAGGCGAAGGAAATGGATGGGTGTTGGAATCGTGACTATGATTCCCAAGCATTTAGGATTAACCGACAAATCAGAAGAAACCCGTTGTCAGGAAAGATGCCCTGCCTCGTGCGCCTCCTTACGTTTAGTCGTTGAGGAACCGCCGTTGCTAACCTGTTAGCCGTTGCTAACCTGTTAGCCGTTGCTAACCTGTGCTTTCAGGGCGGCAGGTCATACGAGGAGCCAAAGAACGAAACGGGAAACGTCACCAACTCCTGATCCTCCAGTTGTTCGACGAAGAACAACTGATCCAATGCAATAATTTTTCTGGCTAATTTTTGCTCCAACACTTGTTGTTATCTCATGTGTTTGTTAAATACATGTATCGGTTTGGCTCACAGTTTAGGGAAAATCCTTAAAATCAAACCATTATCATATATAATAATGGGAGACTTCTTCAAGAACTAAAAGTGGTTTGTTAAGTTTTGTATTTGTACTCAGACTTGATTATTAAACACTTTCTCATTATTTCCACATTAAATATTGAAGTTTTTTTATTGTAGACCTTCTTTTGACAATATTCCAAGAAATAAAACTCCAACCAACTACTTGGATTTATCTAAATTGTATTGCAACTTGTTGAAATAACCTTTAAAAACCTCCCAAACTTATATAATTTACATCCAAGCTTCTACATTCTGATACTGGTGAGGTGATTTTATACTAACTCAAACCAAACCGGCTAAAACACTGAATTTGAAATTTACATGGATAAAATTGGAATGGATTTGTGTGAGAAATGATTAAATTCACATCCCCGGAAAGGGCTGAGGCGTCTAAAAACTTTTAAAATGAAGAACGTTCTTATTTTGTGTACATAATAGCCTCTTACTGTTTCAAAATCTCCCTCTGAAGCTGCGTCAGCCGTTTGGTATTCCCTGGCCTTAAAAACGAGACTTTAGCATTAATTATTATGTTGTGCAGCGAAAGCTTGCCGAGAACTGCTCCTAAATTAGTATTAAGGACAGGAGCTTTAACAGACTGTAGGAGTTTAATCTCGTCATCGGACCACAGTGCAGCATAAATCAGATAAATGAAAATGTCCTAACATTTCTTCGTCATGAGCTCGATCTGGCCCACGGATTACCGATAACGCTCAGAAATATGTTGGGACATTTTCGGCTTGACTCATCCACTTTTAGACACTCGTTATTGAGAGCGGCGGCTTTTATTTCGGCTATAATTTGGAATGGAAAAGTCCTGTAAATGAGACTCGATGCAACACATTTTCCTGTCAGACAAAAAAAACAAAAAAAAACAGCATTTCTACTTGTGTCTATTAATTAAAGTTTCTAGGAAAAATCACATAAATCGCCCCGGTTACCAGAAGTGACTGACTTCTTAGTAGAAAATCTTAATAATAATAATAAAAAAGGTCAAGCAATTCTTTTCCTACTATCTATTTGTTTTAGTGTAGTACATTGAAAAACAGACTCATTGCCTAATCACAACTCTAAACTACAAACATAAATAAAAATAGAGCCAACAAAGGATTTTTTTTTTATATATAAAAACGATACTGATCATTTGTTCTAAAATCAGACACGAAACAGTATTTGAATCAATCCGTCTGCTGAAGATCTTTATGAAAAAATAAAGAAAATTCAACAATAAATTGGTGCTAACAGCAGAACATGCTGCCCAAAGGATATCTGGTGTCTACTTGAAGAAATCAAGTCGGTTTAACTGTTGCCTAACTAGTTGTGCACGTGGCCAAAAACACAACAGATGATGAGGCATGTTTCAGTCCAGCATTCAGCCCCAGTACAGCAGGATGGAAATGGCAACTGTAGAGCAGAATAATGCACCAGTAAAAGACGCCAGACAGCAGCTGTAATAATTACTCTGCGTTTTTTTTTTTAATTCCCATCTTTCCTGAACTGATCTTTGTTTAATGAAGGTTTGATCTGGTTTTATCCGTCCCCCCGCCCCCTTTTCATCGAACCCGTCTCCTCCTTGTCCTTTACTGTTCCCCTCCTCTGGCTTCCTCCATCAAATATTCTGCTCACGCACAACTGCGGCACCCTTTCTCCAGTCCTCCCCATTAATCCACACCACAGACATCTTGGCCCGCTGTCTCGTCTCCCTGTGCAGAAGCAGCCTCACGGTCTGGGGCCGAGAGCCCCGAGCGTCTCTCTCTCTCTCTCTCTCTCGCTCTCTCTCTCCGAGGATGACCCCTCCGAGGCCCCAGTGCTGAACGTTCACCGTGCAGAGAGACGGTACTGTAACGACCGCAGGCTTTTCCACCACCCTCCGCCACCCCGCCTCCCTGGAAATGCCACTCATTTAGAAAACAACACGGCGTCGAAGCAAAGGTCACGCCAGGATAAAACAGAGCCTCGCATCCAGCAGCTCGCGGACGCCGCGTTCGTCCCCGCCGCACGCGAGCGTGCTCCTCGAAATCACTAAACAAAAACAAACAAATCTGCAACCAGCCCGCCGGATTCTGAGAAGGTGGCCGGCTTTGCCCTGTTCCAACCAGGCCGGGCCGGATTTTTTACACAAACTGTTGACTAAGGAGAAAAAAAATTAACTAAAACTAAAAAGAAAAACATCTAAAACTTACTCCTGATCAACCTGATAGCCGGTGATTAAGTGAAACATACAGTTCTTTCTCCAAATCTCTTTTTCCAGGAGTAATTAACAAGAAAATAGATCTTTTGCTACATTGCAAATAAATCTTACCTTATTGAGCACTTTGAAAAAAGTTGTGTTGACTTATTTCATAAAAAATATATTAGTATGTGTCTTCTTACGTATAAATAAGTGTTTCTAGACAGTACTGTGGTGACAACGTACATGTAATGTGTGCTCATCGGGAGAAAAAAGATCAATTTTGGCACACAATGACCTAGCAGGGGTAAGGCTGTAGAAGGAAGGAAAAGATCTAATTACTGTATTAATTACTTAATTTCTTTTCATCTGTGGTATCCACTGGCTTGTACTAATCACTTTAAGGGTGCAGCCAAATGCTCAGTATTAACACATCCTCCATGACAGGAGGAAGAGTACCGAGGAGGAGGAGGAGGGGGAGGGGGGAGGATGAAGAAG
>NC_051442.1:14716305-14720207 GCF_001649575.2 Kryptolebias marmoratus
AGGGGGGAGGAGGAGGGGGAGGGGGGAGGAAAGGGTGGTCGAGGAAACGTACAGACTTACAAGGAAATGGAACCGACTTTTTTTTCAAATTTTTAAAAGATGTTTTTTTTTTTCTTCCCCTTAAACATGTAATTTATTCTGACAGAAACAAACTGGGGTGTGGGTGTGGGTGGGGGGGGGAGAGAGACAATATTTTCATGCTTCCTCTTGAGGTGCAGCTCAGGTTTCCTCCCTCCATCTTCCTCGGCACAAACGAGGACTCAAGTTGGATTTTACCGCAGAGTTTAGGAGCAGTCGGCAGCGATTCGTCGGCCACCCTCTCCTTCCTCCGTTTCTTTCTTTTTCTCTCACCCTTCCACTCCTGCTGTTTCAGACCCTTGTTTCCCTCTCCTCCCCTCCCTCCCTCCTTTCTCTCGCTCCCTCTCTCATTCATTCAGTTTAATTTTGAACTCTGCACTTGTAGACAGGCAGAGAGGGTAGCTCCATGGTTACCTGGCACCAGGCCATCTCATTACACTGCCAATTGATTCTGGCCTGCCGCCATGTCCACTGCCCCCCCACCACCACCCGCTACCCCACAACGTCGCTGCACCCCAGACTGTCTGCAGCAGAGGAGATTTTAGAACACACAGGATGGAGACAAACAGCTTCACTTCCTCACATCCAGCCGGCGAGCACGCACCGCTGCGTGCGAGACCGCGAGCAGGAGGGGAGTGACGCGAAGAGGATTCTTCTTACAGCGACGGCGTGTTCGGAGAAATGCAGTTCACCCACAACGTGCCCGCCACTGCGGAACGGTGTTAAAAGTCACGCTTAAACTCGCAAATTCCTCAAAATATTCACCAAATTCATTTATTTCCTAAGCATCAGTTTAAACCAACTATTACTACGGTCCAGAAGCACGAGGCACTCGTAGCTGAATTTACCAGATACACAGAACATTCAGAAGAATTATTATTAAATAAGTTTACACTGGAACAGTGTCGAAACCTGAATATTGTTATTTAAATACAACCTGAAGAGTCTGATTGCAGTTTAATAAAATAAATTAAAATAACTGAGTCAATATTTCTTCATTTCTGCTCAGCTTCAGGTTTCCAGAAAGAAATAAAACGTATTTCTTTACAATCTGCCATCCAAATGGTATTAATTCATAATTAAGGTCTATTTGTTTCATTATAATGGTTAACTCAAATAGTGTCTGTGACACTTTATTGTGGATTTGTGTCTTTTCGTTTCATCCATTGTTTATCAAAAAAATATTCCACTGTTTTGACTTCAAATGATGTAGAATAATTACAGGAATACTTTAAAGTTCTGATGAGGGTTTGACTATTTTATGGACAGCTTTAGTAAATGAAAGGCTAATGCACATTGTGAAAGGTGAAAAGAACAGGAAGCGGTCAAAGCAGGTCTAAGACTGGAGTTAGGCTGACCATGATTTTAAAGCAGTTCAAGAGTTTGGGATTATCATTTGAAGGAGTATAATCTAAAGTCTGTGTCCAAATCTGCCGCTTTTTATCCTCATATTCATCATACTAACAATATCAGTGACATCAGATTGTACAGAGATGTAGCTTTTAGACAAACTCTGAACTACAAACAAATAAACGCAGTTCAGAGAGACCACCTTCCTTAAAGACACCTTATCTCCAAGCCTCGGATTAATCTTACTAACACTGAACCTTTGAAACCAGCGTTAGACCTCACACAACACAACAGTCTTAAAAATCGAAAATGACATCTTTTTCTAAACTGCACTTACCAAAATGCAAAGGCATTTGACTTTTTTTTTACACTGAGACACAAGTTCGAATTCTCTAACATCGGCACCTGCGACACGCCAAGCTGTTTCCTGACGGCGCCATTGTAGTTTATTTTGAAAGGGTTAAGAAGTGGAAACTACGGTCACGGGTGAGCTTAACTTCTACTTGACACAACTAAGATGATCCGTAAAATGAAGGAACGCAAATATTAAACTTTAAATCACTGCGAGTCCCAGCTGTGTGGACGTGATCATGAAACAGGCATCGGTCCGAAATCAAAAAGCCCGTTTGTTTGTTGTTGCATAGAGACATTTTGTGCTAAAATCAGTCCTGGATGAAGCATGTATTGCTAAAAGTTGGTCTTATGTTTGGAGCGTTAGCTGGTAGGTGGACGGGATGGCGAGGGATCAGATGCCCATCCTCAGATTCTTTAAGCTCTTATCCCAACCTGTAAGGCGTCCACCTCACCTTCTTTGATCCAGCCTGAAGCCAAAGAAGTCGGGTTTGGTGTTTAATGTTTCATCTCGCCCTACGAGACCCCTGACCGATGGCGAACACGGGCGTGGTTTCAGTTTATTAAACAGAGCCTCATTCTTGGTGTTATTCTAACATATCTTGTTTTCCTCTGCGATCGCTACCACATGTTGAAGCCCTGGCATTTTGCTCGTAGGAGACATCAAAAGTTCAGAACTCAGAGAGGTCATAAAGCACGTTAAGGTTTCCACTGTGCCTTACGTGTCCTGATATCAGCAGCTATTTGTCCAGCTGAGAGGCTAAATAGTCATCTGAGAAATTATCATAATGAGAATATCAATGTAAATGTCAATAAAGTGCAATATTATTTAGCTGGGTGGGTAATAAACTATAAACCCAAATTAACAAGTATAACATAAAAGTCAGAGTTTTATTTGTGAATTTCTAAAGCTTGGTTTTTTATTAATAAAAAACACCAAACGAAACAAAAACTACTTTTCCTTTTAGGTGATTGACGAGCTTCGTTCGCCTGTCAGCATCGCAGCATTTCGGCCACACTCGCTGCGAGTCCATTTTACGGGACTACTGTGTGCATTTAGTAAAAAAATAAAATAAAATAAAGTAATTTTTTTTGTGTGTGACTGTTAACAGTCAAAGTAGCGAACGTGGCGATTTGTTTGTTGCCTCGACCTCCGACAGTTTAGTAGTTTTATGGCTCACAAAAGCCTTGGTTGTTTGAAAATGGATGAAAGTGGCCAGAAATTCAAGCCCGTCGGGTTCACTTTGCATTTCAACAAAACAACGTGAAGCTTTTGCCTCAGCTTAGTGTTCTGACCGGATCCTCCCTTTGAGGTTTCACATTAACTTCTACATGAGCAACTTTAGTTCCAGGAGATAAAATCTGTCTTTGTTTTTTCACTTTTATTGACTGATCGTTATAAGCTTTTATCCATTCTCCACTCTGTACGTGTGTGTGTGTGTGTGTGTTTTGATGGTGGTAATAGTCTTCTTAAACATAACTAACACTGTGGAGTGAGTTATCAGCAAAGAAATCAGCATAGAGGCTGCTCAGTGTGAGTTTCTTGTGAAAACCCAAGGATTAAAGATGGGCCTCCCCACTCTGGGGCCCCTTTTCCTGTACATGCACACGGGTTGTTTAAGGACACAGTGAACCAGGCTACCCGATCTAGAGAAGGGGCCAGGCAGGGGGAGCATTGACGGGACGGCCAAGTGGAATAAACTCTGCGAATTGTAAGAGCTCCAGCTGCTGGCTAAATGTGAGAGGGAGTAGCGAGGGCTGGGGGGGGGGAAAGAAGATTGGCTCAAAGTAAGAAGGAAAGGAGGAGCCGCTTCTCCGGGAGAAGAGAGATGGCTAGATTTATGGACTGTGCCGAGAGTAAGAAGGAAGAAAAGAACAAAAGTGGAGATCTGAGCGGGGCTTGCGAGTGGGGACAGTGTAAAGTGAAGCTACAGTACAGAAACATTTCAGCTGCAACTATTAGGTCTGTAAAGTGCCAAACACAAAGCAGGAAGATGATTCACTTTAGATTCTTGTTTTTTTTTGCACAAAACTCCAGGTTGTAGCCCAGAACTCAACAAGTCTGAGTATCATCAGCGGCAACCTGTCGCACCTGCACTTTTGGGGGTGGGGGGGGGGGGGGG
>NC_051442.1:14720241-14731847 GCF_001649575.2 Kryptolebias marmoratus
AGAAGGAGCTGCTACAAAGACGTTGCCCCCTCTCCCCCCTCCGTTTTCCCTCCCCTTGTTACCTTTCTTCTTCCCTCTTCTGCATTTCTATCCTTCTGTCGCTCCCCTTACTGTGTGAGCGCGTCTGGGTCCCGCTGGAGAGGCTTTGTGAACACTGGAGCCCTGACTGGCCCACGGGGGCCCAGTCCATGAATACCCACACTGTGAGAGCCGCCCTTTCACTTCACACCACTTTCTCTTCGGGAATGCCTGAGCAATGAGGTAAGGAGCTCTCGCTCGCTCGCGCTCGGGCGGGCGCACGCACGTCCGCACACAAGCGAGGGGCGCGCGCACATTTTCTCACTTTCCCCGCCTCGTGCTCACACGCGCGTGCATCAGCATATACACCGTACTTTTTACACACACTGAGAGAATCACGCAGTGATGAAAAGCCAGTGTTTTGTGTGTGAACCCTCTCACCCAGGACTAACATCCTGAGAGCCTTTCTCCTCCATCAGTCCCTGCCAAGCTCTCCCTCTAATTAAAGATTGTAGGGTCCAGTAGCATTGCCCCCAGCCTCCTCACCCCCTCCCCCCTCCCCAGCCATCCGTGTACAGTGTATGTGGAATGTGAATGGCTGTGGTGATTAACAACTTCTCAGGATTTTTAATTCCACTCTAAATAGTGCGCTTGGCCGCATGACTGATGCCAGCTTTGCAGAGGGGCCCAGCCTAAAGATAGACTTCAGTTGGGAAATGAAAGTCCACAAAAGCAATTTAGCAGACGTTTACCGCTCCAGTCTGGAGTTTACATACAGTAAACATGAAACCTGGATGTCACAGATATGTTGGGCCCCGAAGTTGCCTTTCTGTTAGTTCTTACGTGTGGATTTTCTTCGGGTGCTCCAGTTTCCTGCCACAGTCCAAAAACATGCATGTTAGGTTTACAGGTTATTCTAAACTGACCCTAAGGTAGTAATTCACCGACCTGCCACTGTTGGAGACTAGTTGGTCACTCCGAAACTGCAAGGAAATCTGCAAATTTTCAGCTGCAGCCTCACTGAATTGTGAGTATGTGGGACCAGCGAGACGTGCGGTCGTGTTTTGAGTTTTGCGTGCACAGCTTGCAAAACTGTATTCTCTTTTTCATTTATTATTTTGTTGCCCACCTCGGCAGCCACCCCTGTTTGGGATTTAATGTACTGGAAAACCCTTTTGAAATGAAGACAGGCACATGTGGACCAGTTTTTCCAATAATTATTACTGGTCGTTGGAGTGGGTTTTAGACCTGGACGTGTTTTTTTGTCAGAGCGGAGCTCTTTTGGAGGTGTTAAAATACAGCTCTAGTTCTCTTGGTTGGAGATAAACTTAGGATGGGTTCGCGATGCAATGACTCTGCCACTATTCTGAGAAAATCTGTTGATTGAATTTTTTGGAAGATAACTTCTTGGCTTTAGAGCTGGGCATGTACATGGTTGCCCTTGTGAGTCTCTGTCTGTCGGCCCTGTGATGGACTGAGAACCTGTCCAGGGCCGACCCGTTAACCTCAGATTTTCTTAAGTGTCTTTATTTTAACTTGGCTGAAAATAAAATTCAGACAAAAAAAAAAAGGAGAAGAAAATCAACACATCTTCAAAGCGAGGAGATGAATGTTGATGTCTAAAAAAACATGAAATTATCAAATAATTAACACAAAATCAAAGTTTTAAATGTGACCTTAGAAACAAGTCAGTGCACTGAACTTACAAGCTGAATAAATGTTGTTTTTAAATCACAACATTTAACCACAAAGCAATAATTATTCAATGACAACCTCAGCTGCTAGTTTATGAAATAGTTGATATAGAGCCATCAGAATTTCAATCTTAACTAAAAATCGACCCATCTGACCAGAAAATTTTTTTTTCCACTTTTACTTATAAGATTGTCAGCAAACATACACTTAAGAGACTCCAATAAGATTACAGCACATATTCCAGACTTTGCACCACCAACAAGCTACAGCAGAATAAATTGTGAACCAAACCATCAGTTAATGGTTCACAAAGGCTTTCATACCTCTTCACATTTTGTCTGAATTAGCCGAGAAACCCTTTCTATGTCAACGTACACAAAACCATACAAGAAAAATCTGGGTTACAGGCAGATCATACCCATTATCTCTTAGTGAAATTTTAGGTTTTGCTGAGGCCCCAAAAAAAAAGCTCAGTTGTGTCAAACTCGGTTCGCTGTACACCACTCAGGACAAAGCGAGTACTTAAAATGAGCGAGGGAAAAGCTGGTACCTGCGTCGTGCCAAGGACGGCACTTAGTGGACTGAGTCATCTCAATCGGACAGTTCAAAGAGCTCATGATCTGAACAGTAGGATTGCACATTTGAGGAATGTCAGCTGCAGCTTTCTCTGAATAAGCGCAGATTCCAAGATCAGCTCCGATGTGTGCATGCAAATACGAATGACTGGAAATAAGGCCACTGTCTGGAAAAGCAACTCTTTCACCCCGGGGGCCGCAGGGAAAATGGTTTCGATCACCACAAACAGCCAAGAAACCATTGAGGTTTGCCAACAGCAAAAGGCTGACGGAACACCAATCACTGTCTACAGTCAAGAAAACTGAAGATTGCCAGCGGGCCGAGAGTCCACCTTCAACGTAAGAAGTGTCTGCTGCCTATTCGCAGCTTCGAGCTACGTTTTAAAGAGCCTCACGGCAGAAAACTCTGCTCAGGAGGACGAGCGGTGTGGCCACAGTGCCACTGTTTACATGGAGAGCAAGATTTCAAGATTTAACTCCATTAGGTCGCTTTTTTGCAGTAATTTGACTTGAAAAGGGCAGAGCAAACAATAGCAAAATTATTATGTGGAAAATTTAGATTTTTGCACCTAGCTAGACAAGAACACCTTTAATTTTTATACTACTACAACCTATTAGACCTAAACAACATTTAAGCAGCACAGAAGGCAGTTACAAACTCCTGGACAATAAGTGTTTCATGGATACCAGCTTTCAGGCTATTCTTTGTGACATATAGCATAAAGATAAAATAATTGGTTACACAATTAATGTGAACACGTGTAGATTAAAGCCAGTGTGCGGTAGATTATCATTCATGTTGATGTAGCCCCTGACCAGATGTTTACAGACACAAAGGTGAGGCATTCTATCTGTCATTACGCATCACGCTGCAGGCCTTTTCATCTAGTCAGGTAACATGGAGTAATGAAAGACTACCACAGAACCAAACCCTTTAGCATATAGCATATACACAGCTGGATGTATAACAGGACATAACTCAAGAGCCATCAGAGCTGCATTTATCAAGCAGCAATAAAAGACGAGAGGTTACAAACCAACCAGGACTTTTCTACAGATTTGTTGATCACCAAATGGCGGATAAAGAGCCAACTAGCCAGGACGAAATACTCAATAAATAAACTATAAGGTGTGCTGGTACTTTTATGTACTGTACAAGCTGCCCAGTGGATCAGTGGTTGGAGCAGTTGTCCTCCAATGAAACAGTTGGAGGTTCAAGTCCACCAATACGCAACATGTCAAAGTGTCTCTGGACAAAACAGTGAACCCCTAATTGTCTCTGATGTGCCCCAACGATGTAGGATTACAATCTGAAGCTCTGAGGAGACCTTATAGAATGATTTATTCAGGTTATCTTTGTAGAGAGCTGTGTGGATGGGTAAATGAGGGCAGATCGTGTTCTAAAGGACTCTGAGTGGCCTTGTCGGCTGGAAAAGTGCTATATAAGTACAGTCCATTTATAAGAAACTGTATATACAATTTTGTTAATTATGAAATTTATTTATAAATTAAAGGTGTCAGGATCTGAGGGGTTTGTTTATTTTTTTGTTGTTCCCTGTGCTTTTACTTTCTTGTGATCCTAGTGTTTAATATGTGTTCTTGTATAGTTGTGCTCTGTGTTCCTTACAACTTTCCCTCAGCTCCCCTCCTCAGTGTTCTACCAGTCAGCCTGCCACGCCCACTTCACCTGTTCAGCATCACCTGTCACTCCAGCTGCAGTCAATCTGCCACTCACCCTCAGCCTTTATATTCTCTCACTCCCACCCCATCCAATGGTTCATGCCACAGTCAGGTCTCCGCCTTGTGTTTCTTTGTGATTCTTTTATATCCTTGTTGGGTTTTTTTGATGACACAACAGCCTTTTTGTTTTGTTAAATACATCAGTTTTTGTTTTTTTTTTAAGATGAGTCTGCATTCTGGGTTCATTTCACTCAAATCTGATAAAAGGTTATGCAGCCAATTTTTTTATCTTTGTCCTTTAACGTTTATTTACAATCAATATGACCTAGAAAAAAAAAGTTAATAGAATTATTTTTTTTGACATTTGTGTCCATAATAAATTTAACCAGATCTGCATGGTTTTAACCACCCAGCTCCCCCCATAACTCGGAAAGGAAAAAGCAGGTAAAGACATTTTGGAGAATAACTGGTTCACACTAAAACTGTCATTTAAGATAAATATTAGTAAATTTAATTTTTAAAAAAAAGCATTTTATTATTGTGTACTTACAGTGATAATTGTATTTGAGGTTCTATGTGGATAATATGGAATGTCTTTGTGGACAACCAAAACCCTAACCCTAAAACAAGTTAATAAAACACAAGAAAATAAAAAAAAGAGTATGCATGCCATTCAAAGCAGTCTGCACTTTGCTGTATTTGGCTGTAATCACTGCTGCAGAACCTCGGCAAGCAGAACAGCCAACAAGCATATGTGGGGAAACCACTCCATCTGTGTGCAAAGGATGCTTTAGCTGTGACGGAATCGCAATTTATCTGTTAAAGTCCTATTTGGGGAGTAAATTTAAGCTACGGCTAGATCTGCCTCGTCAAAGACTTCTTTAGCTCTGCCGCTTTAAGGACTGCTTCAGCACAACTTTCCACATAGATTTTCCACATCTGGGTGAGGATACTTTATTAGGATGAAATGCATGCTTTACCTGCTTTTATTTATTATTTTAGATCATTTTTTTTTTGCTTTTGATTAACAATGTACAATAACAGTTTAATTTTGCTTTGAGATTAATTTCCAACTGTTTTTTTTTTCCAAAATTAATGTATTTCATTAAAATTCCTCAGTAAATCAGCCAGAAAGCAGGTGCAACAATTATAAAAAGAAACCTGACAGTAATAAAAGCGGTTATGAGCGATTTGGGTAACTATGTAATTATAAGAAAACACGGGAAAGTGATAACTTACTTATTACATTCAACATAAGAATTATTTATTTAGAATATTACCACCTTGTGTTATGTGACAAGATCTAATCACACTAATAGTATGAAGACAGTGAAGCGTGAAATTTAAAAGGAGGACACAAATTTGAAGCAGCAGCTGAACACGCTGAGTGATTCAGATCTGCATTAAGCTACACGGTTTCACGTGGTCAAAGAAACTAATCCTAATTATTTGAACATTTTGTTAAAGACAGAGCTGTCACAAGACAGGTCACCGATCCACTGCAAGGTGGAGGCAGGGGTGCAAATCAGAAACAAAGAACCATGCAGGACTCCACTCACACCTAAGGTCGAGTTAGAACCACCAGTTGACCTGAGAACCAGACTTGTCACGACGTTCCAAGATTTGCAAAGCTTATCTGAGAGGCAGGCCACAGGTGGCGCAGATTAAAAATGCCACCTTGTTCACGCTGAAACGTGCCGGCGGTGCTCCTCAGGGATGTGTGCAGAGCCCCCTGCTGTACACCCTGTTCACCCGCAACCGCTCTGCCACACAGAGCTCAAATACCGTCATTAAATCTGCAGATGGAGCCCCAATCATCCGCTGCATGTCAGACAAAGATGAGTCCCTTCGACAGGGTCCTTATGGTGCGCACTCCAGTCTACATCGAAGGTAGGTGGACCAAGAAGTAATGAATCAGCAGCTTTAGATTCTTATAAGAGAACATGTGAAGGAACTGAGTGGGTCAAATCACACGTGTGATCACAAACATCCAGGACCTCTACAAAGAGCACTGCAGACAAACTGTTGATGTTGCCGCTGTCAGGCAAGAGGCACAGGAGCATCCAGACATGTCCCGGCAGGCTCAACAACAGCTTCTATCTTCACGCCATCGGGGTACTAAACTACTGAACACCTGTATATTCAGTCGGTGTTTCTGTGGAGTACTTTCTATACTGCTAAATTACTTTTTACTTGACTTGTTCCTTCAGCTGCTCCCTTCCTCAGGGGTCACCAGAGCAGGCGAACTTCCTTGAAAGAGTCCTGACATCCTGACGCAACCTGGGCTCGAACCTGCAGCCTCAGGATCACAAGACCAAGGCACTGACCACCAAGCTACGGCAGCCCGTTCTTTTAAACTTGAGTCATTTTCATTTTTTATTCTCTCTTCCATTACACTGTTCCATTAAAGACTGCATATGACAGTTGAACGTCCTTAACGCAGCTGAGTTAATCCAAATTTTGACCAAATTTGGATTGGCAAAACCAGATCCTGGATTGAAAGCTTCCCTTCAGAAAGATGCAGTGAGGTCATGAGACACATCATCTTGGTAGCATTTCCAGACTGTGACCACACCTTTCCCCCCCTCTAACAACTTACTGCTTTTCATTTCGAACATCACCCTCTGGAAACTTCCTCGTTGAGTCATTTCAATAAACAATCTGCAACGCACTCCGGTTTGGAAAATAGCACAAATATGCAGACGCCGCCAGCCTGTCGCACGTGTCTGATGTGAGAGAGGAGCCAATAATCTAAATCTGTGAGATGGAAGTAACTGCTCAAAAGGATCGGGAGTCATTCAAAACAGGAATCGACCGAGCCTTTTTATGGACAACAGCAGTGAATCGTGACAAACAACAGGAATTTCTTAATCATCTCTGGTATTCTTAAATAAAATAGGCACACTGATTTTAATGTATGATTATGATGAATATACAAAGTTTGCTTTACATTCATAAAGAGTGCTGAAAGCTGCACAGAGCCAACTGTTTACTAGTGACCTTACAGTTCTGACTTTATGAGATTTTTATCTTTAAGACATAAAAAAAAGGATTAAATACCACAGCCTACAGGTGCTACCTTTAATCTACAAGTTATATAGTGAAGCAACAAGTGATTTTAAATAGATCCAACTGAATACATGCATAAACTAACATATGTCTTCTAGAGAAATGCAGAAAACCAGGAGACTCACCCTCCTGCCTGTTACAGGTGCTCAAATCGATTTCTCTGATGTCATTTCTATTTTATTTATTTATTTTTTTTTGTTTGTTTTTTGGGAGCTCATCATCCACGATAGCCGTAATTCTCGGCTCCGACTTTCCTCCCGGAACGACAATTTCAGCGACGATGTTCAGAGACGCCCGGAGCTCGTTTTCCTTTCTGTTGAATATTGTCCTCTGCGGCAGGTATCGCGTTACATTAGCTTTCCATAAACTGCCGTGGGTCGAACACGGCTAACAATGCACCTGAAGGGCTGAATGACTCTGAAGGATAGCATGACACATGGCAACAATGAGGTCACAAACAAAGCCCCGTCCAACAGTCTTAACCTGTGGATACATGTCCCAAATAATAAAACCGCTCTCAAGTGAATATGTATGTTAGTCCAAAATTTTAAAATCCACCCCTTCTTTTCCTTGAACAATCCCCCACAGAATAGTTTGACAGTCATCCCTAGACGCAGAAGTGGTTTCACTCCACCCCAGCTCTGGGTCAGGAGTTCAGGAGATTGTTCCAACGCTGTCTCTGTTTTTACAGAACGACTCCTTTTTTTTTGTTGTTTCAAACGCAATAAAAACTGCACAGTTGTGCTTTTCCAACAGCTCCTAAAGCTGTGATCCAGATCAGAGGAAAACCAGTATGAGACATGAAATTCCCAGATTCAGTAATGGGGTAAAATAAGTATGCATTTACTTACCGAGCTACACTGATACCGGAAACCGCTGTGGTTTCCTCTACCATTGTGTCAGGGGGGTTTGTCTCATGACTCAGATGCACTTTCACTTGGAGTGAGCGAAAAAAAAAAAAAACTGGCCATTTAACCGCATTTCCACGTCCATGACACAGCCTGAGTCATATCCTCCATATCCTTCCACACATACGGACAGCTCGCGGTCGGGAACAGTTCAACGGGCAAGTGTTTCCCAAATATTGACAGTGGAAGGGTTGTTAATTTTGTTAAAGTTGGAGTTAAGAATTAAAAAGGACTGAAACACTCATTTCAGCTGCTTTCTAGCCGGACTGGTCATAGGAAGTTATTTAACTCAAGTAACTTCTGACCAAGATCCAAGTGTCCAGATTATCTTGTTAGTTCTAAGACGTGCTCATAGTCGAAATGTAAAATGAAAATACAAACTCTTTAAATGGTGTCCAAACAATCACTGGCAGAGAGTGACCACACAGCAGGACAATAAGAAGATAGAAGGTAGTCTCCTTAATTTATCGTATGATTTTTCACATTTTGGAAGTGCAAGAAAACTGCTTACAGGTTTGCTAGAAAGTCCTTGAGCGTTTAGGACTGAACAGTCCTTTCATTCAAGAGTCAATAAAGGAATATATTTTTGTTTTTAACCAACTTTCCATAAAAGTTGATTAAAAACTGTTCATGGTTTTTGAGAATTAGGCCAATAAAAATATGATTAGCCTTATTTTCGCAGGCAGTGACTAACTAACATGTGTAAAACCTGCGATCAGCCGGTACTGTTTCCTGCCCCTGGGGGGTAAAAAAAAAAAAAAGCCCATCTGAATCAGAGTCTGAATCAAGTCAAACTAGAAGCCTCCGCCAAGGCCAAAGCATCGTTAAGAAAACTGTCGGATCCGGATCGGGACAACCCCAACAATTCCTGAAAATTTCTAAATCTGTTCCACTGGTTTTTAGGTAATCTTGCGAACGGACAAAAAAACAAGCAAACATAACCTCCGCTGTGAAATTTCTCAAAGACAAGTGGTCACATTTACAAAAAAAAAAGCCTGTCTTCCATACAGGAAACTTGTATGTAAAAACAACAAAAAAAATAAAACAAACGTTTTCAAAAGCCCTGCAAGGTAAAAGGTAAAAGCCGGAGCTCCCAGTAAAACTGATAAATAATTTGCACCGACGGGGTGACATGCCCAGTAAAGCACACTAATAGAGAGGTCCTGAGCTGGCTGACCACTGGTATCTGACATGTGTCTGCAGCTGTTAAGACGGTCTTGTCACGCTGCGTCAGACAGAGTAAGAGCTTTCTAATCTCCTGTGGCTTATTTGACAGACAGTAAAGCTGACAAGTTTTATCCCTCGGTTGATTCTTCAAGGCCCGACAGAGGCCGAGTTCTTGGAGGTTTACAGCAGCACTCCTGGTGTTGGGTGTCGTGTGAGGGAGCTGTACGTCTCAGCTCCCCGACCGGACTCTGCTCTTCCTCTCAGCAAAAAAATGGCCTTGCAGCGACGGGCCTCGTTCGACTGAACGCTTCTCACCGTTACTCATGACGGGATGATCTGTCTGCCTGAGATCAAAGATACGGAAAGGGACGGTTCAAAATGAAACTACTGCAAAAAAAAAGGAAAAGTGGCTGAGTGGAAAACAAAATGTTTTTAAAGATAGAACAAAATTTCCCCTGGGGGGTATTTCTCCTCATTTCCCATCTTTCAACAATGAACAGAAGAACGGATAGTTTCAAGGCAACGAGGTCAGTCATGCTATAGATGGCTGCTGTCATTACTAATGGGGTAATAGTCAGTAAAATGTTGTTGAAGTTGACCTAATAAACTGATTGGGAGCCAAAATTCAGACTTTGGACATCTGTAAGGATCAAATTAAACAGGTATTTTTATAAATATTAAAATCTAGAAGAGTAAATGTCATGTTTTAGTTAATGTCTTGCCTCCACTTGACTTTTCGTGTCGTCGTATTTGCCATTTTCCAGTTACTCACAAAACTACAGAACTACAGACTCCCATTTCGAGTAGATTTCTTTTTTTTTTTTTTTTGCTGTATTTTGGCTTCTCTCCCTTTTTTTAAAAACTTCTGCTCCTTTCTTTAGCTGCAGTGCTCTGTGATTGGTTGAAAACACGTGTCAAGTCACTGAAGTACTGTCGAGATGAGGAGCGTCATTGGCTGGCGCTCCGACCGCGCTCCGACCGCCGCCAACCAACCTCCTTCACAGGCCGAGGCGTAAACGAGTAGGCAAGCAGAGGAGAGCATCAGGTGGGGCTGAAAGAAGAACTCGGGGCCACGCCAGGCAACACAGCACCGGCGTGGGGACAGTGGAGCCAATGAATGCTTTTCATTTCCATTAACAAGTCTTTATTCCCAAACGGGCAGGAATGCAGTGGTTTTCCAGAAGCCCAAATGCAAATTTATAGACGTCTGAGGCAAATGGTAGAAGAAGGCCACCTGAGCATGAAACGTTTAAAGACAAAAGGATTTCAAAAAGAAGTTGCACATTAGAAACTAAAATCATTATGATTATCCTCTCAGAACCACTTGGATGTGATCAAAAAGATTTCTGCTTTTATTTTTTTAATCTACAGATGTTTTACATCCCAACAAACTCCAAGCTCACTTCAGGGCGGTGCGTCAGAGCTCAACCGGCTGGCGTCGCACAGCCATTACAGCGGCACAAAGGCGTGCAAAAAGCAATGGGTCATGTCAGGGCTGTGAGTCATTTTATGTTGCATGACACGGCTAACCCAAACAGCAGCAGCGCTGCGCCGACTAAACAACAACAACACAAACAGCACATACAGTCATTAGCATAATGTAGCACTGTGGCGGAGTGACTGTCAGCCGTCCTTTTGTTACCCGGCATCAAACTGGACAAACAAGTGATTAAAAAAGAAACAAGGGATTTATCCAGCAGCGGCTCTGCTGATATTGTTCTTTTGAGCGCGCGGCAGAAGGTTTGATTTCCAGCTGCAGGCCAAAGCAGAGCACAAAGCTCCGGGAGGATTTCAGCTTACCGGCGGGACTCGGCTGGTGCTCTCCATCCGCCACAGGCGCTCCTCCGGCCACCTAAAGAGGGGGGAAAAAAAGAACGAACAGTTCATTTGTAGCAGATGGAGCGGTCCGAATTGTCAAAACGCAGGCTATAAAACACGATGCCGTCATCTACTGACTTTCTCTTTTGTCCCGGCGCTCCACATACGTCGTGGAGTCTAATATTCAGATCAGAGGGAAGAGTGGCTGTTTTTGCAGATTGAGGTCAGGATTTGGTACGGAGTGTTATGTAACCTGATATATGGGCCAGAATAATAGTATTACATATGAGATTGCAGTTCAAGCGGGTGTCAGAGGCAGGCTGGTGCAGACTGCAGCAGCGTCTGGGTTTTCAGGCAACGGCTCAACACACAGACGTGCCCCAGAGAGTCCTCATACCCTTTTCTCCCCTTGCAGTGTTTAACTGCTCTCCTTCATCATCCTTTTATGCTCTCTTCTTCACTCACCCGAGCTCTGAGATTCCATTTTTTAGATTTAGATCTTTTTTTTATTGGCACATCCTTAATTAAATGCTTGCAGTTTACAGCTCAGACTAACGTACAGACAGACAGACGGACAGACAGACAGACGGACAGACAGGCAGACAGACAGACAGGCAGACAGACAGACAGGCAGGCAGACAGACAGGCAGACAGACACACAGGCAGACAGGCAGGC
>NC_051442.1:14733158-14766516 GCF_001649575.2 Kryptolebias marmoratus
AGACAGGCAGGCAGACAGACAGGCAGGCAGACAGGCAGGCAGACAGACAGAGAGATTTCATTCAGGTTTTGTCAATCTGTCATTACTACGTCTGCTTTTTGTTTCCCTCTGATGCTTGAGGAGAAGGGTGGGATATCCGCATTGGTTGCTATGGCACCAGACAGCTACTCGTTTTCTCAGTGAACGGCTATCTGTGACTGTGTGTGGAAAAGTCTGTGCACGTGTCCTGTGTTGCGTGCACGAGCAACAGACAGGGTGCACCTATGATCCAGAGTCACTAACACGCACCCTCGTCCCACGTTTTAAAGAAGTCTTCCACAAGCTGACCCTGATCGGTTTCCTTATGTGATCATGGTGTTTTTACGTCACATTTCAGCATCCCCTAGTCTTGGCTTTACTTTATCTCTCAGCACTTTGTCCCATGTGACCTGTGTGACTATTAGTGGGACAGGACAGCTGCAATAAAGAAATACCACGTGTTCAAACTACTTCACATTAAATATTTGTGTATAATAATGTGGGAAAAGAAACAAGAACAGGGCGAACATGTCAACTCTACAAAATAAGACCTTCACAGCCAGGCTAAGCACTATTCCACGGCGCATCAGTCATTATTTCACGTTTTAGATTTGTTCCAAATTGCCTTTTCCTTGCTCGTTCTTTGCCCGGCCGCCTGTGTAAAAAGAATAAGCACGGTTGCGACATCTTGGCCCGAACGAGCAAGCCGCAGCTGAAAGCGAGCGAGCTGTAACTAAATAAGTGAGAAAAGCCACCCGGCTGTACCCGACACCCAGGTACGCAGCAAAGTGTAACACTGGGACTCAGACAGAGGCTTTCAGAGGCTGGAGTCTCGTTAGAATCATATCGTGCCCTAATCCAAACGGAGTAACCTCTTCCCCTCATACCAGCCTCTCGTCCTCGCATCCAAATTCTTGCTCCGTAAAGAAGAAAACATCACGATTAGTGCGATATAACACTCATCGTGGTGAGCAACACCTATTAAGAATTAGGAAGTTACTTTCACTAACTTTCAGAATTTCATTATTTGCATTTTATGTTTTCAGAGCAACACATGGAGTCACAAAGGCCAAAGCAATGTGGCAACAATTAGGAGAAAAGATAAATATGTACCACCATAATATAGTAAATAAATAAGACAAATCATCTAAATAACCTAAAAAAAGGAAGCTTGACTATTTTCACATTAATTCAGCTGTTTGGTTCTATTTATATTTTTGCTCATGTACTATTTTCAGACCCTTCCCAATAAATACTGTTCTATTTTTTTTATATTATACAATGTTTGGGGGCAACCTTATCATTTTATATATTAAAATGAAGCCTCCACCCTAAATGACCTGCACCATCGTCCTCATGTTGTGCGCCAGCAGATGGCAGTGTCTCCATGACGCTCGCACCTTCCAAAACGACAGACACGCCAGTGTCTTTTTAAGAAGATGAAAAGCCTAATTCAATCAGAAAACATATTCTGAGCTTTTGAAACTAAAAAGAGTAAAGCATCTTTTTTTTTATTTTCTTCCAACAGTCAAGGGTTAGAATAAAGGTTTATCCAAATCAGCTGTTCAAGAGAAAAAGGATCACAAGTCGAGCGGAGCCTCCCTTTTACATTACAATGAGCAGAAAATCGTTTTGTTTTATCCAAGACAAACGCAGCACAAAATAATATTCAACTGCTTGGAACAAAGGATAGAAGGGCAAAGTGGAGTAAACTGATTTGCTGAAGCTCTTCTAAACTAAAGTAGCTTGAAACTGCAGAAACAACAACAACCTGCTGCTCTGACAGCTGTGTAAAGGTGGTAAAAAGGGCAGCACTTGTCAGTCAGTGTACGTGCGTGCGTGCGTGTGTGTGTGTGTGTGAGACGAGGCCGCGGCGTCGAGTGAAAGAGGTGTGTTTTTTTCCACTCTTGAGGGGCCTCAGGCTGGGGTAGGGTGAGGCGGAGCTCTGGGGGGAGGCGCAGCATGGGGCGGGCTGAACTCGGTGCACTGTAACCACACTCAGGGCCGGAGGTCACCGAGTCCAGCATTCCTCCGGAGCGCTGTCTGTTTACATGAGCGCTGCTGAGCCTGGGGGAGGTGGCGGCTCCACGCAGCCACCCCGCCAGATAAACCCATCGCTCGCATTTTATGCTCGTCATCCACCGCGAAGGCTGGTTACTCGCTCGCGCTTTGAAAACCGTTCAGTTAGCCGCCTCACTCTGGCTGTAAGTACACCTGAACGCTCCATGGCTCCAGGGTTCACAGAAACATTTGTTTATCTTGGGACAGTCTGATACTTCCTTTCTGCTTCATGCTTGCAAGTTAAAAGGTAGTGATTTGTGGCTGAACTCAGCATGAACTGAACCTGACAGACATGTTGGGTTGTGGGAGAAACGAGCATCAGCACGTCTTATGATAGACAAGACATCGCCATTCTAGATACTTTGATGCATTTCTGCAAAAATCCGTTTATTGTGACAACCAACAGCAGCTGAAGCTAATGCCAAAAGCATCCCTGAGCGGGACCAAAAACTTGAGATTATTTGATGAGGGCCAGTCCAGTTCCTGTGAAGCAACGGAGCTTATCGGAGTATTTATGTTGGACTCGGTTGGACTGAGTCTCTGTCAGCTAATCTGGGCTGAACGCTGACTGTAGCTCCTCTGTGCCGCTGCTTTCACATCCCTAGAAGCCAGCTGGTCAGCTCCGGGGGAGCACAACAGAGATGGGGAGTGACATCCAAGCCCTTGAGAGACAGTGCTCCGACTGTACTGTGGACCGTAGAGGGGGGGGACGTGGCTGTCAAAGGCTCCATTGTCTGGCAGGCCAGCACGGTTTCATGTGCAGCGCATGATTTCTCAGGGCGGCTCTGAACTCGAGCCCAGTCCGACCCGAACTGTCCAGGAGGATGTGGCCGCGGCCTCCTCGAGCAGGTTAAAGTGTAACTGTGTCCGTGTTTTCTCAGGGAAAGTGTGTTTATCTAGAGGACCAACATGGAGGCCCTTTTGTTTAACTAAGTAGCGAGGCTCGCCCTTAACAGAAGAACACACAGGAACCGGTTGTCCTCTCTGTGTTCCATTTGCTGCTCGTTAGGGACGGCGTGCGCGAGCGCGGGCGTGGGCACCGCGCGCCTCCCCGAGACAAAACGCGGACAGAAGCGAACAGTTACGCGACAAGAAACGCGGGGAAAATGTGCGATTTGCTTTTTCGGTTTTACGCGACTGGCGCCCAAAAGAACGCTTGCACGGTTCAGAGGTATCCATCTCCTACAGAGAGGGGAAACAGCTGCAGCCAATTAAATTCAAACTGCGCCTCCGACTCCAAAGGAAAAAACTGGTACTTTTCAACCTGTGTGCTTTTGATTTCCTTTTGACTAACGGTCAGTCCAATTTACTGCAGCTAAAACCAAACTAAACATTTGAGCGACTTTGGATTGTTGTTTCGGTGTGACATAAATAACAATAAGTAGATTCTTGTCCTCTTGGATACTAAAAGAAGTCAAAACCACGCTCCTGACTGTACAGAAGTTTAGGATGCATGGCGTTTACATGTCAGCGGAGGTATATGAGTCACCAAGTGACTGCCATGGATTCTCGGAGCCCAAAACCACCTGTGCAGGTGTTCCACAGAGCAGGACACGTCCAACACATGGAGCAGAGTCATAACAAAAAAAAACTGATTTTAGTTTCCGACACCAGTCTGAAACAGCTGAGGATTTTATTCCACTAAAGTAAATGGGTCATTTTTATTTGGGGAGGTCAGAGGTTCGATCCCGAGTATCAGAGTGTCAAAATGTCAAAGTCCTTGGGCAGGACACTGATGTCCCCCGTGTCCCCTCCACGCTGACCCTGATACGGTTATCAGTATGTGACTGAGAGTGAAGGGCTGCTCGTACGGAGTGTAAATATATTAGAAAGAAAATGAGAAACACATTGCAAAAGCCCTTTAGATAAGATTAAGCGGGCACAGTGTGTGCTCCTGGGCCACTCGTGTTACAGGCCCCTGTTTCTGTTTATGATTTTTATTGTTTTAATGTAGTTTAAAACAGAACATACCACTGAAAGCTGCTTCACGGTCGAAGTTTGTTTACTGTGACAGAGTCGGTCTGAGTACTTGGATGGAACTGACAGCGGTGAGCATCACCCCACTCCCTTATTGTCATCGTTTAGATGTAGTCTTCAATATGTGTGTGTGTGTGTGTGGGTGTGTGTGTGTCGTAGCTTCTTTATCTAACAGTATGTTCTCAAAATTACCATTACATGCCTAAACCTCTAACCTTTGAGATATCTTTGATATTTAACTTGCATTGCACATTAAATATATATATTTAGAAGCTTCGTTGCAGCAGTTTCATATCATTTGGTGAAATGTCATGCAGCGATTTTACACTTTTATACCAATGGTTACTAATTCCACATTGCTAAATGTCAAACTTTTCAATGGTAACGCTTAAAATGACCACCTTAGTGAGGAAACATCTCAATAAGTCTCTTAGCTGCAGATGTTAACTCTGAAGTACAGCTGATCTAAAGTCCATCCCATAAATATTGTCCACTTTAAAAAGGGAACCATAAATCACCTGTTCTGCTACAAAGCTACCGTGCTGCGATGCTAGCTTCGGGGAACAATCACAAGGCTCCGTAATCCATCACTGATGTAAAAATAGTTCAGCGGAGCGAACGGTGATGACACCGTTCTCCATTGAAGAGAATAGTGAGAATGGCCGATACACAACACCGATTGGTTTTAAAGTTTTGCTCCATGGTCAAACATAACAATAATCGCTTAACTCAAACATATGTTTAACAACCCTTAGAAGAACTTAAAGATAAAAGCATTATATAGGAGAGCATTCTGGTGTTTAAAAAAACTACATTAAGGCTTCAGTCAGCTGGTTGGAGCAGCTGCTGCTTCGTCTTCATTTTCCTTCCTGGTAACTGATAAAGTACGCACAACCATGGCCGATTCACGATTTTTAAAAAGTTCAAATCGGTCGGCTGGTTAATCGGCCTGTCTCTAAAGGGAAGTGTCCCTTTCAGGGTTTTAGAAATGGACAAAAAGAAAAGTTCCACCCAGACACTGCTGAGAGCATTTTGAGAGTTTGTAGGAGTTGTTCTCAAGACATTCGGGTCCTTTCTCCAAACTAGCATGGGTGTTTTCACGTTCCAACGATCAGAAAAGAGATTTGAAAACTTTGGTTTTATATATTCATGTAGAGTTGACATGAAAAGTTTTAAGAAACAGGGACATGTCCGTTTTATTTGTAGTTCTGTAAAAGAGACTGATTGAAGCCGACTCCAGTTTAGTAATAACCCAGATACAAAATCCACTGGGAAAGGACCGTGTTCCCCCAGATTATTAAACATTTTTACATCCGTCTGTTTGGTGGTTTGAGCCATTTACAACCTAACCTTCTGGCATCTATTTAGGATCTTTGTTCTGTCGGGCATGCAGAGAGGAACATTGAACATATATCTGCGATGAGCTTGGCCAACAAAAAGCCAAATACACACCAACCGCACACCTTGTGTCCATCGACAGATGAAATACGAAAACAACCAATAACTGCCTTGTTACAAAGACACCGGGAGGAAGTGAAAAATATTAGTTATCAGGTGAACATTCGGTCCAAATGTGAGGCTTTGAGCGACTATACAAAGAGATCTTGGCATTTTTCATGCTAATTCTTTTTCCCAGCACTTCCCATTCCCAGCTGGGTGCATGTGCTGCTCAGTGTTCCGCTCTCAGATCTATCATGGTCAAAACGTGGTCCGGCAACAAGCAAATCCAACTCAAACCGGGCTGGTCTCTGGTTTTTACTGAGCAGCCAGTGAAAACAAGCAAACGAATCACGTTTCACTGTGGAAACTGTTACTAAGTGTCATTTTTAGATTTATCGAACGGCTCTCGCAGGGTTCACTGAGACAGCGGTGTAAAAAAAATACTATTTAAAAAAAAAGGCTCAAAGCTGAAACATGCACTAATAACGTCCCATCAGCAGTGATCCGCAACCAGAGTTGAGCCAATTAGGTTCAAAAGGAGTAAACCTCAGCTGGTTTTAATCAACAATAAAAACTAATCTCAACTGTAAATTCAAACGATACAAACTTGTTTCATAACACCTTTTTAAGATTGAATAAAAAAAAATTCAAAAAAACATCTGGCTGCCTAAAATAGGAGCTTTAAAAGATGAGGTGGTTTTTCTTCTCTCTGCCCTGTTTGACATTTTGTCCTCCATTACAGTTTCCATGGCACCGCTATCAGCCAAACATCTTCCTAGAAAGATGAATTTAAACATCTTTCTCTACAGTAAAACTCACGCCCGGTCCTTTCTTTTTCTTTTTTTTTTTTTTACCCCAGAGGGCTAATATATAACCAGTGGGAGGTTCTGCAGAGATTTCAGGCTCTTCCAGCATGGCGATCCTATCGGCTGAAGTCTGAGGAGGTCCAAAAACGTGATGATAAGGGATGCTCGCCGCCGACCGCTCTCACGTCTCCTGGCTCCATCAGGTGGAACGTGAGGGCGACGTCTGGATGTTTTCTGAGAGCTGTGAGTGTTTTTTTTCTTTTAGAAACCGTCCAACACGCTTCATGCCTTGGCGGTGTGTTGTTTCTTTTGGTTTGTTTTCCAGTCAACAGTCAAAGTTCTCAGAAACGGACCCGGCGAGGCCACACAAGCAGGAAAGAGCCCGCACCCAAGGAAAATAAGCACCATCATCTTACCAGTTGCAAAAAAAAAAGCAAAAGATTCAATTGTTAGGCCGGCGTATGACGACTTTCTATAACGCCGTAACCGGACTCATTTCTTTTTTTCTTTGTGTCGTTTGGACTCCGGGAAAATCATTTCTTTGCGTAGGCACAACGTAAATGTTTCCTGCTAAAACAAATGGAAGGCCCACCACCAAGAACAGCACGCAGAAAACGATGGAATATGATCCGACTGCGCTGCTCTCCCCCCCCTGGAGGAGGTCGCACAGATCGGGTCAAGATGTCCGTTAGGAACGAGTTCATTGCCTCACAGGTTCTTCGTGCGGGGGGACTCAAAACAACAAAAAAGGCTAATCTTATTTAACTAACAGAGACTGTTCAACTTGGGCGTAACCAAAAACAAGAAAAGACAGGAAAGAATGGAAAAGTCCCTCTCACATGTGGGTCTTTGTCAGGAAAAGATTGTGTTAATGAGTCGGTATTTTACATCTCATTAACCAGTGGACCAGTTTTAATGAAACTCTTAAAAAGCAATCATTGCTGGGAGTAATCCCCGACACACACTCTGATAAAACTTAGCTATTAACTATCGGAGTCAACCCTCCTTAATTCGGTGTGTTTACAGCTGAGAGCCATCCCCAAAACGTACTTCAAGTGTTTAAAGATCTCGCCGCGTCACGTTACGTTCCGGGTTTGACCGAATCTGCTCCGACTCCATCCCTTCTCGGTTTTGGTGAAGTCCTGTTTTTTGGGGGTTTAAAAGATAAATAAAAGGCGTGCTTTTAAGAGAACGGCAGAAGATAGAGGCAGGAATTAAAAAAAAAAAACAGTTATGAGAAGAGAGTGAAAGGCAGAGTGAGGAGAGAAAAAGGGGAAGCAGAAGGCTCATATTTTACAGCTGACGGAAAGCGTGCGGTCTGGCAGGCGTACCAGGAATTAGTTTATTACAGTTGTTCCTTTTATAAGGGCTGACCTGCAGAGGAAAGAGCGAACATTTCCAAGTCAAACGAGTCCATGAAACCCTGCGCTGATTCGTACGTAGAAACATCTATCTAACATGTTTGTCACATTAAAGCTTTAAAGAAGTTCCCTTCCTCTCACTCGCATTTAGATTATCTTAGTTTATGAGTTTATGAAGCACTGCAATCTCAAATTTTATGTTTTGTTTTTTGTTTTTAATTTTACAGCAAATCTAATGTCACGTCTGACAGCACAACTACTCATGAAGAAGAAATGTGACCAAGATGAATGCAAGGAGAGCCAGAAGAGGTTAGAAATAATACTAAAAAGTTAAACGTTTACTACGAGAAGCAGCAATGTTACTCAAAAAAATCCTCCGGCAGCTCATGGAGTCAACATGTCATTTTTTTTTTTAAATTCATTTCTTATCTGCAGTCCAAGCTTTTCCCTTTTTTAATCCAGGGGTTAGTCTGAACCCTGTGGCTCAGTGATGTGATCCCTGCAGTGAGACCGTCTCTTCATTAGTCACGTCTATCCACCTGCTGGCCCAAACTAGCTCTCATCTTTGTTGGAGATCCTTCAACTTCTCAGGCAAAGAGAACTCCTGACAACAAAACCTCAACGAGCACCTCCATCTTCCATATCTACCTGTGCTGTAATCGCAGCCAGGTAAGTCGAGCCCTGTGCTAACCCCTTCAGTTCTGCCAGCAGAGGAGCGCTCTGAGCTTAGAACCCTCCAGCCCGGTACCAGAAACGAGTCAGCCTCGGGTTCCGGTCGTGGCAGAGTGACCTTCAAGCCTGCCCGTTGTTATTTTCCACAGAGGTCAACAGCTAGGAATGTGAAGCATGCAGAGCCCGAAACGCGCCGCTCTCTCCCTCTCCCCACCAACCAGCACCGTCGTTTCTACACATTCACCGTTTCATAGAGTTCTTTTTTTATTTCCTCCCCTCGCTCCTACGTCTGATCTGAGACTCCCGTTAATCTGAAATGAACGAACATTCCGAACTCAACTCGGCTCCTGTCGCCCTACACCTCCCGTTTTGCCGTTCAATCAATTAAAAGTTGTGTTTTTTTTCCTGATTTGTAGCTTACAGAACCGCTGGCACGTCACGGTGTCTCTAGGAGCAGCCAGCTCTGCGGAGACCCGAGAACGAAATATGGTAGAAAGGCTATTTTGATCTGTTTTTCCTGCAGGATATCCTGGGACGGCATGTACATTTTCACCCAGAACAAACTCGCTGTAGAGATGAGAAACGAGTTCAGCCGTTTTCCCTCTCAGGCTTAGCCTCCTGAGCTTTGTTGCACAGCACCCAGAACTCATCGGTTTCTCACCATTATCATGATTTGGGGGGGAAAACGGCTTCTTAATAACACCTAATGTTGCAGCAGGTAAAATAGAACATGAAGCATTTCATCTGAAACGACATCACATAAATACGGTAAAACAAGATGTGTACAAAGAAGGAATATAACTCATCTTTTTTATTGTTTTGGAACAGTAAGTGAGTATTAGCTGATCATAATTAACAGTTCAGCACCAAACTACAGAATCTGCAGCCCTGAATGTCTTCTTTAAAAGTGCATTTTGTCAGCTGAAGCTCATGCTGCTGCTCGTCTGTGTGTGTGTGTGTAATAAAAAAAGGTTGCCGTTACAGTAAATAATGCAGGAAAGTTGTGTTTCTGCCAGGAGATCAGCAGACTAATAACAGAATAATTAACCTAAAAATAGGTTAAGGAAATGTTTTTTTTTAATGCCGTTGCGTCATTTTAAACAGAGTTTTTGTTTTTTTAAATAGTGAAGCCTCAATCAGTAGAAGAACTGAAATCCAGCCGTGGATGAAAACGTTGGGCAGGGTCCAAACCAATCACTCTTTTTTTTTTTTTTTTGGTTCTGTTGCTGAGAGTTTTTATTAGTTTGTGATTTCACACAGCGTATCCAGGAGAACCAGATGCTGCGTTTGTTCTAATCGCATTAGCAAGACAAGGAGAGCCGACTCGTTTAGGGTTAAAAAAAAAACATTTTTCCTGTTTGGTGAATTGATGCTGCCAGATGTTTTTTGTTTTTCAGCCTCCGCTTTAATTCGGATGTAATCATCATTAGCTTGTGGGGTTTTTTTTGTTGTTATTGTCAGCTGTTCTTGGGTGTTTTTTCTTTTTTTTTCTTCTTTCTGGGTCTCCTCACACAACGTTCCTTAAACAGATCTTCAGTAATAGTGCCGCCCTCTTTGCTCATCCCTGTCAAAACGCTCAACCCTGCCCCTAACCCGCCAACATCCAAAAAGGTGGCGAGCGCTGATTGGTAGGTAACGTTTAACAGCATCATCTTGACACAAGCAGCCAGGAGGCTTCGGCGGTTAGTACGGTTAACTATTAGCTCTGAACTTCTCTCTATGCTATCCATCATGCAAACAAATGTGCATCATGTCCTTTGGGCTTCACCTCACCGACTGCCACACCTGCCTCAGGTTAATCATTACCTCTGTCAACACAGCTCCAGATTTTCAGTTGCTCCTTCATCAGATTCTGCTCCTCTTCGCTCTGTGTGTTTCTCATCGTGTTTACTCAAGCTTTGCCCTGTGGTTTGTTTGCTTCTTTTTTTTATCCCCAGCCTTAAGAACCACTTTAGTTTTGCTAAATAAAGTTATGCGTCCTCATCCTCATGGCCCATCTGCCTCTGGAGCCCCCCCCCCGCATTTGGATCCGCCCGTCATCACAGAACTTTGTACGGCGTCTGCGAGT
This sequence comes from Kryptolebias marmoratus, assembly GCF_001649575.2. NCBI lineage: Eukaryota > Metazoa > Chordata > Actinopteri > Cyprinodontiformes > Rivulidae > Kryptolebias > Kryptolebias marmoratus. Next base: position 14,743,562 of record NC_051442.1, read on the forward strand.
TCCTTCGAGGCCCACCCCCCCCCACGCAGCGTTACAGTGTCCAGAGTCGCACCGCAAACACGAAGGATTAAACGAGACGCCGGCGTTGCTGGGAATCTGACGGCTGAGGACCGCTAGGTGTCTGAAAGCAGCAGAGGTGAATCCTTGCTGCTCTGAAAGAAAGACGTGACCCTGTTGCTCTCTGTGTGGGGCAATATATATATGTGTGTGTGTGTGTGTGTGTGTGTTTATTTCTGGACATGTGAGATGTCTGTACAAATGATCACGACAGAATGAGCAGCGCTCTGAGAGAAGCTAAGCAGCAGAGTCTGCTCCAAAGATTAACCACAGACCAGGCAACACCTCATAAAAAAAAAACAAAAAAACACACACACACACACAAACCCGCGCGCAAAAAGGTTAGAAGCATGTAAAAGCGAACTGTATCAGTGCTGCACTGCTGTTCTGTTCACCAGTCTGCTCTGAGAGGAGTTTTACAAGCAGGTAGAAACTTTTACACGGATTTCGGCTGAAGGCAAACAAGTTCAAGTAACTTCAGCTGTTTGTAACTAACCGTTTTCCACACGAGCCCGCTTGTTGTCAGTCCCTCACTCCACCGAGGCAGGGTCGCTCCTCACGTTTGCAGAAGATGGAGGCAAAAGGAAAAAAAAGAAAAGAAAGAAAAACCCCTCTCCAAACTCAGTTCCTTTTGCTCTGAGTTTTTTGTTGTTGTTGTTATTGTTGTTGTTGTTGTTGCAAAGCCTACCAGGTCCAGCTCTGCGTCTGCTCCGCCGCCTGCTGCGCGACGCTCTCCCGGCGCTCTCATTCCGGCGCTCCGGCCGCTAAACAACCTTGAAGAACGAGGGGGGGAAGCGGTCAGAGCCGAGGCACACAGGTGCAACGCGGACTGGCACAGATTTGTTTTGTTTTGTTTTTTTTCTACAAGAGAGGAGCGTGAAGAGAGGAGCGCGCCGTGTGAAACGGCTCCTTTCGCCAGTGGTTCCCCTTGTATGGGACTCCAACCTTACTCCACCTACCCCCCACCCCCTCTTCCTCCCGCCTGTACCTCCCCTCCCTCGCTGCGAACAGCTCAAACACACGGAGGGACTCAGAAGTTGCCTCTTTCTGTGAGTTTTCCCTTTTGGGCTCCTGTCTTTTTGCAAACATAACTTAGCCTACGTGTCGGAAGCTTGTCATGGAGCATTATGGGATGTTTACAGAGACAACAGCGTCCAGTGCTCTACCCAAGAGCACTGTTTTGGTTTGTTTGCAGCAGTTAAAATAAATGATCCACGCTTGGTTTCACTGCTCAGAAGTATCAGCTGTTTATCTCTCTTAAACACCGCTTTCCTCAGACTTTCACTTAATGGAATCAGTTGTCCTTGAATGAAAAAAAAAAAGCAATTTGTTTTCACTGACGACTGATCTCGTCACACAAAAAACCAACAAACAAACAAACAAAATTTTAAAAACTCCTTCGACCATATTTCAGTGCATTGTGTCAGTCTGAAAATCTGATTAAAAAACGCCCGTTATGATGATTAGGAAATTTCAGGGTTCTAGGAAAGAAGCCGGAGGGGGGTGGGTGGGGGGGAGCTTCTTTAAAGCATCAATCAAAGCCCTCCTTAGGCTAATGTAGGGCTCAAACAGGTCGTGCTAGCTCTCACTTGCCCAATTTCTGAAAAACCCAGCTGTGTTCATGTGAGTGAAAGCAGAAGTGTTTTGCAATATTCAAAAAAAAAAAAAAAATCTGTGACTGATTTGGTCCCCCTGCTGTAGAAGAAAAGCCTAATGCAGTCTAGAGAGATGTCTAAAGCCTCAAGTCACTAAATAATTACATTCGGTCAAGACTTTGGAGATTTTTTTTATGCCCGGTGAAGGCAGCTGAGCTTTGACTCGTGACAGAGGTGACCAACCTTATTATTGATCAGGAGCTCTGCTGTCGAACGGCTGTCATCGCAAACATAAAATCCTCGGCCCTTCGCGTCTCCGACGGGAGCGACGTTACGTAAAATGGGCCACTTTAACGGTGTTGAAACTGTGAGTCAGATGCACTTTTGAGAAGAGGCGGATGGAGCTCCACGACTCGACCGCCGGAGAGGCTGAATCCAGAACGGTTTCACACGTTTCGTGGAGCTGGGGTTCAAAGGTCGGCCACTGAGCTGACTTGTGTCATCTCTTCAGCGTTAACCAAGTCACTGACAAGAACCATATTTTACTAATGAGGTCAGATCAGCTTGTTTCGTACCAGAATAGAGGCAACAACCCTCCAACACCAGGTACTGACTTTTTCTTAAATCCAGGAACTGCTACATGTAAACATCCATAAATAAGAACAAGAGAGAAAGAGAGAGGGAGGTCGTTCTGCAGATTGATGCTGTCTGAGTCAGAACTTCTACATCATTTAGGATTTTGCCTCCATTTGGAAGCTCTGAGCTTCATTATTGCCAACGAGGAGCCTTTTGATTGGCCAACCCCTGCACCCGTTCCGCCGCACTACAGAACGACCTGACCGGGTCCAACAGGGAGGCGGGAATCTACTGTCAGGACTCCTCGCTTTGGGAAACTTTCTGCTCTGACTTGGGGCTCAAATCTGTTCCCGAGTCCCGCAGCCTACTTTCAGCTACCCACAGTACATGTGATGGTTTTCAAAATAATTTCAGAAACATTTAAAGAGTAACACGTTTGTGTCCAGAGTGCCCATTAATGTTCTGTTTTTAGTCATTCTAATTATTTCTCTATTGTTTGAACTTAGTTGCTCCAAATTCAATTGTAGTTTTACAGGCTGAGAGAGAGACAGGACTAAATGCATTTCATAGGATTTTTAAATACACTGAACTGAATGTTTACGACAAATAAACCCTAAGCTCAACAACCACAGTGAGGCAGAGCTTTGACTTCCTTACGGAGACGTGAATAATGTGTTAACAAACAAAATAAAGACGTAAATTCATTTAAAAATGTCATTTAAACAAATGAAGTTATTCCTTTTGCCATCATTGGTATTAGAAAATAATTTGCAGCTCCTTTCGCTCACTAAGCTGGGTTCATATTTTAGGGTTTTTGTTTGAGTTCACTTAAAATATGTCAGGTTTAGAAAATGCTTTAAATGTGCTCAAAATGACAAATTTAAAGCAAAATGAGCACATCTGCTGTTCGTGTAAAATGTTTCTGTAAAAGGTAAGAAATTATCTGTACTGGCTTTAATTGTTAGGATAGGAGGTTAAAAAAAAGCAAAAAAAAAACAAAACTATGCAGTCCCTGTTTTTCAGTTATGATGGAGTTAAAAACTACTTTCACCGGAGCGATAACTACATCAACGATAAGCAGCCGGAGGTAAAATCCCATCACTCTACCCACAGGTGGTGTCTGTGTTTTAGGCTAAAATTTTAAAACTGGATTTAAAAACCTGCGTACGCTACATTTCATGAAAGACACGAGAAAAGTTTAGCGATTGCTGCACCATGACTAACTGGAAGGTTTGCTGCAGACGCTGGTCAACAGCACCATCTAGTGCTTCTCTTATTTTCCACGCGCTGTAACGGACGTCTCAAGTGTGAAGACTGCCGCACCTCATCTGGCGACAGATGTTACCTGTCAGGCGAGGGCCTGAGTCGGAGGGAAAGCATGAAATGCGGCGCGATCGGGCTTCAAAAGCATCGCAACTCTAAAGACTCCCAAGAGTCATTCATATAGAGTCCTGCTTTCAAGATAAAACAACAAAAAAAGGACCTCTTTCAGTTTGAACATTTTTACATCCTCGGGTCTGCAGCAGGTCAAGGAAACCTCAGGTGATTAAAAATACATTATATAACACACCGTGTCATGACGGATAAGAGTCATAGCTTATCTAATGAAAACAAAGCTAAAACCCAGAAGAATGAGCCAAACTAATCTACATTTAAACTGAACGGGGAGCAGCAATTACAATACATTTCACTGGAGACATCTGTTTGTGCTCAGCTCAGCTCAGGTGGTGTCACAAAACATAATGTTGTGAATCAAACATTTCTAACCTGGTCTCAGCCATTTAAAGGGCATTGTTTGTAAAGTGGTGTCTTTATTTTTCTAATTATGCTGTATAAATCAGGCCATGCTGCCACCTTACTACACAACTTTGATGTGGGCAAATATTTTGCTGACTATAAACATTTTATAACTTAACTAAAAACTACGTTTGCTACAGCTTACAGGGCAATGTTAAATAGGGTTTACACACTTTCTGGGGATATTTTAGGATGGTTTTCTTTGTGATATCTTTACTTGTAGTTTCAAAAGTTATAGTTATAGTTTTCCGGGGAAAACCAAGTACCCAAACTTACCAGCTTTATGACCCGAAAGATAAAAGTCAGCGGCAGAGATCTGAAACTTCAAATAGTGCTGCTTGAAATACTAGTTTTATCCACCATTTCACCCAAATGTTTGACCTCTCCTATCAGGTCTGGTAACAATATGCTAATAGTATTTATTTCAAAGCTTGTTTTTGGTTTGTGGAGATCATCAACACACACACAGTTTTATAACCTACAGTGTGGCCCCAAAGATGCCCAAACTCTTATATATATAAAAAATATATATAAAATAGTTTAGTTTACCTAAATGAACCCCACAGGTCAAGCGACTATAATCAGCTCAGTCTAGGCCTTAATTAAACCTTCGCCTTTCTCTTTTATGGCTCTGCACTTAAATGAAATTTGCACACAAAAAATTAAACAGACCATTTTAGTTTTTACTTACCCTTTTTGTGAAAAATTATTCTGGCCAATTCCGCTTTCCACTTCTACCTCTTGAGACAACATCCCGTTTAGATGCCGCTGCCGCAACAGGCGCCTCTGACCTAGCATTGACCTTCACCTCTGACCTCTGACAATAATGTTTAGTTAATAACCCCTCTTATAAAACTATGCAAATGTTTTAGTAGCTTTATGAACACATTACCCAATAAACGCAAAATATTTAGTTAGGAAAGAAAAGAAAAAACATGCTACAAAGATCATTTTTAGTAAGCTTAGTTGCTTTTGTTAGCTTAATTGTAGTTAGCTTAGCCGTTTCGGTTACCTTTTATTTGTAGTTAGCTTAATTTTTGTGAGCATATTAATTAGCTTAGCCATTTTTGTTAGCTCATTTAGTTAGCTTACCAAATTTTGTTAGCTTAATTAAAGTTAGCTTAGCCATTTCTTTTACCTTTTATTTGTAGTTAGCTTTATTTTTGTGAGCGTATTATTAGCTTGGCCATTTTTGTTAGCTTAGCTAGCTTTTTTTTTTTTTTTTTTTTTAGCTTAGCTAGCTAGCCTGACCCTTAACTGTAACGTCAGACGTCATAAAATGACGTTTCAGCCAGTTCAAAACTTTAAAACGGCAGTGAATGGTTTATTTTAGCAATATAAAAGAAAATGCTCCGAGAAGCTAAGCGCACACATACACACACACATATATATATATTTATGAAGACAGAACCAGAACCAGATAAATCTGCTAATATTCTGTCCCTCCTTGCCCAGCACAGATGTATTTAATTAAGCTAATTATGACTATTGGAGAAAATCCTGATTCTGGGCAATCTGGCTCCCAGCTTAGAGCTGGAATTAAGAATTTAACTCCACCATAATTAAATATGTCTGTCACACTTCTGCTTTTCTAGCTTTGTGAAATGATGCAGGGATTTTTATTCTTTAAGATGAAAGGAAAAAAAAAGACGAAAACTTTAAGCCATTAAATATGTATGTTTTGTTTATATATGCATTAGTTTTCTATGCCTGAGTGTTTCGGAATATAAATGTGCATAAATATGTAGTCAAACCCCAAGTGTTTAGTTCGTTCACACATTATTAGAGCAGCAGTCTTACCTTTCACTGGCACCACGAAGAAAGCTGTGTTTTTCGCACACCACACAGGAACGTAAAGCTGTATAACTTCGCTTTATTTATTCATTTACTTATCGAGTGTGAATAAATTTTCAGTCCTATGCAGCAAATAACTGGATGAAGCAGTGAGCAATTAAATCATTCGATGTAACAAAACAAACATACATATATATGTTTATATATATGAAATGTCCCAAATATTTGAAAAGCGGAGTAGTTTTAAGGTGTACAGAGCATCCTGGGTCATGACAAACAATTTAAAAAAAAATGAAAAAGAATTATGGAGGCACCTGGAGATGATTAATATTGCAACGTTAATCTGTAAATTATTATAATCATGTCCTTTTGCCACGTCAGCTCGGTTGCTTCTGGATAAATCTTCTTAAACTGTTTTACGCGTGAGTTAAAGAAGGAGAAAATGATATGACACTTACAGAGGGGGCGGAATAAACTACCAGACCCCAGCAACAGAAACAACGGCGGTCAGTGCTCCACCGTCTGATTGTCAACCTTTCTTTTTGTGCTTTGTTGGGGGGTTTTTTTCCCTTCACGGAGGGGGGTTTAGGGAGGGAGGAGAGGGTGTCGCTACAAGTTAAGTAATCGTTTCCGACGCGTGGAAAAAAAATACTATTGTGGCACGAGTCTTTCTTAATTAATTCTTGTCACAGTGTGTGAGGAGGCGGCACAGTTTGCACTTCCTGTCTGCCAGAGGAGGGTCACAGAGAGTACGTTTGCCATACAAACAACAAAAATAAAAGACATTTCTTCAAAATCCAATTACTCTGGAGCACTTCCATATCCTTGGAAAATAAGTGCCACGATAAAAGACCAGCATCCGGACCGCAGCACGTCCCTGCTGTGACCTCCACGTCGACAGTTTCCTTCTTCCTGAGCGGTGCGTCTAAATACGTTAGTCCGTATTACATACAGACTTATTTGTTTGTTGTTTTTGCATGATGTCTTTGACGGAAGCCAGACTGTGTTTCTCTTTGTCCTTTCGATAGTTTGAGTGAAATGTAAAGAAATAAAAAATAAATAATATTTAAGCAGTTCAGTCAGGAAAAAAAAATAAAGCAAAAAAAAAAAAAAAACGGCATATTCTTCAGTCTTGCATTAGCATTTCCCTCCAGTTGAAACTGTGATTGGGTCCATGTGTCAGAGGCAGGATGGGGGGGTCGACCAGCTGCCACACGCCCGTCTCTCCCAATTCTTCACAAGCGCAAAAACCTAAGTAAGGAATCTGGAAAGAAGGCAGACAGATGTGCGGGTTATAAATGAACAATGGATGGGAACCGGGGGCGGATACTGTAGAAATGAAACAGAGCGCTGGTGCTAAAGCAGAGAGAGAGAAAAAAAAGAAGAAAAAAAAAGACCTTTCGGACAACTTGGACAAAGTCCTTGGAGTTTTGGGGGCTGAGGCCTTGGAGCTGCCGAGTGCAAGCCTCCAGGGAGGAAGCATGGGCCACGATCAGGACCGTATTTCCTGTGTGAAAGAGGTAGAAAACATTTAGACGCATTCCTTAAATACCACAAGCTTTTACGCCACGACGTGGGCTGCTTCTTCTTTTTCTTTCCTTTCTTTTTTTCTACAAACATCAAGAAGAAAATCTAGAAAATAGTTACAACCCATTATCCTAGAGTGAGTCTAGAGTCAAAGTCCATATTTTCAGTGCATTTAGCAGACTGCGTTCAACACATAAAATGAAATTAAATTTAAATCTGTAACCATTTCAATAAGAAAGCAGCTGTTGTTTCAGCTCTACATTACCCTGGTTTTTGCACTCGCTCAGAATCTCTCGGGTCACTTGGAAGCTCCTGCTGATGTAAGTGTCGTAGGGCTCTGACACGGTCAGCTTGCTTACAGGAAAATGAGGTCTGGGTGGCGGGGCGAAGAGATCGTTACCGGGAGTTAAATTATATTTTTAGCACCGTGGATAAAACGCAGCGGCAGCAACGGCGACGCTGCCTACCTGTAGGTTGTGTCCACGCTCTGGAAAGTGGCTGCCAGCTCAGCCGGCGGGATCCAGGTGGGTAAACACGTGCCTGAAACCCATTTGGTCCATTCAAACAAACCGGGCTCCACACGGATCTTTGTCTTGGCCTCCTGCTGGAGACCTGACAGGTTTAAAACGAGAGAAGGAGATATACAGTTAGACTCTAAAAAAACTTTTTTTTCCTGTTGGTTCTTATGGTTTAAGAGCGAACCTGTTGCTCCGAGCCTCATTCAGTAAGTTGGGGGGGAGGGGGGGTAGATATCGGTTGGATCTAGGAGTGGTTAAAACTCATGGCTCGTCTACCAGAGAAGCTCCACCCATCACTCTTTATAAACATTTTGAACCAAACGTTTGCAACAAGCTACAGAGTTAGCACGTTAGCAGGTGAAATATACAGCCTGCTGCAGGATCTGCTAAATCATGAACCAACATCGGCTCTCACAGTTCATACACAAAGGGCGGAGTGTGTGCAATGGGCACAAATACTTTAGAATTATAAATAAATTGATCCGGTGCTGTAGTTTAGTTTTTGGCTGTTATCTTGTGGAGCTCATAGGAAAGGATGACAGAATTTTTACCTAAAGTCCGTCAAACGGAACCACACCTCAACAGTGGGCCAAACATCGAGCAGTCTTTTAAAAGGAGAACTTTAGCTCCCATAGAGAGCAGCACATAATTATATGATGAACTTAATGCTCCGAACAGACAAACACTGGTGATGCCAGGGCTTCGGCACCAAAGAGGTCCTCAGCATCAGACGTATGAAGAGCATCCGAGCTGAAGAACCCCATCGCTGACTCGACGAGGACCTACCCTGCAGAATGTTCTGGGCAGTCTGGATGCAGCGGAGAGACGGCGAGCAGTAGACAAAGTTTATTGGCGTGTGGCTTTCCAACAGAGCTTCACCTAAAAAAGGACAAAAGACACAGGTGGCGTCTCGTTTTTCTGTCGTTTTCTTTTTTCACAATTCCCAATCCATGAAAACCTGCGAACAAAGTCGAAACAAGACGCACGGACCTACTAGACGGGCCTGGGTGGAGCCGAACACAGTGATCGGACAGTCCTTATCATAGTCCCAGTGGCCGCCGCTTCTGGCTGGTAGGCTGGACGGCATGTTGAGATTGGAACGAATGTATCGACCTGCAGGGAGCGGAAATGAAGTCGATATTAATGTCAAAAAAAAAAAGGTCCAAAGCCTGCTCCCTTTCTGTGCGTGCCAACCTTTGGAATCGAAGCACTGGGTGACCCAGTGTTTGCCGAACACCACATCCATCCTCTCGCCGTGGCGGCAAACGAACAGCCTCATCTTGGACAGGGAGGCCGGACCAGTCGACCTCAACACCTAAGATTAAAATTCATTTCAAACTTGCTGCCCTCGCGGCAAGCGTCTCTGAAGCCGGCCTGACTGAAATGCTTCTGCGACGACGTACCTGCATGGGAGGACAGAGGCCAGTGAGGCTGGAAGGATCCATCAGACTGTCGAGCAGGCTGTCGTTCAGCTGCTCGTCCAGTAACAGCCCAGCCGCCGAGCTGCCAGAGGCAGACGGAGAGGCACAGTTGAGGAAGGAGTAAGACCTGGCAAAAAACAGACAAAACCAAATAACGCCATTACGTATCTGCAGTACTTCAGATCAGAGGTCCCCAATCCCCGGGATGCGGACCGGTACAGGTCCATGGGTCATTTGGTACCGGGCCGCACAGAAAGAATAATTAACTTACAGTATTGCCATTTATTTATTTTCAGAGTCTGAACGACATTTATTTTGAAAACTGGCCTGATTCTTTCCACTCCATCCGTCTCTGACTCCCTCTTGATGCGTGTCAGAACGCTTATCTAGGTCATGTGATACGTTACCGCTAAAAATAAACCCACAAGCAGCAAAATGAGTAAAAAACAAACGTCTCTGGAAGCCCTAGATGGGACTGTCTCATTACTGAGAAACAGGCTCAGAGCTCCACTGATTCAGAGTTATGGTGAGTTGTATTCTTTGTGCTCTTTATATTTGTGGTGTATCTTATTTTGAAGGGCGTGTTTAAACACAGAGAACATCAGGGGGAGGAGAGGCTGTTATTCATGTTGATAACACAACACCAGGACGCAGCTAACAAAGCTGCGAGGACACGTTGGATTTACGTTTATTGTGTTTTAAAAAATACCCCTGTTTTCACGCCAGTCGTATCATTTTATTTTGTTGTATTTATCCGCCACACCTTTAAAGGCCGGTCCGTTAAAATACTGTCTGATAATGAACTGGTCCGTGGAGCTAAACAGGTTGGGGACTTCTGCTTTAGACGACACAGGAAGTGCACAGCTGCTCCGAGCGCTCGTCTCGCCAGCTTACCCGTGGACGACCCATGTGTCGGACTCGTCCGCTCGGCTCACGTAGTTCTCGGGCAGCAGGCCGGACAGCCCCGAGCCCAGCGACGTGCCGTACACCCAGCCCTCGCTGGCGGAGCTCTGCTCCACCGAAGACATGAAGATGAAGTCTCCCTGCAGCAGCTCCAGCTCGTCGTCGTTCTGAGGCACGTACGGGTACATCACTTGAAGCGTCTGCGGTGGGAGGGGGAGGAGGGGGAGACTGTTAACAGCCGTGATAGGCCTAACGAGGCAAAGTACTCGTTTCAAATGAGGAAGGCCTACCTCGTGATTAGCAAAGCGAATGTCTCTGGAGAGGAGCACCGCCAGCCAGTCACAACCTGAAGACACGTCTATCGTTTTGGCCAGCTTCTCCAAAATCGGAAGGTGACTGTCGTGGAAGTGGTACGCCAAAGTGACGTGGAGCTGCTTCTTGTGGGGCTCGATGTGAACGTCTGGGGGAGAGAAAAACAAAACATACAATCCAAGGCTGTTTTAAAACCGCTCACTGGTTCCTCGCTTAAAGGAAAAACTGTTCTCATCAGCTAAAAGAGCAAATAGATGCTCTGACAATTACAAAAACCAAGAAAGAAGAAAGTCTGTTTTTTTTTTGAGAGAGAGAACGAACGAGGACACGGACCTGCTTTCGATGCCGCTTCAGTGGCAAAGTCGGCTGCGAAACTCTTCAGGACCTCCGCCATCTGCTCCTCCACGAACAGGCCGATGAAGGACGATGAGATGTAGCGCTCCAGGGGGAGGGGCGTGGGGATGCGGCCCTTCCACTTAGTCATGGTGGTCTGCAGAGCGTCGCAGAGAGCCTCCACTTTATCGTCTGGACACTGGGCACAGAAAAGGAGGCGACGCGAGGCGTTACAGGCTTTAAAGGAGCTCGTTTGCAAATTTAAACCTTTAGCACAGAATCTGCTTGACCCTTAGAATAAAGAGAAAATAAAAACTCTACATACTATACATGAAAAACTACAGGTTTTGTTGCATTGAAGAGCTTTGTTTTTTTACTTCTACTTTTAGAACAAATTGGAATAAATTATCTAGTTCGACAGACAAAAATTGAATTTTCTTTGGACTAATGCTGATAAATTGAAGTAATAAAAGGTAAGTTTGTTCGGCTGCTCCCTTCTTCAGAATCACACGAACAACTTGGCAATTGTTTGACACTGGACACCCTTCCTGCCACAACCTGGGCTTGAACCGGCAACCTCAGGATCACAAGACCGCAGCGCTGACCGCCGAGCCACCGCAGACTCCAAAGTCTTTCCCAAGTATGGATTAAAAATAAATAAATAAATTAAGTCTCCCATTTAGAGATAAAGTTTTAAAGCTGTAAAAAAAGACTGAAGAGTTGGTTCAGATGTGCAAAGCTCTAATTTCTGCACTTCCGGCGAACTGACTCGAGGTGAAAAATGGTAATTTTCTGGTGATTCTGGAGAACCGCTGCACTGAAGACTGCAGAGCCCAAAGCTAACAAGCTCTATTAAAAAAATCTGGTTCTGACAGGATCGGAAACTACGTACACATTACGTCATTCATTGATATGTTTGCAAACGTCTGGTTGTTATGTTATGGCTTCATGGAAGGTTTCATGCAGGGGAGGCCCTGTTTGTATTGGTTTTGTTTTTTAAATCGTCTCCTGTAGCTTCGTTTCCAGCGTAAAGCAGCTCTTTTTCTAGCGAACGCGAGCCCTGATAAAGTGCTCTCCTGAAGAGGAACTCGGGCTTTCAGCTGAAACTGAGAAGCAGGATCCTGAGGTTAACCAGCGCAGCGAGCTGAACGAGGCCAAACGCGAGCTTTGTTTCTGACGATGTGGTCACTTCTCTTTTACAGCGGAGGGGAAGGGATGGGGGGGGCGTCTGTGGTCTGGGTCAGCACGACTTAAAGCCCCCCAGGTGTCGATGCAAACGTACAGAAGCCTAATAATGGTTACCATGAAGAACTGGCAGAGGGTGATGTGTGGGAAGATGTTGTGGGCTTTGTTCTTGCCACAGGACAGGCGCGACTGCTTCCAGAAGTTTGTGAGCTGCTGCAGCAGGGGTCCGCTGGGCCGCAGGTACAACACGTACTCTCTGGGGAGGGGGTCGTCCAGGAAGGGGTCGTCCAAGTGGGAGAAGAGCCTGGCGTCACGAAACAAAACGTCCAGCAGAGGTCAGTAATGCTGTTCCACCACAGTGACGCATCAAATCAGTCGATGTTCACCATTAACACGGTTTGAATTTGACTTCCTGTTCTGCATCGACCACAATGAGAGTGAACGTGCGTGGGCGTTGCTCTCACCAGTCGCAGGCCGCCTGGACATTTTTGCCTCCTGTCGACACCAAAGCTTTCAGGCTGCAAAGGAAAGAAGAGAGAGAAAAGAAGGGGGCAGATCAGAGCAGAGTCACAAAATGATTTCTCTCTCTATAAGGACAGAGGGTCGAGAAACGGGCTTCAAACCCCGGCGTTCGGCGTTTCCCGGGGGTCGAGCTCGAACGCAGCCCTGAAGGGTGATTCTGGCTGCATGATTTAGTAACGAGCGCTCAGAGAGCAGCGAGTTATCCGGGCCAAACCAGCTCACAGACTTATTTAACAATTTATATATAAAAAAAACATTTATTAAAAATGAACACAATATGTGGCTTTTAGTGGCATAAAGAATCCAAAGAAAAGGTCGCCTAACTGATAGTCGGGTTGACTCCAAACGCTAACGAGTTGCAGATGTGCACGTAACGAGCAGCCCCGGGACGGTTCAGGAGATATTTCACTGACAGACAGACAGAGTTGACTTTACAATCCAGAGCCCAAACGATCAGCTTGCTCTCGGCGTGCGGGCCGGGCGCGACTCTCAGCTACTCGCCAAACTTTAGCTGTTGTAGCCACTCTGTTTAGCTGCGGCAGCCATCTTGTAATCCGTTGAAGATGTCCATTCTGAAACTCTGGCCTGAGAAGCAGCGGGCGATAAGCATTCTCCAAGGAAAGCAAGAATTTTATTTACTTTTTTCTTAATATCTTCAAACTAACTCCCCTCCTTTGAGCATATTGAACATATCAGTGATTACTTTTGTGAGTTTTTATCTAACTGTCCCGCTTTTTTAAACTGCCACCCTGCAGGTGGTCCAGTTGTTTCTCTTTTTATTGATCCATGTTTAAATTTGTTCTCTGCACTCTTCAGTACGTAACATTTAAACTCCAAGTAACAGAACACCAACTTTGTGTTTCATACGAAGCCAAAGCTCGGTCCTACTCCGTAAATCCCCCATTCATTACTAAAATAATAATAATAATCCTACATAATCCTGCCAGGGCTGCTTTTTCACCCTCTTCCACAGCCATTATAATCAGGAATAAATATCGGTTTTCTAACAGCTAGAAAGGAACAAGTGCTGCTTCTCTGTGCCGCTGTGAAGCCTTCTTTTTGACTTCGTTCCCGGCGCGACGCAGACACGCCGGAGCGTCTCCGCCGGAGTGACGGGGCTGAAAGCTTTTCATTGTGCCCCCCCCCCTCTCCGCTGTTCCAGCTCAATGAGCTATTTTTAAACGAGAGGGTCCTAGATGTGGCCCGGGCCCTGAGGCCGGAGCGGAGCGCAGGGTGGTGGTGGTGGGGGAGGGGTTTTAAACGACGACAAATCTACGGCAAAACGCACGAGCGTGAAAGTACGCGGGGCAAGATCTTCGGTTTTTCACCTGATATACAGACCCGGGCGAATCCTTTTGAGGCCTTCGTTTAAGAAACGACAAACTCACATCTGTCTCAGGCTTGAAGGGTTCAGTCTCCAGATGTTTCAGCTCTTTCCACAGATGTTCTTAGGATTTAGATCAGGACTCAGAGGCCTCTTCAGAACGGTCCAGTGTTCTGTTCTGAGTCATCCTTGGTGCTTTTCGCTGTGTTTTTTCGGACATTATCTTGTTTTATAACACTGGGCAGCAGGTTTTACTCCAGGAAGTCTTTAGATTTCATCGGACCCTGACCCTGTGTCAGATGCTGCAAAGCAGAAGAGAGCCGAGCCTCCTCCATGTTTCCCCTGTAGGTTCAGGGTTCTTTCGTTCGTTTCATTTTGGGCTCTCTGACCACAGAGCTGATGGGACTTGTTGCCCCAAAAAGCTCCAGTTTTGTCTCATCTTGTATGAAATGTGTTGAAGGTTTCCAAGAGGATGCAGTGCAGCAGGTAACGGGCAGGTCGGATCCAAAAATGTCTTTTATTTAAAGGGAAACAAAAAGCAGGAGGCGGTAAACGATGGGCTGACAGACGAGGGTGACGAGGCGAGAACGAGTAAGTGAGGGGAAACTGTGAGCGGGGAAACCGAAACAGACGTGCCGGGCTGAAGCAGAAGAACGGGACGGCTGGAAACACTGCGTCAAAAACTGAATGGTTCTGAAAAATCAGAAAGAAACGACCAGAAAACCCCCAAAACCATGACACATCGGTCTAAACAAGATTCTCCCAGAAACTTTGTGGCTTGTCAGAGTTCATTTTGGCAAATTTACGTCTTGTTTTTTTCCGATTTGATGTCCTCCTCGGTCCTCTTCCATTAAGACTCGAACAGCGACTGATGGTGTGATCTGATGAACCTTTAATCTCTCTGGAAGTTGTTTACCATCAGTGTCCACTCTTGTGTCCACATCCAGGGAGGTTGTCCCCAATCCCGTGGGCGTTAAAATTCTGAAGAATCTGCAGCTGGAGTCTCAGGAACGTCCAGCTGCTTGGAGACGGTCTTATAGTCTTTACCTTTAAGCTGCTGCTTAGTCAGTTTCTTTCTAAGCTCCTGAGACAAATCTGTCCTCAGCTTTCTGTCCTCCATGTTCAGTGTGGTACACACCATGATACCACACAGCCCTGTGACTACCTGTCACCCTTAAAACAGGCAGTCTGACTGAGACACCTGTGACGCTGATTATATTCACCGCATTTAAAAGTAATGTCCGATTTTCTGTCGTTAATTCTCAGTAAATTCTCATTTCTGTCAGTTTCAAGTCCTTTCAGTGACCACCGGGAGTTTTTCCTTTCTTTAACAAAGGGTACAGCCGAGCTTATCCACATCTGTAACATCTAGATGACCCGTTTACTGACAGCTGCACAAGGAAGGCTTAAAACGGAGCCATTTGATGGCTACAATCGTCTTATTCAAAGATCCCACCTGGTATTGTGTGGAGGAGGAAAAGACAAGCATTTTTATTTTTTTTTCCAGAAGGCACGATGGGATTACAAGCAGATGTGACCGAGGCCGGAACATGAAATCGCTCGCTTCTTATCTGAGTGATCCTTTCGTGCGAGGAAGCCCCCGTGACGCAAAATAATGGAGAAGTTCACTGAGCAAACGGACGCGGCGGTGCTCACAATTGAATCGGATTTTATTTAGGCTTCTGAAACCATGCTGAGGGCAGAGAGATGTATATTATTAAACGTGTCAAGCCGCAGGTGCAAAACGGTGTTGGCTTTCCATTTTTACACTGTGACGTGCTGCAAAATTTACTCTTTAATACTTCCTTCATTTTTGACTGAGTGGACTGCAGCGGACATTGAACTTTCTCCTGAGCTGCGGTGGCCATCTTGGATTGGACTGATGAGTTATTTTGCTACCAGACAAGACACACAAACACACACCCACAGACACAAGCAAAAATAAAAAATAACACCAAACAACAAAGAAGCCTTTTCGACAGAGGGTATGGCACCATTCGAAGTCAGAGTGAAGTTGTACAAACAGGATTAAAAGGCTGTTTCTTTCACCACGGCACAAGATCAGAGGTGGATTTTAACAAACACCACCAAAGTCGTGTTAGAGGGAGATGCCGCTAACACGAGCCCAGAATACATGCGGCTGGGAGGACCATCAAAGAGTTGGGGGGGTGACGGCGGCGCTGCACGGCGGACCCCCTGTGACTGCATCCTGTCGCACGGCGCAAACACACGGGCTGCCTGACATCATCTCTCAGCTTTCTTTGTTGCTTTCCACCGCAGGGGATTTCAAAACCGTCCCGCTCGCAGTGTTTAGTCACCGTGAACGCTGGCTGCAAGCCGAGCCACCGCCGAGCTCTGAGTGTCTGTAAACTCTGAGGCTTGTAAAAAAGAAACGTGAACCCCTTTAACCACGAAGTAGGTCAGAGGAATTGCAAACTAAACGTGTGTGTCGGTCAAAACCACCGTGCTCTTATAAAAACGTCTGTCAAGAACCTGCGACACAAACCGTGGGCCCGTGTTCCCTCGCACGTCTTAACGGAGACGCTGTAATAATTAATCACCGGGCCGAATGCTCGTCTTTAAGACACGCTTAAGTTTTGGGTATGTAGGATGTTTTGGGTTTTCTTTTCCATCTGAAAATCTTTGCTGAGCACATTACCCCATCTACCTTCACTCATCTTAATGAACTCCCTCCAGATAATATGGAAAGCATGAACCTTCTCGGTGGCGTGATGAGAACGAACCATCGCCCTATGTGTCACCAGCAATATCTGGAAAGGATGACAGTGTGGAAACTTGAGATAAAGCCTTATAAACCACTCTGATGCGAATCAGCCTGACTACCATGAGAAAACGGAAGTCGTTGGGGCTCTATCTTTAGCGCGGCGAGCACCGATTATCTGAAGAGTCTGAAGCCCGGCCTTAGCTCTGTGACCTTCCATTTCACATCTTATCTGAACTGATTACCTTGACAGCTTGTAGAGCATGAAGTAGTGCCACATCTTACTGGAAGGAAGAGGAGATAGTTACTGATTCCAAGTCAGCAGGTAATCATTCACGTGACGTGAACGATGCCAGAATAAAGAGACGGTTTCGCCGTTGAAATCACCCAGGCGTACTTAAAGAGGTAGTGTAAACTCCATTCCTCGGGGGCCGCTCTCCTACACGTTCTAGATGTGTTCTTGCTTTAAAACACCTGCTTTAAATGGATGACTTGTTGCCGTGCTCCTGGAGGACTTAATGATTTGGTGAGGAGGTGATTGAACCATTTGAATCAGGTGTGTTGAAGCAGAAAAACCCTAAAACTCCCAGGACAGCGGCCCTCGATCCCGGAGTTCGACACCCCTGGGGTAGACCTTGTGACTTGGAGCGACTCGTGTCAGTCTCGTGTAAGCAGCTTTATGGGCGACAGCTTTAAAAGATCCGCACTTGTGACGGGAATGTTATATTTTTTAATCACTGTTTGATGCAAACTTAACAACAGGGTACATTTTTTAAACAAAGGCTCGGGTTAAGGTTGTACACCGACAAACATTCTGACAAATAAGCCTACAGAAAATCATTACGTCAATGATCTAAGTGTCCCAAATCCTGATCAGATGGTACGGATGGACGAATTGATCCATGGAAGGTCCATCTTATAACACCCATACAGGTCTTTCTTTGTGCTTTTTATTGGTAAACCGATTTTTTTTTGTTTTCTTGCTTTTCAAACCTGCTGCATCGCATCACATCTAAGCTGTGGCTCGTTACTTGGTAAACGAGCTAAATGGCGAAAGATATTAGTGTTTGGAGGAGAGAAGTCTAAATTAGGATTGGTTTTAAAGGTGATGGTGGGTTTTTGTTTTTGTTTTTGTTTTTTCTCTCTCTTTCACACATTTGCTGCTGCAAAGTTAGAAAGATCTTTTTTAGCTCAGCCACATATGGTAAGTGTGTTTGCACGTTTGACCCGTTTGCGGATCGAATGCTTTCGCTGGCCTTGGCGTGTTTAATGCGTTTGGGGCTCTTTTTTTTTCATCCACGTAAACATTCTCCGAACTGTTTATTGCATCAAAACCCAGCCGGAACGCGACAAGCATCCACTGCATAAATATGGAGCTTTTCAGGGCGGCAGATCAAGCAAGAATGAGAGAGAGAGAGAAAAAAAAACAACAAGGAAATTGTAAATTAAAAGCACCCACACAAGTATGTATATACAGATGCTACAGCGTTCGCAGCTTGATGCTCCCAGGGGGCCCCCTCCCTGACTCAGCTCCACCAGCGAAGCAGCATTTCCTGTTTACAAGCCGACAAAAACGGACATCTAGAGCCACTTATCACACCAGAGCCGGTGCCCGACGCTCAACTGCACCCAAAGGAGAGTCCCCGCCCGTTCAGGAAACATCCCTCGCTTTTAGCCGGCTTGTCAGACTTGCACCTTTTGATTTGAGGGCAGATTATACGGCTTTCCTCCCAGACGACGATCAGTCTGGGTCACTGAAGAAAAGCGCTTTGAGCGTCTTATAGTGAGTGTTGGGAAGAAGTTGCCACATTACACACACGAGTCTTACACTTTGATAAGAAAAAGAGTAAAATATTAGCTCATTTTAGAGTTCGTTGGAGCATTTTAGAGTTTAGTGGGGAAGCATACCAGCAGAAATAAAAAAACAACCCCATCACAGTGTAAATGAAAGGTTTTTACATGTCCTTATAGCATATTTGTTACGTTACAACAATTTTCACATTAAGTACGTATACTGACATAAAGCGAAGACATGTTTTAGAACGTAAAAAGAAAATCCATATAAATATTGTATAGATTTTCATGCTCTAACGTGACACGGTTCTGTTTTATTTTTTGCCACGGTAGCAGCAAAACGCATGAAGTTTATAGTCATTGTGGAAATTTTAAAAGGCCTAAATTTATGTAAATATGGAAAGGAATAATTTGACGTTGACATTTATTTGATTTGAAGTTTAGTTAAGATGATTAATGTTGCTGCTAAACTGCTTTATGTGCGTTAGCTTCCTACAACTGGAGGTCAGTTAGCTTAGCACACCAAAACAATTACATGAGCTAGCTATTAGCATGTCATTTTTTTGTTTTTAATCCCGTACTATCAACTCTAAAGACTAATGATTAACATGTTAAAGCTTGTCAGAATAATTTACACAAACTGGGTAATTTAGTAGCTGAGTTTTCTTTTTTAAATGAACGTTGGTCACGACAACTAGCTAACAGACTCTGGCTAAGTAGCTAACATCTTAAGGCAGTCCCTAACAGTATGTAACGTCTCAATTCTTTTTTTTAATGTTTTTCTTCATGTTTCAAAAGCAGATTGTTATTTTGTGGGCGTTAGTTTCCACTTTGGTAAAAAAGGCGTAGAAAAGCGGCTAAATCTTGCTTGCTAAGCTAATATCTCTGTTATCTGTGTAGTGATTCTATCAGAAAACGCTGCCGCTCAAAGCTAAATGGAAATTGTGGTAATGAACCGCGAATCGGTTTCTTTCTTTTTTTTTGTTGTTGTTTCCACTGTTTCACAAAGATATAGAAAATACATGCAAATGAAATGGTTTCAGTGATAATTGTGTTATTTAAAAAATTATTTGTATAATTTTTTTTTTTAAAAAGAGCCACGGAGCGTGAGGGAGAACACAAGCAGATGTGAAAAGCTGACAAAAGGTCAGAAAATAAAATACAAGGCAACGACTTCCTGAATATTGAAAAAACAAGAGCACGGCTTCATTTAAGTACATTAAGCGAACTTTTCTGACACTTTTCTATTTGAAAGCGGTTGACAACTTTGATTTCGGTCGATTTGAACAGAGCCAGACTTGCTTTATTTAGGTTGGGTAATAATGATTAAAATAAGGCGTCTCTGTGAAGCCAGGCCAGTGTCAGTGTGTGTGTGTGTGTGTGCTCACATGAAGATGACATGGTGGAACCAGCGGCGTGGAACCACCATCACTAAACAGAGCGCCACATCGCACACGTTGACTCGGTCCTGTACCTCCGCCTCACCTTTGACATGGCCGCTTCAAACCGCCGGGTGCCTCTTGTGCTCCTCTGTAATAACTCGCCAAAGGCAGCCGCCTCATTATTTAGCTTGAAGACGGACCGGGGTCGACGCGAGCATATTGTACAGGGTCAGCAAATTTACTAACAAAGCCAGCCCTTGTGCCACGCGCTCATAAACTCCTTTTCCAGCTGACAAAGCTGCGTCTCAGAGCCACATCTCTTAACAGTGGGGCGCTCTGTACAGCCAGCGGCCGTTTCTGTTCGCTTTATCGCCCCCGAACAATCTGAGCGGGACGTTCACGTGGTCAGACGGGGCAAGCTGGAGACTGACACCGGCGAAGGGGTGAGCTGTGAGAGCCCCCCCCCCACCCCATCCCTCGATGGACAACAATAATATAGGAATGCACTGGGTTTATTATGTCGATTAAAAACGTTTCCAAACTTAAACAAGCAGTTGTACGGCGCCGTTTTAAACATTACGCCGTTACGTTTGAGGGCACAGAGCAACATCATAAACACTGCATGTGTGAGGCCAAAACCGTGATGCTTAACTCCTTCAAGTCCCAAATTTCCTGTCAAACAAGGGAAAGTGTTCAAGAGTGGCAGACGCTGTTGTCTGTCAGGCGTCTTGTTGCTTCCTTAAAATGCAAACTCAAGAAAGATGCTAATCAGCGTCAGAAGTTAAATCTTCAGATCAGCTCGACGTGAAGGGCCTGCTTCAGTAAAAAGGCACAGAATCTTGGTTTTTGCTCCCTTTTGCGCATGATTTGCTCCCTCTATTTGTTTCTTTTTTTGAGAACTGCGTTCGCGGAGGACAGAGCGCAGGTGACGAAGCGGTCCAAGCGCACCTCTCGAGTCAAACGGGCGCGAGCAATTTACTCTCTTCTTAAATCGGATCGCGGCTAATCTCATTGCGCAATCTAAAAATAACCTTCAGGGCATCAAGCCACTGTATGAACATCACAATGTATTAGGGAGGGTTTATTTCCAGGATGGCGTTTCTAAACCAAAAGGAGAGATTGTGCTTTCTTGACTATGAATGCGTCCTCCTATAATCACTTAATACATTAACAAATAGGTTATTGGTTTTATTATGGACCAAAGGGTGCTCCACGCATCCGCTCTTCAATACAACAGGACAAGTTCACTATTTTGAAGTTCTATCTGTTTAAATGTTCGATACTCGTGAGGTTTTGTTTTTGAATGCGAAACCAGCCTTGTGCACACTTTTCTGACAGCTGTAGATGCGACACTATCTGACAATCAAGGCGGGCCGAGATGACAGATTACGCCTTTTTTGACATGGCTGCCCTCTCTTTGGGAAGGCAACAGGGCAGCAGATTGCTCCTCGTCTTCAGTTTCTACTGAGACGCCATTGCCACCAGCTTTCACGAGACGATGAACAGTCGCGGCACCCGTCTTCGAGAGCGAAATACATTCAGCCTCGACAGTTGTGTCCGCCAGCATGGGTTGGAGCTAGTCTGGACGCACAAAATCAACTGCAACGGCAAGAAAAGACGCCATTTGGTTGGCGACGCAGTTTGAGGCGCACATCTCCCTTTTTTTAGGGGGCTTTTGACGGTTAGATGGCCGCGCAAAACTTCTTTTCTTCCTGCATGAACCTTTTGGTAAGTAAGCGCTTAGCTTTCATTTTTCTCCAACAAATGATACGTCCGGTGTTGCAGGTCGTAGCCTTCCTGTGCTGAGAATAAATTCTGACAGCTTCGTGAGAATAAAAAAAAAAACATCAGTTGACACAAATGCAAGTGAATCTACTTTGGCCACGCCCAAGCCACCACAACAGAGCTCTGCAAAAGGTCACAAGCCACTTCCGGAAATGAGCGACTTCCTCTTGGCTGTCTTGAACACAAGCCGAGTGTGCCGTTGCTGCACGCGTTAGTGCCAGAGCGTCACGCGGACGCCAGAGTTACTTAGCGCCGTGTCAAAGCTTTGCGAACGTTAAAACGACTCGCCAAAATGCTTGTTTGCATGTCACACAGACGGCAGCGCTCTGGGTGGGGGGAAAGGGAGCGCGCTGTAGACGGAGGAACAATGTACCACAGTCAGCATGCACGTTGACTTCCTCCTAAACTCACAAAAGGCTTCACAGGCAGCCGAGGAGGTTGGAAAAAAAAAAACAACTTATGAGCTTAGCGTTTTTAACCTCAACTCAGCGAGACGCGTTGCAGCTCAGTAAACACAAGGGCCCTGATGTCTGGAGACGGCGTCGTCTGAATTCACTGCGAGACATAAGATTTACAAACATCTAACCGCTAGAAACGGGAAATTTTCAGATGCAACGTTACCTGGAGCTCCATCCGTATATCATCGACTTGTCCTAGTGCTCGCAGTATAAAAACACACACGTTAAAAAGGCGGTTAAATAATCATTTCGGTGTCTTTCACTTTTAAACCCTGAATGGCGCCAACCTAAACAACTTCGAGCAAAGAAGCGGACGTCAAGTAAGCTTTGGGGCCCTTTGAATTTTATGCACAACACTAAGTCTAACAGCATCTGCCGCGGGGCTCGGGCCAACCCTCGGCTGGTTGAGATCTCGTTAGTGCCACAGGTGCCTCCAACCGAACCTTTACGCCGCCTCGGTGGGGTTTTATCGCTGTGGTCATCGTTACGTTTCGGTTGGCTCCTTCCTGTTTCATTAACTTGCACTTGCCACGCTCTCTCTCACTGCAGCTAAAAATAATAAACATGCAAAGCGAGCGTCGATATCCTGCGTCACGCTCCGGCAGTGACGTGCAGTGAGGTTCATGGTTGGTGAGGCACTGAGAGTCAGATTTACAGATATATAAATCCAAAAGGGTAGCTTATTCAATTGGCTACTGGCTATTTCATATCTCATCAGCGTTCTTCACACACACACTCTCTCTCTGTCTCTCCCTCACTCACTCACTCACTCACACACGCTTGCGCGCGCACGCACACATAGTAGTATTAAGGATAAGATAAGAAAAAATGTTACAATTACGTTTTGGCAGTCGATGGAGCAAAACAAAACTTAACGGCTGGCAGCAGTGCACGTGACTGTCACTGGCCTCTGCGTGAAAGGACAGCAGCAACAAGCTCCCGTTGGCTCA
>NC_051442.1:14766969-14778847 GCF_001649575.2 Kryptolebias marmoratus
TTTTTTTTTTCTTGTCATGATGACAGGGGAGGCTCTGCCTCACCTGCCTCCTCTGACCGCACGTCCCTGCGCTCTGGCGCCATCTGACCACAGCTGCACCTGCGCCAATGTAAGTTCACGCTTCACGCACGGCCTGCGTGGCGAAAAAAGCCGCAGACGCCCGGTTGTTTCGGCGTTCCTCGCAGTTTCCGCATCATTGTTTGTTTATTTAAGAAAAGAAAAAGGTTTATTTCACCTTTTCACTTCTTTAAAAAATAAAAAGCCACCCTGTGTTCTCGTATTGAAGCATCCGCCAGGTCGTTCGTAGTGATTTCCAGACTCCTGATACTCGTTTCCCACGAGCTGATTTCAGGACGGGAGCGAGACGTTTTAAACCTTAAACCTTACAACATTTAATTCAAATTAAAAAACGGCAGGCCTCGGGATAGTCCATGACCGTCTTATGGGTCAACTTTGAAAGTTTCCCTTCGTTGTATCGAATACTCCTCATGAGTTTTAGCGAGTTCACAGCAGCGTCAGACCTGGCGGTAAGTCTCTTTTTGCTCCGTCACTCGGATCTCTTTGCGCCTCTGCTTCATTACAGAGGCAGAAACCAGTGTCCACCCAGCTGCTATCGGATTACTCAGCTCGCTTCCTGGATGAGTCAGCAGGAAAAAAAAAAGAAAATTATAGATTAAAAAAAAAAAAAAAGAGGGTCTGTTTCTTTCTCTCTCTATCTCTCTCTCTACGTGTGTGTCTCCATGATTCATGTTCACTAATGCTTAAAAAAAACCCAAACACTCAAACACAATGAAGCCTTTATTCCCTGACGTAATGATGGATGACTGATTTCCTGTTAATTCCTTAGTTCTCTCTCTACAGCGCCTGAGAAAGGGGTGTCATAACAAGACCCGAGAACGCTTTGCTGTTTAGATAGTCTGGGTTCGCATCGTGCGGTCTGGAAGGACCCGAGCAGAGTAACGGCATCAGCGATGGAGGTCTGTCAGGATGGATGGATGGATGGATAATGAATGGTCCGCAAAATGCAAAGTTTTGCATTTCGTTTTTGGGAAAATCAAGGGTCGACGTGCTTCTTCTTCTGAGCCGCTCACGCCCCCGTCCCCGACACGTTTCTGTCCGTTAATCAGCAAACAGGAACCCAGCAGACCCGGGACGCCTCACCTGATTCTGGTCCCAAGGCCACTCAAACGTACGGGGTTAACCTTTAATGACAATGTGACGCTGTTGCACCACGTGAAGCAGGTTTCAGTCTCCAAACAAATCAATTTCAGGCACTCAGTCGGCTTCCCCCAACCCGGTTTTTTTGTTGTTGTTGTTTTTTTCAGGAAAGCTAAAAAAAAAAAATTCACAAATTGACAAATTTTAAAGCGCATTAATAGGTTTAATTTAGGAGCAAAGGACTCCAATGATTGAGTTTTAAGAATCATTTTAGTTTTTCTTCAATACCTGGGAGACATTTTTGCACCGTGAACATACAAGAAAAAAAAAAAGGCTTTTGTGTTTAAATAGTTTGGTTTAATATTTGATGCGGGAGCTGCTGACAGCATAACAATGAGAAGGGGACGTTATGATTATACCTTATGTGATCAGAACGACCGCGGCAAGAAGAGGCTGGGAAATACAAGAAAGCTTATAATTTGATACCCATTTATGGCTTAGCTATAGAAACCCCATTAATAACTGTATAAAGAGCTGAAACGTTTCTGGTAAAACAGCACTGCAGCTCACCAGGGTGAGCTCACACTTAAATTAAAGATGTGTGTCATAAAGCACCCCCTAAAGCAGTCTTCTGAGTTCTTTTAAAGGAACAATTCAGAACTTCTGAAGTCGAGTTTGGCTGAGAACGGGTGAACCGTTAATGTCTTACCTGCCGTGGCTCTTTGAACGACCCGTTAATTATTTATAAACCTGTACGCCGCGCTGTCAGTGCTGGAAAATAACCAAAGAATTTAAGAGCTGGATGCTGTAGAAACAAGCTGCAGTAAAATTAAATGTTCTTGCGTCTTTCCCGCCCCCATCTTTATAACTGAACTCTGGCAAATATATGTCTGGAAATAACTGGAAGTTTTCCTAACACCACCCTATTTTTAGTAATGACTTTAAATTATTTTATTTCTGTATAAACACGCAGTGATAAACACGAGGCTAATCACGTTTTCAGTGTTAGGTTAGCATCTGTGCTAACTGTTGGTCAGAAGACGGTGATGAAAAAAAGGGTTTTTGACAAAACTAATGGTGCTATCGTTGTTAGGCATGAAAATATATAAGCCAGGGTTTATTTGTGTGAAAGAAGCCAGAGTCATTTGAGTCTCAAGATCATCAAAAAGCAGCAATAATCATTTTAAATTGAATTGTAATCCAATCGGATCGTGAGGTGCCTGTACTCTGCCGGCCCTATAAATAACCACACAATGCAGAAAAGCATTTGCATGATGTGAACTTTTTGAGACTTGAGCCGCTTTAGAATGACAGCAGTCCACTTTGGTTTTGACTTGGTGCAAACTAGCCTGTAGCTCATCAGTCCGGTCCGAACTAAACTTTATTTTTTCCCTAAACTGGGGTCAGTTTAAGAGAAAAAAATACAAGTAAGGTATTGATTGTTTCGAAAGATTTGAACTATCCCTTCGATTCGTGACTTCTAAAAAAAGAAAAATGCTCATTTCCTTCCAAAAGCTGCACCAAACTCTCAGTTGCACTAAAATAATTCCCGTCGTAACTCGGCTGTGACGGCGTCTGGCCCGCTGAAGCACAAACACAAGAGGCAGCCGCACTACGCAGGTCCACCGACTGTCACCGGAGGGGCCAGCACCGCTCGTTTCCTACAAACGTGTCCCCTCGAGAATGAATGAAAAAAGGAGCATCGAGAGGCGCCACCAGGAGATGACCACGAGATCGGGCTTTCATTGACACACTCCCTGAAAGATGTTACGCTGAGGTCGAGGTAGCACCTCAGCGTCTAGTCATTGTCCTTACAGTGCATTATTTTAAGAAACCCCAAAAGCAATCAGTTATCACCCTGCGTACGTCCTTCACCGGTGCAGTAGAGTTTTTAAAAAAAGGCAACAACCACGTAACAGCTCGAAATAAACCGCTATGAACTATAATGGTTTTATTTTGCTCATGAGGAAACAAAACCCCTATAATAAAGAGGCACCAAAAGAATAAGGAAGCCACACAAAGTCACAAAATCATTTAACCCTGCTGTAAAAAAAAAAAAAAACCAGCTGTGTATTCATAGGAGCACACACACACACACACACACACTTTGGTTTAAACGGGTCATCTGAAAAAGACCCCAGGGGCCCGAGGTAACAGAGCGGACGGTGGAGCAGATGATGCCGCCACCAAGAGAGGAAACTTCGGACCAGGAGGCTAAATGTGGTGTTATAACAGTGTGTGTGTGTCACTTTTTTCTGCTATCTACCTCGTCAGGGCCACCAGTCCCTTAGGGGTCTTAAAATGGTGGAACACCCTTTTAGGACTAAGGGTTAGGGGGTGTCCTGGTTAGGTTTAGGGGTCAGGGTCAGGCTGCAGAAATGCACGGCAGGTCCTAATGAGGCTAGAAATACAAACTCGTGTGTGTGTGTGTGTGTGTGTGTGTGTGTGTTGGGACAGCTGTGCACTCACGCCCTGGTCCGGGGGAAGCCCATGGACAGAAGCACGTCCAGAGTGGAGCCATGTTTGATGGTGTTCGGCCGGTTCTGGCGCTGCCTCCGCGGTGTCACTTTGGCGTACAGATCGTCTTTGGCTGCCATAACTCACTGCCCCATCGGTGTGTCAGGTCCGCAGCTCCTCTGACGCGCGATCATTTATCAGCAGATATAAAAGAAGAAGAAGAAAAAAAGGACGGGAGGGGGCAGGACGGAAGTGAAAGGCTATTTCGACCAGGCTGACTTGTTATGGTCGGAAGCGCGTAAATATAACCAAACCCTGCGAGGAAACGAGCATGTTTTTAGGAGGTCGGAGCCGAACCGAGCTGCCTCCTGCTCCTCCTGACGGCTCGGAGGGAGAACCATCAGCCATGGGGAGCCGCTCCTGCTGCCTGAGCCGTGTCCTCGACGGAGGCGGACATTACCGGGCTCCCAGAGAGTCCCCGGAGCGGAGTGGGGTTAAGAAATAAAAAAAATAATCAAATAAATCCGAGGTTTCTCCTCCGAACCACGTCCCGTTTATGAATGGACCCGTGCGGTGAGCCGGGAGGTTGCGGCTCCAGATGCGCGCGCGCGAGCCCCCCCTTCCTTCTCGTTTCAGTTTAAAGGGACAGCGCGAGACGACAGGAAATCTGCTCGACCCCCTCGAACCGAACGGGAGCGAAGCTGCGAGCGAAACACGCGCTGCTTCCGGTGAGACGGGCTGTTTGTAACACAAGGGCGGCGAAGTGCTCGGCTTATTCTGGGGTGGGTGGGAGGGAGGGGGAGAGGAGTCCCGAGTTATGGGGCTGAACGGGTGGAAAATGTTGGTCACACTTCCTGTCGAAAAAATAGGATGTCGGTGCTCCGCGCATGCGCACTACCCGAAGAGGAAGCTGCACGCCATTATCAGTTGCCCCAGCAACCCAGCGGCGCTGTCCCACAGAGGGCTACGTTTGTCAACTTTTATACGTAAAACCTTAAAAATCTCTATCATGTGAGCATCCACGCTGTTTTTATTGCTCCGTATGGTTTGTTGCAGGTTTCCTTCTGCACACTTTGTGCTATTTTAGCCAATAAAACCTCCTGTTCAATCAGGAAATGGGTGCTAGGACTTGTTTTTTAATTTGTAGCTTTTACAATCTTTCAGCCACTGAAATAAAACGAGATCTCTTCGGATCCTTGAAAAACACTGTTCTTTAAATTCTGCTTCAGCATGTTTGTTCCGTTGTTTTTGTCTTCTTATGATACTTTTAGCTGTCAGCCAGCCTTTTGCTACCTTTAGCTTTCAGCCAAGTTTTTGCTGGAAAATGCTTTTGCTCCGGTTCGCTCCTGAGTTTTTGCCTTTTATTTTGAAATTTTCCCCTGTATGTTGCACAGTTTGACTTTAAAATGACTTATTTTTTCACAAAACCAGTGGCTGAAGCACCATAGAGGGAGGAGAATAAATCATTTACGCGAACGTCTTTACTCCTCCTTTCGATGTCCACCATGAATATTCTGAAGCTTTTCTTCCCTCCTGCAGCGTTTGCAAACATAAAAGTGTTTGGGATGAACCGCTGCAGATCAATCATCGGCTTGGCAACATTGAAAAATCCTTTTAAAAATAGAAAGTGGTGTGATAAATCAGTGAACACCATTTATTGTTTGGGATATTCTAAATATAATCCACACCAAGCAGCACATAGCTCCCTCTGCAGCAGGAAGCAAAGCTGAACTATAACGTTATCGAACTTTAATAATGTAACTCATCCTGTTGACACAAGAACTCGTTTTCAAGAATGTTTATTATATTTATATACACAGCAATTACACGCAGTAGCTCGAAAAATCCTTCAACCGTGCAGAGCAGAGAATGTTTCCCAACATTTAAAATCTCATTCATAAATGTCAGATGTACTGATCTCATCACACGACCAATCAGACCTGAGTTTCTGTGCAGGAAGGTGTTAAAAAGGAAACAAAAGGAAAGCAGAGGTAGAAGAGAACGTGACGCTCGCGCCTCAAAACGTGACAAAATGTAAAAAGGCGACGCGCAGCGAGTTAGGAATCATATTTACAGGAAGCTCGGGAACGACCACTCGACGGGAAAACTGTTTTCGGTTGTTTTCCTGAAAAAGTGGCGAGCTGCAGTTCTCTGTTTGCAGCTCGCCGCTTCAGCCGAACCACATCTGATAAGAGAAGAACAGCTGAGTGTCGAGAGAGAGAAATCTTTTATCAGTTTCCACTCCCGTTCTCCTTCACACTAAATCACTTTCCGTATATATTAAAAAAAACACAAACAAACACGCACGTCAAAGAGCAGAAACACGATGGGAGCCAACAAACTACAGCTGGAAACGTACAAAAAACAAACTTCCTTTTTTTTTTGTTTTGTTTTGGTTTTTACCTAAAAAAAAAAAAAAGAGGAGGGGGGGGTTGTTCTAATGTTACTGTTTAAATGTGGCGCCGAAGCGCGTCACGCCTGTCTAAAAAAACAAACAAACAAACAAAAAAAAAAAAACACTCGAAATCTCAACCGGATCTAAAAACCAGAGGGACGTCTGGGCCGCCGCTCGCCGTTTACACCACGAAGGATGACTTCTGTTTGAAATCCGCCTGAGAAAATAAAACAATCAGAATGTTTATCTGGTTCATTTTTAAATATATATATATATATTAAAAAAAAATACAAACCGGATTTGGTGTCATAATATATATAAAAACACATATATATACGTACATCATCTTCGTAGCTGGTTGTGGGCTGGTAGACAGCGTGGGAGTTCGGTTTGCTGCAGGGAAAAAAAAAAAACAAAACATGAAATATTAAGAGTTACTTCAGTGCGCGGGGCCTGTTGGAAAATAAAAAATAAAACTGAACCGACTCTCTGGAGAAAAGGATACGTTGCCCTTTTCTTTTTTTGCGCAGGGGGGATTTAAATGGGAGCGTTTGGCTCCATAAAAAGTCCAGTTCTCTGAACGTTTCTGCATATTTTAACCCTCAGTGAGCCTTAGAAAACAGAGACGGTCTTCGAATATTTGCAAAAACGTGTTAAAAAAAAAAAAAAAAGAAACTCACCTCTGGCTCTTTGCTGTAACGGGAGGAAAGGGAAATGATGTCAGTAGAGTCAAACACGTGGTGCGTATTACAAGCAAACGATACAAGTTCTGTTTGATCTTTAAGAATGATGGGAAGTGGCCGCTTCCTGAAGGAGGAAAACCTTTTGGGATTCCGGTCAGCTTTACATTACTGCCGTTATGACAACTGTTCAGATTACGTTCTCGTCTCGTTGTTTTAATGCAAAAAATAAATCAGAATGCAGACAGATGCTTCAAACTCACTCGGCAGGTATCCTCTCTTGTAGGCAAACCAAACTCCGAATATGAGAAGACCCAGGAGCACCAGGAAAATGAGCACCCCGGCAACGATTCCTCCGGTGTTCAGGTCACCTTAAAGAGTCGCATCAGATTAGTTGGATGAACGCTCCTTTCGGTTCGCTCCGACACGGACATGCGACAGGGGGGGTGGGGTCACTTACGGACTTCCATTTTCATGGCCTTGCAGCGCTGAGCAGCCCCAGCTTCGTTGACAGCCTCGCACAGGTACTGACCCGAATCCATCTTGGTAGCAGGGGAGAACTCCTGCAGCGACACGCGTTTTAAAGACCAGATTTAAAAACATATATGAACACCGGAGCGAGGGGAGGGGGGGTATTTGTACGGTTCGTCGGGGTTCAGCAGGAAATGTACGCAAGTCAAAGGTGATCGCAGCTTGTTTTTGCTTGTTTGTTTGTTTGTTTGTTCGCTCGCTCACAGAAAAGGAGCGGAGGCAGACATTATCTGAAGCGCTCCGCACCAAAAAAAAAAAAAAAAAAAAAAAGGTGAAAACGTTTTGCGTTCCTGGTGAGAGGTTGTTTGTACGGAAGGCCGAATGGGTCATAATTCACACCCCCTTTAAAGCTGCAGTAGGTAACTTTAATAAAAACTTTGGAGAATTGGGACATTGCGTCGCAACTGCGACATCCAACATGGCGGACCGGTCGCTGTTTTGGCATTTTAAGAAGGTGCCCATACGATTTTAAAAGTACAGTATAGGTATTTTTGCAGTTCACGTGTTTTGTTTTGACTAGTTGAATACGGAGCAAAGTTTGATAGTATTCACACATGTACAGCAGAGAGAAACAAGAATTATTTCAATACTTTACATTTAAAAATGGCTTTTTTTGTAACAGATGCAGCTCGCTCTGTCACCACTGCCTTATTTCTGCTGTTTAATTCAAAACCCTTTCATTGTCAATAAAGATCATTTTTAAAAAATCAATTCAAAACGTCACGTGCAGCGATGCATTGTGGGTAAATACTTCACCGAAGTCCGCCTGGATGCAGGCTGAGCCAGAGGGCGGATGTGGTACACAAAGGGGGCGGGGCTAAAGAGCACTCTGGAGAATTGGGACACACTTCGCACTCAAACCCGTCAGTGTGAACGTGACGTGCATTTGAAGGACACGAGGGAGGAAGTGTGAGTATTGGGACCAGGCCCAAGTCCACGGTTTTCCCAGAACTCCCTGCTGCAGCTTTAAGACGCCCTCTGGTGTCGAACAGATGCCATAAATGCGCCCGGTGTGCAGCGAGCAACGAACATTATTAGTTTTGTATATTCGCATGACAAGATATTCAGTTATGTGGCTTTTATTTGTTTTAACTTCAGGCCAAACTACCTGGGAAAAAAAACACCTTTTTTGCACCATTTTCTGCTTCTGAGTGGGCGATTGTCATTGAAATAAGCGTGGGGGTGGTGGGAGAAGTGGCACTGAACCGAGCCGTGACGTAACGCCACCGTAGGAGAGGCAAAGGCAGGTAAAGCTCACCAGTTTCCCACTGTTAGGGTCCAGCTTGTAGGTGGCGTTCTGGAAGCCCGCGATCTTGCTGGGGTCGTTGGGAAGGAGGGTGCCGTCTTTGTACCACTTGTACGTCGGTGGGGGGGAGCCGTCGCCATCGCTGCACGACAGGACGGCGACCTTTCCCGTGGTCACCGTCTGAGGGATGTTGCACTTGGGTGGAGAGGGCGGCACTGTAAAACATGACGGACAGCCTCGGTCTCAGGACGAAACTAAACAGCTTTGAAGCTGCAGCAAACCTGTCTGGGTCTGAGTCAGGGGTCTGCAGCCTGCAGGACCACAGGAGCCATTTTTTAACCATCTCGCCTACTGATTAGAATTTCTATAGAGCCACAGAATCTGCTTGAGTCTTACTTTTACCTTCCACTTATCAGGTTTGGTCCATCAGGTTGCTGCTTGGTTAGCACTTGAATGTTTTCAAAGGGACAAAATCTTTACTTTAAAGTGCTTAGGGTACCAGGTTTTTAATCAAAGTCAGTTCCATGTGTTAGATTTTCTCTTCATTAGAAGAATAACTTGTTTTATGTTAGAAAAAAAAAGATCCGTTTTGACCTCCAGTCAACGAAACTAAACTACTTCCTACTTTTACAGCGGTCTGCCTCAGGCAGATTAAAATCAGACTTTTCGGGTGGATCTGGAGAACGACGACTACAGACCGAGTCAGAAACAAAGCAGAGCGCGAGCTGACAAACCAATCAGTGCCTTTGAAAACACATTTTGGTGAAAACCAGAGTCACGTTCGCACTGAATGCAAACATTTCGACTGGAAGGTCACTAGAAGTCGCCCTTTCTCGTTGCCCCACAGCCGCAGGTTGCAGCCTCGTGGTGATATTTACCCAGAACGGTCAGCCCCACGGTGACTTCCTTGGGTGGGCTTCTGGAGCTGGACACCTCGCAGATGTAGTTTCCATTGTCTCTACGGGTCACTTCCGAGAATCTCAAAGTGCTGCTGCTGATCAAAGACACGCGGCCGACGTAGGTTTCTGTGGGAGGATCGAGTGTCGGTTTCATTGGTAGTTTAATACAATCCTAACCCTAACCCAATTAAGAGAAACAAAAATCTTAATCGGGTTTTTAAAAGAAAAAAAAAAAAGAAGGGCAACAAAGAAACGTCCGGTTGCTTACCTGTTACTTTCCCGTTATAAACCACATACGACACCGAGCCTTCTTTGTCATTCAGCTTCCACTCGATCCTGGGATCTGCACCGAAGTCTGCCGAGTACGAGCACGTCAGGTCCACCCCTGGAAAAAACAAAACAAAAAAAAAAAAAAACAACATGGCTCCACAAACCGTTCAGTCACAGAGCTCAGCTTTGTCACGCAGCACCACGCCCCCAAAACCCGGGCACTGTGCAACTTTTTTGCCCGATTTTAAAAATGGTGGCCGTGCGCGGCGTCCACTTCAGCCAGATGTTCTGCTCAGATCCAGAGGCAAGAGCAGAATAACCCTTCCACTTAAACCCAATGTGTCTGTGTTGATGCTAAGGCTCATAATATAGTCCTGAATGAATCAATAAAAAAAAATAAAATAAAATAAAATAATCGGTAAATCCGATGATTTAAGTCCCCGTTTCCTGCGTGTGAACCCAGCCAGGCTGGCGCGGCGTTAACTCGTCGGTGGAGGCTAACGCCTGAAAGCAGAAGAGACTTTGGCGAGGTGGAAGTGGTCAGGACGGGCTTTAACGTTGCAACAATACCGTAAAAACAAAAATACGCACAAGGATCGTCGCCACTCGAGATGGAGACGCCAATCATTCTTCAACGATCAGAAGCAAAAACAAAAAAAAAAAAAAAAAAAAAAAAAAACTAGACTGTGATGAACAACAAGGCAGCAGCTGCACGTGTGGTTTAGAGAGAAACAAACGAGTCAAACCAGGAGTGAAAAAAAAAAAAGAGAAAGACCAACTGATTGTCACACACCTGAGTGTGCGAAATTTGTTCTCCGCATTTGACTCATCTCCTGAGGGAGCGGTGAGCAGCAGCTTGCCTCACTAGGGAATCATTTGGTGATCTAACCCCCCAATTCCAACCCTTAATGCTGAGTGTCAAGCAGGGTGGCAATGGGTCCCATTTTTTCAGTCTTTGGTATGACCCGGCCAGGGATTGAACCCACGATCCCCAGTTTCGGGGCGGACACTCTACCATTAGGGCACTGATGTGCTTTAATCACGTGGAACGATGGGGGAAGACTGGGCAGCTTAGGGAAATTACCGACGCTCTCACGTCGTGTTGATGCCCGTCCAAACCGAGGCTTGTTTGGTTTGTGGTCGTTTCCATTAAAGAGGTCAGGTCCACTTTGAGACGTTTGGAAGAATCGTGAAAAGGTTTCTGAAGATTTCTTTGTTAAAGGAAAACAAAAACAACCTAGACTACTTCAGAGATGCTTCCTGGCCTCAGGAATGAGTCCCTAAAGCTACAACTAACGAAAGCTGCAACCTACAATAATAAATTCAATGTTTTTTGGAGGGTAAATCGATAGAAATATCACAAATTGTCTCGAGATGTTGTGACAATTTGGAGAATTTTATTGAGCGGCATTAAAGACACAAACTGCTGGCGACAAATATTAGAGCGGCAGCTTCGGGGAGGGCAGGTTTGTCCCAAACTAGAACTCAGAGGAGTTCTCGCTGTCAAAACACCCAGCTGTCCCCCGGCAGCCCCCCCCAGGAGCAAGTGGCAACAGCAAACCTGCTGTTTTTCTTTTCCCGCAACTAATTCGGGCAAAAAACAACAACAAAAAAAAAAAGCCCGATCCTCCTTCCCCTGCGACGTCCTCGTCAACCCCAACGCATCGATAGGATTCATAAAAAACAATTAAACACGCAGACAAACCCGACGTTTGCTGCTTTTGGTTTAAACCAGGGGTGTCCAATCCTGGTCCTGGAGGGCCACCATCCTGCAGGTTTTAGATGTTTCTCTGCTCTTCAGCAGGTCTTCAAGCTCTGCAGAAGCCTGTTAATCACTCAGCCACTCAAATCAGGTGTGTCAAATTAGGGAAACACCTAAAACCTGCAGGATGGTGGTCCTCCAGGACCGGGATTGGACACCACTGATTTAACCCAAAAACGAGCTTCACTTTTCCTTCGCCTCAACGCTTTTTGGGGTTCAGAGTCAAAACTGTTGCACATCTTTTCCAGACCAGGCGTTTTGTTTGTTTGTTTGCTTTGTTTTGTTTTTGAACTCACTCACCTGTATTTTCTTTCACTTTTACGTTTGCATTGGTGGTCGTGACAGAATAGCCGTGGATACCTGGGTGCAGAGAGAGAACGGAGTTGGTCAGTTTTACCGCAGCTGCTGAGTGGAAACGTTTTACTTCCTGATTCCAGTCTGGCTGAGGGAGCAGCTGTGAAACAAAAAAAAAAAAAAAAA
>NC_051442.1:14780116-14808655 GCF_001649575.2 Kryptolebias marmoratus
GGGGGGGGGGACAAAAAGGCCGGAGTGCAGTGATGGAGGTCACAGAGGTCAGGGAGGTCACAGAGACTTGGCCCAGGAACCTGCAGGGGGAAGGGTTCTTACAGGAAGCCTCGGCTGAGGGGGGGGAACAACACAAACTAGAAAAGGTTTGTGTCGGGCGATAAGGGAGATGGGGAAGAGAAAAAAAAAAGGTGACAACAGCCTCCCTTGTTTGCTCAGAGTTTCGGTGCGGGGGAAATCTCCCACACCTTTCGAGGTAGACACTTTTTAAAAAACAAAAAGCAAAGTTCACCGGGAGGCGTAGAGTGGATGCGTTTACAACGGTGGAGCCATTTTTATCTAAGAAAACCACTTCCTGGTTTAAACCCCTGATGGCATGGCAGCAGGGCAGGGGAAAAACTCGATCCAATGGGAGTTTTCTATAATTTAGGGCCCTTTAAGTCGAGATCAGCCAGAATACGACTCCTCTTTGCTCCTTTTTTCCCCCCTAAAACTGATCTACATATTGGATCGCAAACACCTTCAACCAAAACTTCACTCATTATACAACAATAAAGTTATATAACCTTTTTTAATTAAAAAGTTTGATCAGAGACATCTCTAACAACACTATACACGCTCTGAAACACTTTCACACATTTAAAAACATGAGACAGGCATCCTGAGTTACAGCTGAACACAATTAAATTCCATTAAAAGGAATTTGTGCCTGAAATGGAAACCGACCCAAACTTCAGACCACATCTGAAAGTCAAACACCTCCCTGTGGCTTCAGAGGACTAACACAGTTCTGCTCAGATCAGGATCGTTTTGAGTCATGATTTGTTTCAGATTGGAGACCGAAACGCTGACCTGGGTCGAAAAGGAGGAATCAGGAAAATGGCTCACCTGTCGCTGCGCACAGGAACAAAAGCGCCGGAACGAATCTGCTCATGTCTGCGTCTCCCTCGAGCTCGACGCTTCCAAAATTATTCTCCTTTAAAAAACAAACCAAACAAAGTGCTGGCCTGTCAGGAAGTGTCTCACAAGTAGCCCTCACGTCGAAAGAAGACCTTCGCTGCTCGGTTTTGTCGGTGTTTTTTTTTTTTTTCTTTTTTTTTCTTTTGCCACCAGCTTCCGGTCTCGCTCTCACCTGAGGCGGAGCCCGACCAGGTGTCAACAAGCTCGGCCGACTTCCGGTATATAAAAAAATAAAAATCAAGGGATCGGGCGCAGGTGGTTCCGTGACGACAGAGCAGGACAAACAGGTTGGACTGAAACGAACCCTCCTCCCTGAGTGGAGGAGAGGAGAAGCAGCTGCGGTGTTCTCCTACGGCAGCCCGCAGCTCTCTGATTGGTCCCTGCCAGGCTGCCACACATCTATGAGTGTTTGAGGTGTTCGACTTCCTTCCTCCGTCCCATTGTTCGATGTATGGAGCTCTGTTTGGGCCAAACTCACCCCCCCCCCCCCACACACACACACACACACCTCCTCCTTGCATTCTTTACATGAGTCACATTTATTGTTGCCTTGTCTTTACCTTGAAGTTCAGGAATGACGTCAAAACAATAATTTACTTTGTCCCATTCCAGCTCCAGGGTAGGAGAGCAGCAGGATCTGTGTCTCAGTCAGCTCAGAGGTTGGAAGTCTGGGAATGATGTCCGATCCCGACTTTAACCGTGCTGGACCAGGATCGTACCGAGGTGAACACAACTCAAGTCTCGCTTAACAGTGTTTTAACAGCATTTGTCATCTAACCCTTTTTTCTTAGCCATTCCTTTCAGGATTTATGTTCAGAGTCCGTATTAGTTTGAATCATTTACTTAAACATAAGAATAAAAGATTTATCTTTTTTCTCTGTGTTGACCTCGGGATTATGAGTCACCACTTATTTGTGACTCAGTGAACAATACCTTTTTATTTTCTTTTACTTTCTTTTATTTTATTGTTCTTTTACTATGGACCATTATTGTGTCTGGAATAAAGATTGATTGACTGATTTAGCGTTGATTATGTTGTAAGAAGGTGACTTGAGATACAGCAGGCCTTTTCAGGGAACAAGAAGAACAATAAAAGTATTTCAGATGTGGTAGGACTTTAATCCCACAGAGTACTGTATCGCCCTGCAGCGATGGCTCAGCAGCAGGAAGTGGCTGACTCTGCAGCACAGGAAGTGTTTTCTGTGCACCCGCTCCATGCAGACAGGGCGGCTGCAGGGGTCCGAACACAGAATACAAAGTTGTATTGCAACTTGCCGAAACAGGAACACGTTTTCAGACAAAAAAGTTTGGGGCACTTTGCTGACACTTTGAGGTGATGTGTTTTCCCACATTTTATTTGAGGAGTGTCTCCCAAATGCATTTGGTTTTATCTTTGTAGTAACCCGGTGTTTTCTCTCTGCTTTTGGTAAAATAAATCGTTAAATTTAAGGTATTGTCTCCTCCCGGTCTCTTTCCATCAACCAACTCGGGTGAGGTGAAGGAGGAGGAACGCAGGTGAAAATCCTCACCTCAACAATCACTAGGTGACTAGTTTGCGGTCTAGCATTATGCAGTTTTACTTCATAGATTTGAGTATTTTTGACTTTATTTTGTATTTGGTTCAATGTGTTACGTTTCTGTAACTCTGTGTTTTTCCTTGTTTCTCCTGTGTTTAGCTAAGATCTTGTGTAGTTTTTGTTCTCTGTGTTTCCTGCGCCCTCAGCTCTGTAAGTGTCCGGTCTGCCTGCCACGCCCACCTCACCTGTTCCACGTCATGTCCGAGCAGGAAACCCATTTCCCACTCACCCTCTGTTATTTTTTTTTTAAACAGTTCCATGTCTTTCATGCCTGGCTGGTTCATTCATTTCTGCTTGTCAAACCCACGCTCCTGTGTTGTTTCTTCATGCCACGCTCGTGCCTCTTACGTTTTAGCTCCCAGTGTTCCTACAAAGAGTTTGTGATCTTATTTTTTGCTGCCACATCAGCCTTTTGTTTTCAGGGTTTTTTTTTATAATAAATCAGTGTAATTCTTACTTAGCTGTGAGTCTGCCTATTGGGTTCGCCTCACTCAACCCTAACATTTACGACGAGTTTGGGGTCTCTGTAGCATTACACAGTTTCAGGACTAGTTCGACCACAGCGTGGCTGTGGTGTTCACAAGTGGGCTTTTTACCCACTTGTGAACACCACAGATACACAGCACTAAAGTATCACACCAACTAAAACAACCCGAGGGTTATCCAACATTAACGTAATGCACACTACGCTGTAATGTTCCCTCCCACGGGTAACACATACGTAGGTCAATACTTACCTTACACTTCATTATATAACAACATTTTTGCTCATCTGTTAGCTAAATATCTCATGAACCATTAGACAAATTGGATGTACACCTACAACTCTGGACTCAACCCAATTTAAGATGGCCGCCACAGCCAACTCACCTCAGAAAACCCCCCAAACAACTTTCAATCAGTCCGTTTTCGAGACACTGAGCGAAAACTCTGAGTGGTGGTAGCTGAGAGTCACCCTCAAAACGAACTCTGAGCGTGACACCGTGCACTATGGCATCATCCTTTTTATTCTAAAAGTCGGACATGAAATGTGTTTATTTTATTTACGTTTTGAATCACATGTTAAAAGTCATTTTCAAATACACCTACCTGTGCAGAATCCAACACAGTTTGACTGCAGTGTAAAATCAGTAACTTCAGTGTTTATGCAGAGCCATACAGTCCACGGTTCGAGCAGAAACCAGCCTCTTCTGTTCGAGTTGTTTCACGTCTGTTTATTGTTAATATACAGTACATAGTAGTGCTCTTCAGTGCATTTATATGATTGTGCTTTTGCTACACACCAACTGCTCGTCTACAGTATATACATGAGTAAAAATCCTTTACAATATCGGAGAAAACACTGATCCGTAAAAAGCATAACCTGTGCTAATCGCAGCTCGTCGCTGAGTAAAGTCAGAAGATGCTGTGAAGATGCATTCAACAAGCCTTGGCTAAACATGGGGCGGCTCAGGCACGAGTGTAAGGCAAAAAATAAAAAAATAATAATAATAGTTTCCTCTGCACCGACGGTCGGTCGGTCTTGTTCAACGTGAACAGAAAAGTGGAGGGACTTTATTGCTCATGCATGCGTTTGTGCTCTGTTACATTTAAAAAAAGAAAAACACCTTCAAATCTTTTTTGGGGGGTTCTGTTTTTCTTTCTTTGTAGCCCTTTTTCCCAATCTCAGCGGCGAACACGGCGTCCCCACCCCCTCCCCCACCTTTTTCCGCTTCGCAAGACCCGCGCAGCCCAAGGTCAAACGCAGCCCGCCCTCGCCGTTTGACAGCCGGCCAAGAGAAGACGCAGGGGACAGATTCTCAGCCAGGCCGGATAGATTGCCCAACTTAAAGAGTAATGAAACTCAGCAATTATTCACACCGCAGAGAAAGTGAGAGAGAGCGAGAGAGAGAGAGAGAGAGAGTGCAGCGATGCATAACTTTTTCGGCTGGATAGGACGGATGCCGGCTGACGTGCGGCGTCGCGGAGGAAAGCTTCGTTAAAAACCCTTTCCCAGTCCGCTCTCCGGCATCAGAGCCTAAAGCTTATTATCTTTCATTGCGCTGACTACAGTTGCTAAAACTGATTGTGGGTAATAAAGATTACAGATTGAGATTCAGGTCACGTTCATGCTCTTGCACTCGCTAAAACGGTAACGCAAGTCGGCCAGGAGTGAACCTGGTCCCAGCAGATTTGTGCTACTTGCTGGGACTTCTACGGCGTGTGGGGAGAATGCAGCGGCGTCTGTGCTTCGTATGGAGCGGATAATGTGGCGGGTGCAGCCCTATGACGGACCGCGTATACATGGTGTGGGGTACATTCAGTTTGGGCTCGTGGTGCCTCAGCTGGAGGTCGAGTCCTGCGTCAGTCACCGGGAGGACGGTGGCAGCGGCGCTTCACAGCCGGTGGACTTCCAGCAGCAGGGGAAGCGTCGTCAAGGTCGGCAACAGGCCGCTGCAGCTCGGAAACAGGACACTCCACGCCGAGCAGGGCAGCAGGAGCTCTGCAGGGACGAAAACGGAACAAGTTCAGAGGGGAGGATGTCTGCCGTGCACGAAAGGCAAAGCGGGAGGCCTCAGTAGCTCACTTTTCTCAACCACGGAGGTTTTGGTCGCCGTGGCCGAGTCGCCCTGCTTGATGTTGCAGGTGAAGTTGGACTTGCCGACGGGCAGGTTCTTGAACAGCAGGCGGCAGATGTTGCCCGGGAAGAGGCGCACCTTGGCGCGGTTCCTGAAGGGGGCGTGCTGCTCCTCGTCAGGGAAGGTGGTGTCGAGGAGCCGCTCGCCCTGCGTGAACTTGCAGAAGGCCTCCGGGGACTCGGCCGGGAGCGCGTACTTGCAGTCCATCCGGAGGTGGTTCTCGGCCACGGAGCAGTAGGCCAGCTGGACCACCTTCTGGGCCGACGCGAAACCTGAGTTGGGAGGAAAACACAAAGGGGGCCGCTGTGGCCTCTGACTCTGGAAAGACGTGCTCGAGAGACACTTTGGATATGAGCTTACCGAGGAGTAGCACTGTAGTCAGGAGGGTCAGTCTCCCAGATTTCCTGAAATCAAAGAAATAAAGTCAGAGCACCACAACACAAGCTTGTAGCCTGTAGTTTGGCGTTGACATCCTCACATTTCAAAGAGACTGAGACATCAGAGACGCGAATATCCAATTTCTGTAGCCCTCGTCCCACCAACCGAGAAGTACCGTAGCCCCCGAAAACAACCGGTCCCAGTCCAGCCCCACGGTTTACGCTGCAAACACACCGAACTGCAAACTTCGCTGGTGGGCTGCCAACATTGACGCATTCTCTGCGTCCCGCCTCTGTAGGAGCCCAGTTCATCACGTGCCAAGAAAGCGCGCGCGCCAATCAGGTTGGGCCATCGTTTGCTTGGATTGACGCCAACCTTTTTCCCCCAAACAAACAACAAATCAAACAAACCAAAAAAAAAAGGACCTGCTTTAAACGCAGGTAGACAACTGGACGGGAGAATGAGAGCGGACATGTCCTCGTCTTTCTCAGGAGGAGGAAAGCTCTGGTCTGGTTGATGGTGTGTGTGTGTGAATCGTTCTCACCTTCTCTGATGCATTTTGAGTCCTCCTCGGTGCTCTGCGGTGTGATGCCGGGGGTAGATACAGTAGAGGTCGGCTCATAGAAGAAACAGCGGGGAGAGAGAGAGAGAGAGAGAGGGAGAGAGGGAGGGGGACAGGAGGAGGCAGGGGAGGGGGGAGAGAATGCTGCTCCGGTGGACTTTGGGGACATTTCAGTTCTGTATGAGGTTCCATATTGATTTCCTTCTCCTTTTTTCTTTCCGCCTGTGTTGCACCACGGTGCAGCTCTCCCTCCTCCGTCGCAGAATGAGAGAGAAATCAGTGCACCCATAAGTGTTAGCAGGCTGAAATGCATATCGCCCGCCGAATTTCACACCCCCACCCCCGCAGAAGTTCTGGACTAAGATCCTCTTATGATGAGAAGGTCGGAGTTACGTATGATCGTCCCACATTTGTAAACTTGAACTTGTAGCCGTTTCTGTGTTGGCTAAAGCCTGCCCGCTGCGGCAGTTCACGAGATATTTTACTGACACAAGAAGCCGAAGGACCCGCTCGCACACATCAACACAAGCAAACACATCCACGTTTAAAGCTCTGACACTACCAGGCGCACAGGGAACAAAGAGACAAGAGCTTAGAGAAGTAAGATGATTTTAACAGGATCGTTCAATCAATACGTTACAAACAACTCACCATAAGGAGACTCCGGACGTGCTCAGAATGGCTGCAGGAAGACTGAAAATTGGCTTCAGACTGTTCAGAAATGACATCCAAAGTGTTAAAGATTTAAGAGAAAAAAAATGATAATGATCCGTTTAATAAATAACAAATATAAAATACTGTGATGTACAAAAATGTTAAAGTGTGCTTCAAAGATGACAAAAACGAGGCTTAAATGACTGTAAAAACTGACATTAAACCCTTCGAGATGCAACCACGAAACATAACGAACAAGCAGAAAACAGAGCAAAGGTGTGTTTTTTTGTTTCTTCATCCTCTTAATCCTCAGTCGTTCTCTTTCACAATACGTGTCTGAGCCCAGGAGGCCTGTAAATTACATGCCTGTGGTTAAAGGAAGTAAATGGACCGCTTTATACTCCAAGACTTACACACACACACACACATTCACAGATCGGAGCAGCAATGTTTCGTACGACGACGCTCTGATGTAGGAGGGGAGCGGCCGGGATCGAACCAGCAACCTTCAGGCTGCGCCACAGATCCCATCGGAGCGGCGGTAAAGGAAGTAATGTAACGGCTTAAAACAGCTCCCACAGCGAGGCGCCACTTCCTGCCCGCATCACGAAGTCATCCGGGCAGAAAGGCTACGACAGAGTCGCCGGATGTGCTCCAGCTCGTTGCTGCTGTTTGTGTATTCTTAAAAAAACCCCCACAGAATTCAATGCGAAGATCCACAGACAGAAGGTTTAGGAAGCAGAGCTCTGACCAGCCGTTAGCTCATCGTTCCGGTCAGAATGAAACTCATGTTGCTTCAAAACGAGGCTGTTCAAGGAGCTGTCTGCAGCAGGTAAGACGTTAACGGTTTGTAGCCGTTTTTATGAAACCTCACTTCATGAGCTCTCAAACCCTGACAGTCAGAACTGGGGGACAGTCAGGACTGGGGTTGAGTCCTTGAGTTATTTTGTATTTAGTTTGTGGGTTCTTCCTGGGTTTAGTTTTGTCCGTTGGTGTTTTGCACCCTGTCCCCATCACCTGCACTTGTCCCCTGGTTTATAATCAGTCCCCTGGGTCCACCTGTTAACCTTCGCCATACACCCACTGGCTCACTGTCCAGTTTTCCTCGCGTCTCGCTCCTCGTGTTCCTTTCAAGTTGGATCCTATTGGCTTTGTTGCTGCCATGTCAGCTTTTTTTTTTTTTGTTATTTAATAAAAAAGTTTTAATTTCAGCTCCTCTGTGTCTGTCTGCATTTGGGGTTCAAACTGTCCTGCTACCTAACAAAAGGACAAAAGGACAAAAGGACATGTCTGTAATTATCTGGTGACACGTCCAATCAAAGTTTTCCAACTACATCTGTGCAGAGTTAGACCTTCGGCACCCTCTGGATCTCCTTCACACACCTCATCCATTTGTCCCTCCCCCTCCCCCCCTGGCTGAAGCTGCGTCCCAGGGTCCCAGGAGGCTGATGGACGTCCTGCAGAGGTTCGTAAAACGACCTGAACCCCGGCCCTCGGCGCTGCGCCTCATTACACGTGTTAGCGGTTAATGTTCACTTCTTTACTGGCTGGTAACAAATCCAGGCTGTTTTTCTTTTTGAGGAAAAAATATACCTGTATGTGATTCGTAATTGGGCTGCAAACAGGTTTGTTCCTCAGAGGTAAAACCCGTCATGCTGCTGCTGGCCGTGAAGTTTTCGGACGGTTCTAGCTGCAAACCAGCTGGAACTTTCCAGATTTCCACATGAAGGAGATTTCAAACAGGGCTCCTGCTGCAGCCAGATTAGGAGAACCCCGCGAAAATAGATGAGACAAAACATCACATGTAGGGATTTGTTCATGGGGGAGGAAAAAAAAAAGCCCCGTTTGACCTGGATTACAGGAGTCTTAAGTCAACAAAGCACTGAAGCTCTCCAGGATGACCTTAACTAAAAATCACATGGCAGGAAAACCAGCGTTCCACTGATGGAACTACAACTGGAAATTCGACTTTCGACGTACAAAGAT
Source organism: Kryptolebias marmoratus (assembly GCF_001649575.2). Classification (NCBI taxonomy): domain Eukaryota; kingdom Metazoa; phylum Chordata; class Actinopteri; order Cyprinodontiformes; family Rivulidae; genus Kryptolebias; species Kryptolebias marmoratus. The sequence goes on from NC_051442.1 coordinate 14,788,852, forward strand.
CATCGAGCCATAAAGACCGGCTGGCATCAGTAAAAGGATAGACCCTCTTCTTGGCTGTTTAAGGCTGTATTTACATCTGATAGTCCGGTGGACTCGGTTTGATTGGGGACCAAAATGTCAACCTTTGTTCTATCTTCAACTGCTGCAGTTCTCATTCACACTGCACCAAGTCAATCGAGTCAAACTCTTTGAGCGACCTGTTCCCCCCCTCACCTGAAGGTGGCGTCACACCAAGAACTACTGAAGGAAACGACACGAAAACCTCTGAAGAAGACACTGAGCGCAACTTCCTTTCTCCTCTTAAACAAAAATGGAGTGGTGTCAAATTTTATCAGTTTTAGGATATTTGTACATGTGCCAAACAAACGAGTCATTTCTCCTGCTAGTCATAGAAACACATGTTTGTTTTGGTTGTATCTACCCAGAAGGCCCTTTGCTGTAGTCCGCTTCCTGCTTTTGGAGCAGTCCCGGGTCTGCTTGCGTTCACACACGCATTCGAACTGCGCCAGATTTCACTTCAACCGAAACAGAGACCGAGGTTTTCAGGCGGACCAGAGTTTGCTTTCTTTGGCCCGACTTTGACTGAGAATCTTGTTGATGACAGTATAAATAGAGACTCTGAGATCTCTGAAACAGTCGTGTTTCTTTTTTACATCCCGATCGTTGAACTTCAGAGACGTCTTGCTCGGTTTCCCTGGAAGTTTTTAAGGAAACGGCTGAACGTGCTGCTTTTAAGTAACTCTCAAACACTGACGGATCCACTTGCTGCCTTTGTTCCTGCTTAATATTTAAACAAAGTTCACCTCTTCCTGCCTAAACTTTATTTTGGCATGGAGGGAAAACAATGGCTGGACTCTTCTCATTAAACAGTGAATTTTGAATCGTTTCTGTAACACAGAGCGGACCGACGGCTGACGTAAGACTTCTCTTTCGTTCAGCGAGCTTCAGAGAGCTGAGTTAGGCCTCCTGAAGCCCTCAGAAGAGAAAGAGGTGGAGAAGCTTATATAAGTTTGGGTCAGTTTGACCTGAAGGGGAGAGTTAAGGAAAGACAGACGCCAGATGGGGGCACCAAAACCAAAAGGACTTTTATTAAAGCTCTTAAACAAAACAGCTTGGCTGCAAAGATGAGCCCCTCTGTCGGCTGCCTTTGACCAGCTGGGCCGTTGGCGTTGATGAATCCATCGTTGGATGTCTCCTACGCTGGGGGCGCTCGCCACTGCGTTGCACCGCTGGACCGTAGAGCCCTCACACGGCGTCTCGGGGATGTGTCAGACGTGGGCGTGGGCCCACCGAGACGGGGGAATCGAACCTGAAGGCTATTTGAAGACTGCTGCGGCTCTGACCTTACAGCTGACGCCTCGAACAGCTGAAGCTCACACTCACCTTCGAAACTAGCCCTCGCTGAAAGAGCGGCCCCCGATGGCGGCCATCTTGAAGCAGATCGACTCCAAACAGTTAGCTCCTTTGTGAGATTCATTCAAACCCCTCCAGAGGTCCGGGACATTGATTTGTGCCCCGTGAAGACAGAACAAGCTTGGCATTAAACTGATGGAGAGCAGGTGCTTCCTTTACACTAGATGTCACCAGATCTGCTCGGGGCTGGACTGTTGTTTCACTGCTGCCCCTTCTTCGTCCTGCAGAGGGAACTCTTATCCTCTGTAAGACTCCACAGAAATGTACAAATATGTATCATCTGTAACACATGTGAGAGCATTTAGGCAGAAACAGATAAATACGGCCACCAGTTAAGAGTTCCTGATCATTTTACAGCCCACTGACTGATTATCAGAGGCGATGAAGAGCAGGAAAATCTCTGCTGAGAGGATAAAAAACTGGTCATTTTTTAATATAGATGCTTAAAAAAAGTGAGTTTGACATATAGTGGTGTTGGTGGTGGTGTTCTTATTTTTATTATTATTTAATTTCTTGAAGGTGCGCCTGTGTGTTTAAAGGGTCAGAGCCGTGCAGCCTCAGTGGAGCTGCTGATGCTGCACACAGCTCCCATCCGAGCGCAGCAGAACCGAGAGGACGGTCCGGTGCGGTCCGAACCGAGCCCCAGGTGAGAGCAGCTCCGTCCTTTTTTTTTACCCCACAGACCCGCCGCAGATCCGCAGCACCGCCGCCGGGTCGCTTCACCTGCAGAGGACAAACGTGTGCACGGAGGAGGTGTGTGTGTGTGTGTGTGTGTGTGTGCGTGTGCGCGCGACGTGCACTTTGCTGCAGCCGCAGCGAGTCCGCATGGGCGTAGTCCCCCTCCGCATTTCGGGCTGCAGGTGGAGGCGCAGCAGCCCCAGGCTCCGAGTCCGCTGCTAGAACCAGGCTGGAGTTGGGGGGGTTGAGGGGGTGAGGAGGGGTCCCTACACCCGCCTCGGCTCATGATGTCCTCTGTTAAACTTTTGGAAGGTGTGAAGCCGTGATTCCCCCCACCACCACCACCACCACCCTCCGGTCGACATGATGGAGCATCATCTGCATCCGCTGCTCGCGCTCTGCCTCCTCTGTGGCAGAATAATGATGACGCATCAGACTCACAGTATGTCGGTATTTTCCCTATCTATCTATGTTTACTCGCTTTTTTTCCCTTTTTTTTCCCCTGCCATCACCCTGCTTTTTTGACGTGCTCAGTAGTTTCCACACCCGCCTCATTTATTATTATTTATTTTGAGCTTTTAATGCTTTCCGAAGGACTCTTGGTCCGGGCTGGAATGGTCACGGAACATGGAACTTCTAGGATTTATTTTTATTTATTTATTTATTTATTTTTCTAATCCATCCAGGCTCAAATATATGCATACATCCCTTAAATCGTACACTAAGTGGTCACAGAGGTTGTTGTTTTTGAACTTGACAAATCCTATTAACTTCTTAGTGATCACGGTTGACTGCAGCCGGTAGTTAGTTGGTTTGATAGCACCCGTTGGTAAGTGCTCATCCGTTGCCCTCAGATGAAAGGAAATTGGTCAGGACAACCCGGGAGCTCAAGCCCTGCGGGAACAGGACACTGCTGGAGCTCCGTTGTCCCTGTCTCCCTGTCCTGAGAGGGTCCTGACCAAGAAACAAGCCATAGCTTCTATAGACACCCTCTTCAGCCACGACTGCCCTCACTGACAGACCGAACGCTTCCTGGAGAAAAGTGCTACGGTCGGATGAGACAAATACTGAGCTGTTCGGCCATGTTGGGAGCTAAAAAAAAAAAAAAATCCAGCATAACACTTTGAAACTGGTTAATTTTATTTTATTTTTCCCTCTAAAGACACATTTCAGCTCACGACCTTGACTCTTCTTTTTGACTTTTGTGAGTTATTAGCTTACAGTCACCGGTGAAAATCAGTAATCTGACTCTGCGGTTGTTAGAAGCGTCTTTAAATACCTTTATAGGTTCAATTAAATCCAGTGGTGCATATTACTGTCTGTTTTTGTGAACCTTTTCTTGCTTATGGAAACAACAATAAACAGTAAACCTGATTCTGATTTTGAGATCCGGGCTAAAAGGACCTAAAATGGCCATGCTTGTGTGCCATCATTTCGGCAAAGTCATCACACAGTCTGTTAGCACTCAGGATATGTGTTGACCATGACTGTCAGCTACTACCACGCTAAATTATACCTCGATATCTGTCAAACTGATTGAGTTGTAGCCATTTTTGTGTTGGCTGCAGTGAATTAGCCAGCACAAAAATGGCTACAAATCAGTCATTTTTACAGATATTGAGCTGAAGTTTGGTGTGGTAGTAGCTGAGAGTCATGGCCAACTTATACTTTGAGTGCAAAGAGATCACATCAGATTTTTGTTTAAAGTTTTGGTAGTGTAGGTATGGATTCCTCCAAGAAATGCTAGTTTCTTGCATGAATCCCTTGTTAAAACCCTTAAGTTTTCAGTTTCCTAACACACATCTGTTTTTTCCAGTGAACCCCGTGTACGCATTTCTGTTCCCGCCTCGCGGCCCCCAGATGTTCTCCTGCCTGACCTACCTGGAGCGAAACGTCAGGGTGGACTGCGAGTTCCCGCCCACCTACCAGGTCCCCGGGCCCTACTGTGAGTATCTCCAGGACAGCCGGCTGGTGGGCAGCACCTACCCCAACGCCGTCATCTACGTGTCCATTGACGACCGCAGGCGGAGCAACGTCAGCCTGGTCGCGCCCAATCTGTGCCGCCTCACCTGGGCCCCGATGGCCGACGAGAAGCCGTACACCTACACCTGCAGGGTCTACCAGGGCGCCGATCGGAAGGAGAACAGCATGGCTGTCCACCACAGTGAGTCTCTGTCTCCTCTTTACTCCTCTAACAGTTATCAACAGGTAGTAACTTATCAGCTGTGAGATCAGAGCACTGAGTGTGGAGAAAAGGGCAGAAGTCTTCATCCAAGCTTAGCTTATGGCAAGGCTTATGGCTGGGCTAATGGCTAGGCTTATGGCTAAGCTAATGGCTAGGCTAATGGCTGGGTTAATGGCTATGCTTATGACTAAGCTAATGGCTGGGCTTATGGCTAGGCTAATGGCTAGGCTAATGGCTGGGCTTATGGCTAGGCTAATGGCTAGGCTAATGGATGGGCTTATGGCTAGGCTAATGGCTAGGCTTATGGCTAAGCTTATGGCTGGGCTAATGGCATGGTTAAAGGCAAGGCTAATGGCTAGCTAAACAAGGATTTGTAAACCAACACCAGCATGTCACTTTTAGGAGAGTTGTTTTATAAGTTTGAAAAACAATAACAACAACAACAACAACAACAATAATAATAATAATAATAATAATAATAATAATTCACACACACAGACTGTCAGGTTCAGGTATAACAACAACAACAACAACAATAATAATAATAATAATAATAATAATAATGACTTCCAATTAGCCTATCCTTGACAAAGACTTCTGCTCTATAACTGATCTCACAGCTGATACATTACTAACTGTTGATAACTATCCCTTTAGGAACTTTCCTCCCAGGTTTTCTCTTATTAACTGTATCACCACTGCAGACTGAAACCGCAGCTTGTTTATATCCTCCTGAACACCTTGTAGCTCTGAGACTCACGCTCGCCTTCTCCTTCGCAGGGATCCTTCCGATCTGCTCTGCAATCAGCGTCATGTTCCAGTCAGCACCGTGGCTTTTGTCGCTGGTGATGTCACTTCCTGTGGCCGTGGGGCTCCTGAGCCCCTGAACTCGCCGCCTCACAGATTTAAAACTCGATGGACCTTTTAGGATTTTCCACTCTCGCTCTGGTTTGACTCAGTGTGGGAAACATTGGATTTCATGTGTAATTAAAACCCCGGCAGGAAAACAAAACAACTTATAGAGATCATTTAACGTATTTAGCAGACCTCTCTGTCACCACTCTACCTTAAACAAAGAAATAATGACACTACGAAGAAATCAAACAGTGATCAGTGTTCTTTTTCTACCACCATAGTGAATAAAAACAAAAGACCAGTCAGTTTTAATCCTGTTCTAACTCCTATTAAGAAAAACAGACGCTTCTCATAGAATTATATTCCCAACACGAGCTCACCTGAAACTTAATACAGGTGAAGATTCTCACTCAGCTCGGCATCATGGTTCTAAATGTTATTGGGTGAAAACACTGGGTCACAGCCTTCAGACGGAGTATAAAAGCTGCAGCTTCTTGTTGTGCGTTAAATAAAATCTGATTTTGCTCAGCTAAAAACGCAGCAGGCAGCCCAGAGGTGCGTTCAGGCGTCTGGTTTTCTTTTTTTTTAATAAGTACAACTGCTCAAACACTGCCTTTTCTGTTGGCGTTAGGCCCCTTTTTAACACCTTTAAAGGGATGATCCGGATCTTCTGAAGTGGGGGTTCTGTGGAGAGTTCACAACATCTTACCTGCTGCAGGTAGCTCTTCGAACGACCGCCGTTTGGAGAGAAGTTAAATTCGTGGTGATTTGCAGAGATTGTCAAAGCATTTCTGCTGAACGAACCGTGGGAATTTAAACACATTCTGTTTGACAAAACAGAATTTGCACGAGCCGCTGTGAAATTTGTGAGAGCCATAGTTGTTTATAGCCCCACTCAGAATTAAACTCTGCGTCTCCAAACCGAGGTCGATCGAAGAGCTACCTGCAACAGGTAAGATGTTTGTTGTTCGCCACCTTTGCGCAGAAGATCTGAACTATCTCTTTAAACACCATGTCAAAGTTACTGTACTGTGGACTAAAAAATCAGCTCAAACGTGTGTCTGAGCCATTCCTGCACCATTATATTGTTTAATATTACAGACAAACTGTGGTGAGAACAAGGCTGACTAAGTTATTGTGCATAATATATGTGTAACATGCGCAATTATTACCAAACTAATATTTGAATGCATTTATTTTTGATTTGTTTGACAGGTTTTGTTTGTGCTGCCTCCTTGTCTAAACCTTTGCTCGTTTGTCTTTTTACACTTTAACAGGTACTGAATCTGTAGTACACTTCTTCATATTCTCAGAATTATTATCTACAGAAATGCACTTGTATCAAAATGATCATGATATTTTTTCTCCCCCTGGTATTTATCCAGCCATTAAAGGTGCGCTAAAATGTATGACTGAAAAAAATAAAGGTTATGCACTTTAAAGAATTTCTGTGTTCTCTCTGCACAATTAAAGGATTATTTCCAAAAACATCCAAGTGTTGCCATGACATTTCAATCATTCTCACATTTTATGTAGTTACTTTAAAATAAAAATGTCAATGGCTAATAGCTATGCTAATGGAAAAGCTTGTGGCAAGGTGTATGGGTAGGCTAATAGCAAAGCTAATGGCTAGGCTATGGGGCAAGGCTAATATCAAGGTAATGGCTACACTAATGGCAAAGCTAATGGCTAGGCTAATAGCAAAGCTAATAGCTAGGCTAATGACTAGGCTAATGGCTAGGCTAATAGCAAAGCTAATAGCTAGGCTAATGACTAGGCTAATGGCTAGTTAAACAACTCCAGCATGTCATTTTTTGGGAAAGTTGTTTTATAAGTTTGATAAACAACAACAACAACAACAACAACAACAACAACAACAACAATAATAATAATAATAATAACAATAATAATAATAATAATAATAACAATAATAATAATAATAATAATAACAATAATGATAATAATAATAATAATCCCTGGTATAGCTAGCCATTAGCCTAGCCTTGACAAAGACTTCTACCCTTCTCTCCACACTCTGTGCTCTATGACTGATCTCAGGCTGATAAGTTACTAACTGTTGGTAACTACTTGATAGACTATCCTTTTAGGAACTTAATTCATCATTTTCCAACTTTGCCCTCCCAAGTTTTTATTTTTATTTTTTATCACTACCGAATATTCCTCCTTTCCAACTCTTTGCCATGCCGGCCCATTCCAGAAGGCTTCAATCACAGCTTGTTTATAAAACTGCACAATGATATAAAACCCCGGGTTGTACAGTTTTGTTTTTCACCTGTTCTTGTACACTGAGGTTTTGGAGATTAATGATCCAGTATTTTTCGTTTAAAACGCAGAAAGCAAACCACAGAGCTCACACACATTTCTATCACACCCAAGTCAAGATTTTATTTTTTTTTAAGTTGTGTTTTCTGTTTCTGTCCGGCAGAGGGAGTTCTTGGGTTAAAATAAATGCACGCCACCTCTAAGAAGTTAAAGACTTTAAAGCAAAAACAACCTAATTAAGACATTGTTTGCATTGACTGCTTGGATTCGCATGATGGAGCTAATCTGCTGCACTGCTGTCGGTAGAGTCAGAGGTAAACATATGTCATATTTAGCAAAAAAACAGAATTTTATTTCCCCTGATTCTTAATGCTTTTATGCAGATAAAACGAGCTGCAGCTGTTGAAGGGCTGCATGAAAAGTTCATAAAACATGCATTTCTACCGAAACACCTCATGTCAGCACTGAAGCAATGTTTCATTAGCAGCTGGCCGACGCCAGCACACATAAATGGCGGTAACTCGGTCGTTTTGACAGAATATCGGGCTAGAACTTGGTGTGATAGTAGCTGAGAGTCATCCCCAACACGTGCTCTGACAGCAAACGCATCATTAGAGCTCATCTGAGACCGCTCATAACCTGACAACTGGAACTATTTCTCCTCCTGTCATGAAAGGTGGTGGACATTACTCATTCCTTCAAGGCCTTTCATTATTAGTTGAAAATATTAGAAAACTCCTTTTTTAAAAAGCCTTTTATTGGAGTAATTTTGGAACTCGAGCTCCCCCCTCCTGAGTGGAACTGGGGCCTCGAGGTGTGAGGAAACCAGAGCTGTTTGCTGCTGTGCCACTGTGTCCCTCCCTCTCCTGCTCGGATGTCACGTGAACGCACCGAACAGCGGGGCTGCCGCCAGCTTGGATCTCATCACGGACTAATCTTCGCCCTGCTCTCCTCCAGAGAGAGCGCCACGTGTGGCGCGCCTCTGACGCCGGGTGTGCGAGTGCATGTTGGCTTCCCCATTAGCAGGCGTCCACCGGGCCCGAACCCCCCTAATTCTCCGGCTTTGTGCTCGGACCACGCGGGATAAATTAGCCCCCCCACCACCCCCCGGCTCGATGTGAGGCCCCTCCAGGCCGCTGCAGCTTGTCCGGGCGAAAGCCACTGCCGACGGCTCATTTGGCTCATTTAGGCGGCGAAGGCGTCAATCGCCATCATCCCCTCGTGTGCGTAAACACAAGCAACCTTTCCGCTCCTCGGAGGAGCTAATGGAGACCCCGGTGCTTTTTTCGATGAGTCAATTAGGGGCACGTCCAAACGGGAGCGGCGGCGCAGCGGGACTGACGTGGGCCCACGGGGGCAAGTTGCACAGAACAAAATGTGCCACAGAATAACATCCTCCTCCCGAGGCGCCAAGGCGAGGCCTCGAAACGTCTGAAACCTCGCCGAGCCTAGCTCCGGCTGTTGCACTGGAAGTCTGAAGCAACAGCTCGGCTCTTTGGAAGCGGGCCCGGGTTTTCACAGCTCTTTGAAAGAGTCCGGCTCCGACCGGACGGACGAGCTGATGGCTGGTCAGAGCGCGGTCAAAACGAAGGTGGGCCGCTGTCGCCTTGAAACAGCTCAAACCTGAGTTCACGTTGATGCTACTTCATCGACCTTCGCGTGGCATTAAAAGCCACACTACGTGGGTATATTTACACAGAATGGGAAGTACAAGTACAACTGTAGTGGAAATACTACCCTCTGACTTCTAAATACTCTTTATTACCGTCCAAGTCAGATCTTTCCTCTGAAGGACTTAAACACAACATTGTTCATCTGTTGATCCCCGAGCAGCCGCTCGCAGGAAAGGGACTCGTCAACATGGCTGCAAAGACAAGTCCTTCAGTCCACATTCTTCATGCCGACTATGTCTCTGGCTCAAGGACGCGGCAGCCCGTTTCATCCCCGCTGCTTGCTGCAGCCATGGAGCTGATGTGGGCCCCGAGTTCGGAGCGAACCTGCTGACCTTCGAGCAGCTTCTGTTTTGTTTGTTTTTCCCCACTGAAATGTTCCCGTCACCCCGCGTCGACCTTTAGCTTCCCACCGTCGTCAGAGGTCAGAGGGGCTGCGCGCTGCAGATAACCGGCCGGGGGCCTGGTTTCCACGGGCCAGGAGCGAGGCGGTGATAGGAAGCGCTCGCCCTCACGGCGGCGGCACAATGCGGGGCCCTCAGCCAAACGGGCTCACACCGCCAGGTGCGTGGAAGCACGAGCAACAAAACAGGATCTGAGCTCTTCCAGCCGCCTCTGTCGCTCTTTGCGTGCTTCAGTTCAGTGACTCAGGCGTGATTCAACAGATCGGGGCCGCGGAGACACACCTGAAACCTCTGGCTCGGCTTCGGGTCCAGGCCAGTGGTTGTTTACTGTCTCGCTGCCAAATGGAAGCCCCCCCTGAATCTCGCACCGCCCACAAGGCCGGCCGGTTTGCCCGTGGATCGCCTGGAGACAGGAGTGAGTCACAGCAGGAAGGAAGGAAAACGATCCCCGGCAGAGATCTACGATCACGGAGCAGCCAAAAGGCTGTGAACTCGGCTGATAACCTGGGAGCTGTTTGTGAGCTCGGGGAGGTGGGGGGGAGGGAAGGGAAGGTATGATTCTGCTGCTAATTAAAATCTGAATCATCAACAACTCGTCTGTTTCATTTATGGCACTTCCCACGAGCGCAGGCCGAGGTGTCAGCGGCGAGATAAAGGCCGCGTGACTCAACCGTCCGCTTTTTCCCGAAAGGAATCAGCCGATCAGTTTCTGGTTGATCCAACAATGTTTCATCCTTTATCACACACACCCATCATTACTTTGTGTCTTAGAAACCAAAACAACGATAGAGACGTTTTTTAAATCTTTTTTTTTCTTGTCTGACTCCCCTTATCCTGATTTGGTCACCATTAAACATTCATCATGTGCTGTAATGGCTAATAACTGAGAAACAACAATATATAAAAACAAACAAAACGAAATAAGCAGTCTTTAACCGGCTAAGAAAGTAATTTCTGTGTTTTCAGATGTCATTAATGTGGACATTAGGGGTATTGCAGCATGTTTTTAAATTGTGGGTAAAGTTTCTTTTTTTAAATCTAAACTATGATCCCGTCTATATTACTCCAAATATTTTCCAAACCGGATCTTTTTTGCTGCGTTAGCACCTCCTGTTTCACACAAGCAGAGATTTTGGTAGGAAAAAGGACTATGTTTAAAAAATAAAATAAATAAATGTTCTACATTGGAGATTTTTTTTTTACATTTCTGTTTGGACGTGTGGATTTAAAACCCAGCGCAGCCCCGTCTGGGTTCTTTCTGTTCTTCCTCTTTATTTCGCCGTTGTTAGTGTGACCGTTCTCGACACCTAGTGGTGTGGCATGGGTATTACAGCTCGTTTGTCCAACCTGTGGACAGAAAAGAAAACAAAATGCATCCATAAAGCGCATGTGGCCGTGGCACCTGCTGAACTCAAACAGAAACGTTTGATGCTGATGGTGATTAACAACACAACGCCACACAAACGCTGGCCAGTCAGCAAATCAGCCAACAGCTAAACAAACTGGAACGAAAATCTTGTCTATTTGTGCGGCAGATGTGTTGGTTAAAAACCTGCAGGCAGTTAAACATGAGCTAAAAGCAGAAAAACATGAGCTAAAAGCAGAAAACATGAGCTAAAAGCAGAAAAACATGAGATAAAAGCAGAAAAACATGAGCCAAAAGCAGAAAACATGAGCTAAAAGCAAAAAAACATGAGCTAAAAGCAGAAAACATGAGCTAAAAGCACCCCCCCCCAAAAAAAACAAAAGCTAAAGTCATCAAAATATTAAGCTAAATGTTAAAATTAGTAAAAAGGCTAGCTACAAGCAGTAAAGGGTTAGCTAAAACCTAAAGTAGCAAAATGCAAACTTTAAGATAAAAGTAGCAAAATGGTAGCTAAAAGATTAAAAAAAAGCTAATTAAAAAAAGTAAGTATTAAAATTTTAGCTAAAACTACTAAAAGGCTAGCTGAAAACTAAAGTAGCAAAACAAACTAAAAGCTAAACGCAACAGAACAGTAGCTAAAAGCTAAAAAGAAGCAAAGGGAAGCTAAAAAGCACTTAGTAGCTGTAAAGTGCTACATAAAGAAACTTAACTTGACTTAAAAACTGAAAGTAGCAGAAGGCTAACTCAATAACTGATGACAAAACCACACAGAGGGAACTGCTTTCCTTTTATTTGGCAGCGGTGATTTACGTACTGAACAGAACGGTGGGCGCCACAACTGCATTTATACAAAATACAGGAATGCTGGTGATGAAACGTTTGTTTTTTAGCATACAAGAATAAAAAAAAAACAACCCATTTATGTCGCGTTAGCAGAGACGGCCCGTCTTGTAACGGATCGTGAAAACCACGAACGTGTCAAACAGGATGGCGGCGAAGTCAGAGGCTATGCCTTCGAGGCTTCAGAGGTAAAACAGTTTGAGGTCAGAGTTTACGTCGTTTAATCTGAGACATGTAAACAGGCGTGTATGATCGACACGGTCACCGCGTTTCAGCACGACGACCAGGAGAGGAGCTCTGAACTCAAACACACAAAAACCCACACATGAATTAAAGAGAATATGAACAAGAGAATAAGTCCAAAGAGGCATAAAGAGGCAATAAGTTTCAAAATTTACTCCATTTTACGTCCGGTAGAAGGAATTATTACAACATGACCCGAAAAATACGAAAAATACACCTCCACAGGTTTCAAAATGTTTTTGTTTTGTTTTGGTTGAATTCAGAGGTTCACACCTAAACAGGAAACTCTTTAAAAAAAAAGACAATAAATGTAACACCCACAGTTAATACAAACAGGCTGAATCACCAAACCGACCAGCGTATTTACGGCACAAAAGCATCATTAAAAAACACGACATCTGGAACGTATCGGTCCGGTTCTGCCTGGCGACGGACAGAGAGGAGGAAAACAGCAGGAACCTCAACACGATCCGTCCGGTTTGAATTTATTTATCTATTTATGTATCAGCAGAAAGGAACAACCCGCCGACTGCGCCTACAAAGACAACAGCAGATAAACGACGCAGTCGGTTCAAATCTGGGAGCCTTTCAGGGAACTGTCCCGACCTCCAGCGCAGGTCTACGGGTGCGGGGCCGAGCGCCGACGCAGCCACATTCCAACTGTTTGACCTAAAAGTTCATCAATTCTCAGCAAAACTCGATCTGAGTTGGGGCGATACGCATTCCTTCAGGCTCTTTATTTCTTTTTATTTTTGGGGTTTAATGTCTCTTTCTGATCGGGGGAACCTGGATCTCAGCGCCAACCTGCTTCCATTTTTAGACGCAGGACTTTTATTAAGTCTATGTCCAAATATTTCCTGTCATTTCCAACCTGTACACACGTCCAATGTCCCCCTGTGCCCCCCTTCACTGTCTTCCTGTAGCGCCTCCTCTAACCCGACACCCAGTGGTGCGTGCTCGTCTTCACCCTCTGGGAGAACCCGTGGGGCCCAGCGGTGGGGTCGAAGTTAAAGTCCAGCCCCCCGCCGTCCATCAGGGTCTCGTGGAGGACGGAGTCCATGTCGCAGTCGAACCTCTCGATGGACACGTTGTCCAGGTCGCTGGGCAGCCGCTCCTGATGGTGGTGATGATGATGATGATGGTGGTGGGCGTGAGCCGAGTACAGTTGCCGGTAGCCGTTGCTGAAGCTCGCTGGGAAAGCGTGAGCCGGGTGTCCGCGGGCCGAAGGCTGTCCGCTCGCTCGCTGGGGGACGCCCGAAAGACCAGTGAGACGAGTCAGAGGCATCGTGTCGCAGACGTTTAGGTCTGGTGAGGCGGGGGGGCCCTGGTTGTGTGCAGGTGGAGGGTTTACGTGAAGGCCCGGGTGACCCTGAGGGGGGCCCACCATTTTAAGACCCCCCACGTGGCTCTGACTGCTGTAAGGGGACATCAGGCGGTTCGTCCTCCCTGCGTCTGTCCCCCGAGCGTCATTACAGGACATTAAACTCCTGCCGGCGTCTCCGTCTGAGATCAGCAATTCTTTGAGGAGGCCCGCGGGAGACAAGTACTGGTTCTCGTAAAGTCCGAACCCAGGCTTGGCCTCGGGGGGGGCCAGCCTCACCTGGCCATACGTGCACTTCCTGTAGTCCGGCGTCAAACCTGCGGCGCCGTAGGAGCCGCTCTGCAGCACGACAGCGTTAGAGGACGGCGAAGGGTCCGAGCCGCACTGGGGGGCTTTGGGAGACAGCAGGCTCTGGTTGTCCAGCAGGCTCTCCATCACGTGCTCCGCCCCGCGAGGGCCCACGGCGCCGCCCACCTCCGAGAGGCTGCGCAGGGTCGGGGGCTTCGTGGGCCCCGAGGCTCCGGGGTACAGCAGGAGGCCGTTGGGCTCCGCCAGCTCCTCCTGCTCCGGGGGGAAAGGGGAGCGCCGGCCGCTCAGAGTGCTGGCGTCGGAGCTGGTGCGGGTCCTGAAGGAACCCCAGGACTCGAAGTCCTCCGTGCTGAGGGACTTGGGGCTCCCCAGCCAGTACTGGGAGCCAGGACTCCTTCCTCCTTCTCCTCCTCCACCTCCTCCTCCTCCTCCTCCGCCTTCAGCTCCTTCTTGTAAAGACGTCTGAGGAGAAAAAAACACCAAAACTGACACAAAACTACTGGAGATGAAAACAGGCGAAGATAGAACGTAAAAAAAACTGAGTGACCGCTGAAGGAGTAAAATGCTAGCTGAAAGCTAAAAGCTGAACGTATCAAAAAGATAGTTAGGAGCTAAAATTAACAAAATGCCAGCTAAGAGATAAATGTGGCAAGAGGTCAAGTAGAAACCAAAAGTAGCCGAACAGCAGCTGGAAGCTAAAATTAGCCTCAGAGGACAAAAACAGCAGATTTCAAAGAGAAGAAAGTTTTTGAAGGACAATAAAGAATTATCCCTGAAATACTAAAAGTTACACAACTCCCAGCAGCCACCTCCTGAAGGAGCTGAATGTGCACGAGTAGTCGGATTACACCCGTACCTTCTTCTTGGCGGCCCTTCCTCGGCTCTTCACGAACTTGTTGTTGTTGTCCATGGAGACAGCCCGGCGCCGGGGTGACTTCCCGCTCTTCCCGCCGTCTGGGTTCAGCATCCACCAGGAGCTTTTGCCCGTGCCCTCGTTCTGGATGCGCACGAAGCGGCTATGCAGCGACAGGTTGTGCCTGATGGAGTTCTGGACAGGGGGCGGAGAAACAGAAGCGTGAAAACATGGAGGAACCCTCATGGGAAGACTGGGGGAAAAGGTCGGCAGTAACGGCGTCCTTTTGCCTCAAACGCAACGAAAATCGACCTAACACCACTGATGTTCTGGGTCCACACAGGTCACAGCTAGATGTGGCAGCCATCTTGAAAAGTTAATCAGCTGCAGGTGAACATCCAGCGACGACTTTCTGAGCGTTTCATTTAAAATCCGCCCAGTGGTTCATAAGATATTTTGCTAACAGACAAACAGAGTTGAATACCTAAAGGTAATGATTAAATTTGACAAACAAGATCTCTCCCAGTCTCTCAGCTCTCAAAAGACAAGTTGGGGATGAGCCTCAGCTACTACCACGCCAAGTGTTAGCTCCCTGTCTGTAACATTTGACAGAGTTATAGCTGTTGTTGTGTCTGCTAATGTTGATTGGCTTTGGCGGCCACCTTGAATTTGTCTGCGCGTAACGGCTGCAGACGTACAACCAGTGATTACTTGCTGAGGGTTTCGTTAACCCCCACCTCTGTGCTTCACGAGGTACTTCGCGGAGACGAAAGCCTTTCGAGACAAACAAAAAGGCCGAGCAGGAAGCAGCCGGAGGGGTCAGAGAGTTCGTCGCAGCGGCGGGGACGGGGAGACGGGGTGGAGGACGCCGGGTCATGGAGGTCATCCGAACACGAGCTCCCCCCCACGGCCGCCGAGGAGGACGACCCCGACGACCCCGCCCCCTCCCCCGTGCTCCTCCACTGCCGTTTATAAACACGGCTTCCTGTGTCAGAGGACGGAGGACATCCTGAGCTGAAGACACTCGTTCTGACGTCTTCTCGTTTTATTCACAACCTTCAGCTCTGCTGTTGTTTTTTTTTTTCCTCTTTTCAGATGATGTCAGTCTGTAACTGAAGACAGGATGTGAGTCATTAGAGGAGAACCTGAGATCTCAGCGCACCTACTTTCCTTCCACGTCCTGCTGATATGCAAATCTTCACGCTCTCTGCTTCGCTCATTCAGGAGCCCTTCGCTGCAGCAGCCTGACTCGAGGCGGTCCAGACTGTTGTTATCGCCCGCCGATTACCAAGGTGGACAGTGAACGTACGGCTCTGCTGTGTGCTCATGTGTCTGTTAGCAAAATATCTCCCGAACCACTGGGCGAATTTTGAAGAAATTTGCAGAAAGCAATCGCTGGATGGACCTCTACAGCTGATCGACTGTTGGAGCCAACCTGATTCAAGATGGCTGCCACAGCTAACTGACTTTAAAAACCACAAACACGCTCATAACTACGTTAATTGTACAGATATTAAGCTAACACTGGGTGTGGTAGTAGCTGAGAGTGATCCCCAACACATACTTCAAGCACTAATTGATCGCCACAGAGCTTTGTTTCAAATTTGTCTTCTAACTAATTGAAGTCAGCTCCGTCTGTCTGTTAGCAAAATATCTTATGAATCGCTGCACGGATTTTAATGAAACGTTCAACGAATAATCACTGGTTACACCTCAAGGACTGATTAACTTTTGGAGTCAAGACGATTCAAAATGGCCGCCGCAGCTGATCAACACGAGTCTACACAAAAACAGCTATATCTCAGTCAGTTTTACAGCTATTGAGCTAAACCTTGGTGTGGTAGTAGCTGAGAGTAATTCACAACACAAATGCTAACGAATTGTGTGAGATGTTGCATGACGTCAATTTTTCTACAATGCCATCATTTCTCAACATAAAAATATCTGAGTCTGAAACTGGCGCGCCTTCAGGGGAAAGCTTGTCCTTTAGTTGCTAAGTGTTGTTTTTAATGCTCCCGGCTCACAGAATAAGGGGTGCGCTCTGACCTTTTGTGGGGAAGTTCCCCAGGGCAAAAAGTACGGAGGCCTGTGAGGTACATCAGCGCTACTGTCTCGTTAAAGCTGAGGTTTACCGTCAGTACTGAATTATTGTCCTCTTTTGCTTTGCAGCTGTGATGAAAAAAAAAAAAAGCATTTAAATATTCGTCCACAACCCGCTGGTTGACACGGAGGAGGAAGTGACCTCTGACGTGCTCGGTTTTTTCAGATTTTGCCCTCAGAAAAGCCTCTTTAAGCAGGCGTCCACTGAGCCATCCATCCATCCAAAGCCCCGGCGTGCAGACAGGGGTCGGTCACCATCTTCTCCACCTCTCGCAGGAACCCAGTCCCCTCCGAGTCGAGCCCTCCTCCCTGCCCGGCCGTCAAAAACAAAGCGGCCCTGACGCAGCTGCCTGGCTGTGTAGCGGAGCGTGAGGCTTGCAGTAACGGTCGCGGGACCCAAGTGCACAAACAGGGGCCCCAGCAGCAGGTGCAACCGCAGGGAAAGTGGCCCCGCTCCGCGCGCAGTCCAAACGCACTGCAGAAGGCAGCAGACGCAACCACAGGACAGGACAGAAGGGCTCCCAGGAGACGGACCGCCGGGGAGCGGCAGCGTTCGCGAGGAGGGAAATAAGGCCTGACTTACAGGCAGAAACGACTGATTAGAGCTTCGTGGGCTTTTTGTTTCGACGCTGCAGTTCCGTCAGGCTGGACGACGGCCGGACACCTTGATGATCGGCTTCTCCTGACTCTCTGTCAAAGATTAGCTGATCTGCTCGGGACCGTTGTCCCGTTTCATGACCCGCTTCGGTCCAAGTTGGTCCACACGGCCTCAGGTTTCACCCTCAGATCCTCCGCAGCGAGCCCAAACCATCAGCCCTCCACCACCATGCATGCAAGTAGCTTTGAGGCCGATATGCCGCGTCTGGTTTTCTCCAAACATGGTTCCAGGAAACCTACGGCTCCTCCCTTCTGCGCTGCTGTGCTCCCAACAAGCCGTACTTGTTCCGTTCTGCTGATAACCGCCCTGACCCCGAGCTTCAACCTTTGACCTTTGACCTGCTGACCAAGTCTGACAAGGAGCTCATAGTCTGACCTTGGGGAGTGGATCTGCTGGGACGTCCACGCCGTCTTAAATATGATCTCCCCGTCTGTAATCTGGCTCACTGAATGACGGCCTCCATATTATTTGGAAATTACCTTTAACCTTACCCAGGTCGACGAGCAGAAGGTCACTGCTGATGTCGTTCCACCTTGGCATTGTGTTGACACACTCAAACAAAACTCCTGCTTCTATAGAAGAGATCAGACTGGTTTTATATTTTGCCTTTGTTGTTGTTTAATAAAAGTTGACGTGGTTGGAATCGGCTGTGTGTTTTTCGTCCACTCGGGGGTTAGACTTGAATCAACTCAGAAGCCGATTTGACCCAAAATGGTCGACAACGACACGGCGGACTCTGCAAAGTTCGGGTCAGTTTTTCTTGTGTCCCGATAATGCGTCAACTAAAACGTTCAGTAAACGGAGCTGACAAAAAGGTCAATAAAGCGTCCGTTTTAAACCAAGTTCCTGTAAATTTAAAAGCACTTAAACCTCCTGATGAAGAGTCCTTTGCTGTCTTCCACCCGTAAACCTTTGTCTTCAAGAGTTTTCACGCAAAGGTTCCCGACAAAATGAGAACCTGACAACCAAGATATCTTCCTATTGTTGTAAATCGACAGATTCCGTTCACGTCGAAGAACATCTAGAAGCAAGCCGTTTTCCCCAGATGGAGGACAGAAAGGACTAATAGTTGGACCCGCTGGTGGAGCACCTATCAGTTCAGGGCGGAGCGCAAACAGCAGAACAATCGCATCACTGGAACCGTCTTCCAGCGTGTAACCGCCGCTACAAAGGCTTTTTTTTTTGTTCGATATCTGATGCAAATGAGAGGAAAGGAGCGAACTCGAGCAGAGATTCAGTGAAAGGACAAGCCACTTCCTGACGGTGTCTTCCTGTGCGCCCCTCCCCCCGCCTCTCCTCTGACCCCGGATGCGCGAGCGTGGGACCTGTGGTAGGCCTGTGACGGGGCGGCGAACAAACAGAAAGAAAAGAAAAAGAAAAGCTGCAGCAGCTCGGTGTGCAGTGCCTGTCACCTCCTCTGCGTGCGCCCGGACGCCAAAGAAGGCCTCCCACCTGTTAGCGGGGAGCGCCACGCGCCGCGGGCTCAGCTTCGGCTGAGCGGGCGTTGAGAAACTGACGGGAGGCGGCGCCGTTTCAGTCCCATCCTCGAGCGCTCGGAGCGCCAGCTACTACCACGCCAGGTCGTAGCCTCAGCAGCTGCGAAACTAACCGAGGTGGCCCAATGTGGCGGCCATCTTGAAATGGCAGGTGCCAAGCCGTTAATTAATTTCTGAACTACAATCGAAAGGACGATTGTCAACAACAATGCCGTTGTTGACGCGAGCTCACGTCTGCCCGAGCCTTTGTTTGGTTCCTGGCTGTCTTCGCCTCTCGATGACCCCACAGCACGACAAACGTGGCCAAGTTCTGCTTGTGAAAATACCAGCAGGGGGGGGTGTTATTATGATCCTGTGTGAGCTGGAGGACAATGCAGAGGCCCACATACCACGGATTCCTCCGGTTCGCACGTGTGGACAGTGGGCTGCGCTCTGGCCTCCGCCGCTAACAGCCGGTCAGCTGACGGCCTCTCCTCCTCCTCCTCCTCCTCCGCTCTTATTTGGATGTCAGCACAGCACATTCTGTTAGTCGTGTCTTTTTTTTTTGCCTCTTTCAGGCTGTCACACAGGAGGACGTCTCTTGTGAACAGTTAACGTCTCACCTGTTGCAGGTCGCTCTTTGAGCGGCCTCCGTTTGGAGAAATCCAATCTCACCGCGACACGCTAACAGCAGCGGCCCCACGACTTTAACAGTGAGCGCTCCTTTGGGTTTTTTAAATAACGGGGGCCCTCTGACCCGGGTTCTCTCGCTTTGATCAGCGTTGGCTTGTTGATCTCGGGGGAAGGGGGGTGTCGTTCACATGGAGGCTTCTACCAGCTCGCCTCCTTCCTGAATGAATACTTCATCACCGTTACCTGCCCCCGGTTTTCCACTGCGGACGCGCGCACAAATGTTCGGCCCCAGAGAGCGGCGAACCACCGCTTCAGCGTGCTCTGGCCGGAGCACCTGAGAGAACCTCTGAGCCGGTCGGGCTCGGGGGGGCGCCACTTCCCTTTCCCCGGCAGCGTCACGGTCCGTTGAGAAAAACAGCAGCAGTGCCAGTAAAACGCTAAAAGTCTGTTATGCGCTCACCAGGAAGGCACCAGCAGGCCACCCCCCCTCCCCCTGGGAGCATGGGGGGTGGTGGGGG
>NC_051442.1:14808797-14876364 GCF_001649575.2 Kryptolebias marmoratus
GGGGGGGGGGCAAAGAAATCTGCAGGAAGCCGAAAAGAGGCACTGCCGTCGCCCATTTAACCGCCGACGTTCGAACCCGACGTCCTCCAGCCACGCTGAGGTCAGACGCCATTTTGTGGCCCGGAGTGGATTCTGGGTGTCCCTGCAGGGCGCAGAGGAGCACGCTGGGTGTTCTGTTTTGACGCGCGGCAGGAAAGCCGGGCTAAAAGACTTCAGAAGGAAAAATATCCGTCGTGTTTACGCTCTCTGCTGTCAACTCCTCCACTTTTTTTTTTCCCCCAGCCCTGCTTCTTGTGTTTTAACACATGGCACTGTTTTCCATCCGTTCGCCAGGAAATGCATCATAGTTCATTGTAAGGAGGGGGGGTTTGGGGGGGGGGTCCGGTGTTGTTGTTTTTTTAACAAGGAAGTGTAAAAATAACTCAGCATGAGGTTCAAAGAGCGGGACAGGAGGGCGGACATGTAGGACCGCAGGGGACGGGGTGTAAAAACAGGACCGCACGTCAGTCGGTCAGGTAAATGTGACGGATTTTAGCCACGCAGGTTCGTTATCGCCCCGAGTTATCGCCATCAAGTTTCAAGATGGCCGCCACATCCAACTGACCTGAAAAAACAAAACAAAACACAAAAAATGGCTACAATTCAATTAATTTTACACATATTGTGCTAAAACGTGGCGTGGTTGTGGCTGAGAGTGATCCCCCAACACGTACCTGAGATGTTTGCTGTTCACTGTTTGTAGTAGAGTCTATCTGTCTGTTAGCAAAATATCTCGAAAAACACAAAGTTAATTTTAATTAAACTTTTAGGCAACCATTACTGGACGTGCGCCTACAACTGAATAACTTTTGGAGTCAAACCAGATCAAGATGGCCACCACAGCCAACTAACTTTTGGAAACACAAATTTAGTTATAATTTAGTCAATTTAACAGATGTGGAGCTGAAATTTGGTGTGGTAGTAGCTGAGAGTCATTCACAACACATATCCCAAGTGCTCCTCGCTTTGTGATATCTTTACATAAATATTTGGCATTAGCTGCTTGAGTCAAACCCTGCTTGTCTGTTAGCAAAATATCTCATGAACCACTGGACGGATTTTAATGAAACTCTCAGGAGGTGGTCATTAGATGCACGTCTTCAACTGATAAACTTTTGGAGTCAGTCAATTTCAAGATGGACGCCCCAACTAACTGGCTTTCGCCAACACAAAATTGGGAGAAACCCAGTTAGTTTTACAGATATTGAGCTGAAGTTTGGTGTGATAGTAGCTGAGAGTCATCCACAACACATACTTATTTTTATAACGCGTAACGAGTGACTTTATTTTCAAGATTTGACCAACACAGCTACAACTCAACGTACAATAAGATGATAATGGGCTAGGCCTTTAAATTAACCTGAAGTCCCAGCTGTTATCAAAAAAAGTGGAAAAATCTGAACTCGGCACCGAGCTGCAGCTCTGAACGTCCACAAAGACGGAAACGAAAAGGAAGCGACGGGATTAAGAGAGGTGATGCCTTTTTTCTTTTTTCCAGAGCTCCAGCATCCGCAGAGGAAACTCTAGAAGGCGGCGGACGCAGCGGCGTGAACACACCGCTCAGGAATGGAGGATGTCTGACGCTGTCACCCCCTCCACACACACACACACTCCCTTTGATTGAGCTGCTTGCGTCGCCTCCTGTTATTGTGGAGGCAGGCTCTTTGCTCCTCGGCTCGGCTCTGCCAGCCTGATTTCCCACCACATGTGGAAAAAAAAAAACATTTTAAGGTGCAGATTAAAAAGAGCCGTGATCAAGCCCTGCGTGTGTGTGTGTGGTTAAACAATAGGAACTATATTTGATTGAGGCTTCCCAAAGGCATTTCCTGACAGCTTCGAAATTACGTCTCAGAGGTTACAGGAACGACTGAAAACTAAATCTGACTCATGTTTGCTTCGCTCGGCTCATCTTTTTATGGCCTCTTAGTGAGTAACTCCTTCATCACGACGTAGATTAAAGCTGAAGAATGACCTTCTGTCCCTCCAGAAAGGTTATTTCACAGCCTAATTTACCTTAAACTCCTTAACAACTACGGATGTGTGTGTGTGTGTGTATTTGCATGTGGTGTTTACAGCGAGAACAGCTGGCTGGTTGAGCTGCAGGTTTCCTCACACACACCGACAGAGGAAATGACTCCAACGAGCCAACGTCACCCCGCTCGGTTTTGTTTTTTTTATTTTTGCTGAGTAAAAGTCGTTGCTCTCTCCCTGATTGACGCTACGTTGTTCTTTATTCGCTGACTCTTCCTAACATTATGAAGTTGAACTCTGCACAAAAAAACAAACAAAACAAAACATGCATGAGCTCTAAATAAGACCTAGCATTCCTTAAAGCGTTTCAGATTAGACTGAGAGATGACGACGTTAGCCCGTGGCTCTTTTAGTCCAAACCGTTGGAAATCAAGTCACGCGATCCGTTAGCTTCTCGGAGCATGTTTTGTGAACGACTCTCAGCGACTACCCTGCCAAGTTTTGGCTCGATTCCTGTAAAACTGACCGAGCTACAGCCGCGTTTGTCTTTCCTAAGACCAGTTGGCTGTGGCGGCCATCTTGACTTGAGTTGATTCTAGAAGTTAATCAGCTGTAGACGTACCATCCAGTGCCTAGTTTCTGAGAGTTTCGTTAAAATCCACCGGCTGGTTTATGAGATATTTTGCTAACAGACAGCCAGGGTCGATGCCGACGTGTTGTGCTCGGAGTTTGTGTTTGGGACGACTCTCAACCACCACCGCACCGCCTTTTAGCTCAATATCTGTACAATCGACTGAGTTGTAGCCACGTTTGTGTTTTCTAATACAAGTTGGCTGTGGCGGCCATCTTGAATGGGTCTACCTTCAAAAGGTAATCAGTGGTAAACGCATGTTGAATGATTGCTTCCTGAGAGTTTTAATGAAACTCGCTAAAAGACTCCAACAGTTTACGGTAAAGTTTTGGACAAAGACCTCAGACAATCTGTTAGCCCTCGAAGTACGAGTTGGGGATGACTCTCAGCTACCACCACACCAAGTTTTAGCTCAATGATCGTAAAACCGACCGACTTGTAGCCACTTTTGTGTTTGACGCGTTTGGCCATCTGTGGCGGCCATCTTGAATTGGGCTGACTCGGAAGGTTAATCAGCTGTAGACGTACATCCAGCGCTTAGTTTCTGAGAGTTTCACTACAATCCATCCAGTGGTTCAGGAGATATTTTGCTAACAGACAGACAAACACACCCAAAGACCCAAGGGGACCAAAAAAAAAAAAAAACATTATCGCCCTGATAAAAAAACGCTGCTGAAACTTCAAAATACCAAAAAATATCACATATTTGATCAAAACAACATTAAAATATATATTTTTTTCTTTTTAAATCCCTTCTTTTTTCTGCTGGTGTTTACACAAGATGGCATCAAAGTTAGCCTCTGAATATCAGCTGTTCTGGTTTGGATGAGCCACAGAAATCAGGTTTTAGCACCACACACACACACACACACACAAGTTTTCAAGTCTATCCTTATTGGGACCCTGTATGGACTTTCATCCATTTCTGCAGCCTGACCCTGACACCGAAAATGGTCTTCCACTATATTGGTCCCCTAAAGCAACGGTTCCCAAAGTTGGGGGTCGGGACCCCAGTGTGGGTCACCCAACACCAAGTAGGGGTCCATAGATAATCTCCAGATATCAACTTACAATAAAAAAAACTTAGTTTTTATGCTATGTTTGCACCATATTGGTTACAAAAACTTGAAATACAAGACCATAAATTAATTTAAAAATAGCATAATGTATGTTCAGTCTGTTTGTGTTGTCATTGTGTCCTTATTTAATGGAGTCATTATCATTTTTGGATGTTTAAACAGCCAACAGATGGGCTCACACACCTTTGTCATTATTAATTTATGGGCTGAAAAGCTGAAAAGTTTGGGAACCACTGCCTGAAGGACTGGTGGTCCTGATAAGGTAGGTGTGTGGAGCAGGTACACACACACACACACACACACACACCGACCTTCCAGCCCGCAGAGCTGTTGCTGTCTCCTTTATCCTTGAAGTAGGGCACACTCTTCACCATCCAGTCGTAGATCTGGGACAGCGTCAGCCTCCTCTCGGGCGAGCTGTCTATAGCCTTGGTGATCAGGTCTGCGTAGGACATGTTCCCCCAGGCGTTCCTGCGGGACGAGCTGATCTTCCTCTGCCCGGACCCCCCCACAGGTGGGACCCCGGACGGGGACACCTGCTGCTGGGGCTGCAGCTGGAGGTGGTGCTGGTGGTGAGGAGGAGGAGGAGGGTGGTGGTGACGGTGAGGATGCAGGTGAGCGCAGTGTCGCTCCTGGCACTGGAACGCGGCGCGAGGCGGTTTCTGCCCGCCGTACTCCTCGTAGTCCTCCTCCAGCAAGCCCAGGCTGCCGACGAACTCGGCGGGGTTTCCTCCTGCTGCCGGCGGCGGCGGCGCCGGGGAGGGGGCGTCCGAGCCCGCCGGGTCCGGGAGCTCCGGCCGGGGCAGCGGCCAGGTGCAGGAGCGCGGCCGGGAGAGAGGCTCGAAGTCCGGGTCGGTGTCGACGGGCGGCCCCTCGGCCATGTCTGGTTCACACCGGTGCCGACTTTAAAAAATATATATATACTGTTTTTACATAAATACACACTCACCGTCAAACAAACGGAAATAAAAGCTTTATATTTGCAGGAATAAACGTATGGAACTTTAAAAAAGTAGCTTTAAAAGAAAAATAAAATTGAAATAAACCCGCCAAAAACGAGGCAGGTGTTGAATGTAAGACGAGCAGCTCTTCATCCAGTGAAGTTCTCACCTTCCTCATCAGCAGCTCCGCGCGAGGAGCCGCTGGCAGCCGGGTTGCCAGATAGGAAATGACGAAATGTCGCGCCGGCGCTTTAAAACGACCAGTTTCACTTAAACCGACGGAAGGTGCGCGTTCTTGCTAAGGTGGGGGTAACATGAAGTGTATATTGTCGTGACTGGCGAACACGCGCTCGGGAGAGGAGGGAGGTTCGCGCGCCTGGCTGGTCGGCTCGGACTTCCTGATGATATGTGGGCGTTCACGTGAATATTTTGGCTTTTTAAAAACTATTTTATCATTATGTTTATACACTAAAACTCTCGTATAAATGCGATAATTATCGTATACCTGGCAACCCTGGCTGGTAGTAAAGCTGCGGTGCTGCCTTTACGGTCGGCTCACAGGCTCGGGCTTTAGAGTTACACAACTTCTCGCTGCGTTCAAGTACTTAGTGAAAAATCATACTACATTAGACCGTTTTTTTATATATATAACTTTAGGCTATATAATACGGTGCTCTTCTACGAAACCTGCAAATTACCCGTGGTTTGACTAATTAATAGGTAATTATCTCAAGTGTAGTAACAAGTTTAATTAATAGGTTCTCATTGTCACAGTACATATTTTAGATAATGACAATAAAATAAAAATATGCTAAAAGTGGCAGGCATAAATTCAAGAGTTTTAGACCAATATCTTCTTATATGAAGAAAAGAGAGTTGTAGCCAGTTTGGTCAAACCTTGAACATAGATGTCATCCTTAGTGTGTCCTGGGGATGACTTTAAGCTACTACTAGGTGATAATAAAGAAAAGCTTCTAAAATTTAGATGTATATGGTGGATCAGCCAAGCTGTTAGATGGCACCAGGTTTGTAACTATTTAATAAACACAGCTTTGTTTTGTATCCTGGTCTTTGCAAGCATATTTTAGGAAGTTTCAGACTTCACGACTCAAATGTAACAAACGGACAGAAGAAAAAAGCACATTTCGACTGGAAATAGTGACCGAAAAGAGGAAAAGATTGCACTTTTTTTGTCTCTTTATCCCCCTGAATAACTGGTTATCCCTTATGGATTTCATAATAAAAACTTTTTACAGTTGCACTATTTTTAGGAGAGAAGCATGTGCACACTGAGGGGTATAGCTGGGTATTCCCTTCACATGTGTATTTCAAATTTCATTTATATGTAGGGGCATTTTTATGTCTATGACTTTAAATAAAAACTTCCCCAAACGTAGCTGACATCTTATAATGTCCTGATCTTAAATGAATATAAATCCATTTGTTGTTTGAAATACACAACAGTTGTCAGTGCTGCCATCTAGAGGACAAAATAAATACAGCAACCTCTTTCCACCCAAATGCAAATGTTTTCCCGAGCAGTCGCAAACATCTTATCATGCCAATCACCCCTTTTGAGGAAAAGTGAACAAAATGTGGAAATGGGTTCACTTTCAAACATCAACCTGTCACTTCTTCAGACAATAGCCTGAGGAGGAAGTTTTTACATCAGAAGGAATCCCTGTGGCACATTGTTAGGAGGTTGTTTAA
The DNA here is from genome assembly GCF_001649575.2 of Kryptolebias marmoratus. Classification (NCBI taxonomy): domain Eukaryota; kingdom Metazoa; phylum Chordata; class Actinopteri; order Cyprinodontiformes; family Rivulidae; genus Kryptolebias; species Kryptolebias marmoratus. The sequence goes on from NC_051442.1 coordinate 14,815,169, forward strand.
CTTTAAAAGCACTTCCTTTCACAAAGCACACAGGGTTCAAGGTCTGATGGGGCTCTTACTGTAAACCGGAGCAGAGCGCCGGCCATGCACAGGTCCTGCTTTCTGCTCGGGGCTTTTGGGAAAACACCGTTAGTCACCCTTCCAGGAGCTCGCTTGACCTCAGGCACTTACTGGGACGCAAACATATTTCCCTCAGCTCATTCTTAGGTGCGATCCATCGAGTTTAATCATCCACTGGTGTGTTTTTATTTCAAACCTTGCAAGCGTGCTGATGGAAAAGCATCACGCCAACACAGAGGATCTGTTTTCTGCGTTTTTATGCAGCTGCGTCACCACATTAGCGGCATGTTGTGGCCAGATGATGTTCTACAGAGGCTTCAGACTGAAGAGAAAACAGTAAAAAACAAACAAACAAACAGTGTGTCTTTAAATTTAAATTTGATGGTACAGTAACAGTTCAGTTCCTCTTCTGGACATCTTTAGAATCCATCCTAACTGCTTCAATAGATTTTCATTACAGCCCGTGAATCTGTGTCTGCAGGGATGATGATGATGATGGGAACGAAGCCCTGCTGGAAGAAAGCTGTCCTGTTTTTGAGCGTTCACATCCAGAAAAAAAAAAGGAAACACTTTCAATCGTCTTGAGTTTAGCTGAGGTACACGTCGGCATCGTTGAGAACTTCCTCCTTTTGATGGAAGTAGTCTCTGAACCAGGAAATGTGCTCCTTCTTCTCCTGCACGGTCATGTAGGGGTTTTTGGACAGGCCGGCCACCACCAGCTCCATGAAGTGCCGAACCGGGCCCTGAGCAGGAAAACCCTCCTCCAAGTGTTTCTCTAGGAAGACGTGCTCGTGGAATGGGACGCTGGCTTCCTCCTCGAGGCCTAACACGCAGAGAGCACATCGGCACCGTGTCAACGAGCTCAACTTTGATGTCGAAACGAAAACTTGGCGCTTATTACTCACCGATCTCGTTGTCGATCGGGTACTTCCACAGTTTCCCCTCTTTGGTCCACTGGATCATCTCCTCAAACCTGTTGCGTGGCAACTGGTTGGTCGCTAGAGACAAATCGTTTGCAAATTCCACGTCCCATAAAGTCGGTTTAGCTGAAAATATGACATCAGTGTTATAAGCGGCATCCTAATGGAGTTAAATTCAAAAAACATCAAATTTATTAAGGTTTACTAAAGCACAGGTCTCTAAAACCCACATTTCATCAATTTGGACAAAGCCAAGCCAACAAAACTGTCGTCTATCGCTTCTATACTACATGAGTATTTTAAATGAGGACGAGGATTGCTCAAAAAAAGTCTGTTTTACCGACTGCTGATTCAGCCTGGACTTCATTGGTAGTGAGTGAGAAGATATTAAGTCTTCTTGATTGGAATATATTCCTCCTAGAAATAAAAATACACATTAAACACAAGTTCCTTTATGAGAGTTTCCAGACTGAAGATGTCCTAAAACAAGTCCTCACCTTTTCCGGATGTTGGCCAGCTCGCCGGTGATTCCTCCAACATCCGTGTATCCCCGCCCGTCGTCGTCGTACTGGATCTGATTGGAAGACCACGCTTTCTGGCGACCGGTACGCTTCCCTACCTTCATGTCGGCGATAATTACTCTGAGGAAATACGGTGGGATAAAGTTTGGATGAACCCTCTTCATCCCATTCGTCACATCACAAACCTGAATGCCGTATTCACAACATAATAATGCGTGCGCACGTGGAGTGCGTGGCAAACACACCCGATGTTGTTCGCGTCTTCTCTTCTCTGAGCCTCCGTGAGGGCTTTGCGCTGCCTCAGCTGCTTCAGCAGCTCGGACGCCACCTGGCTGCTGTTAGGAAGAGTGGAGGCGGCTGCAGACGCCGCTGCGATCAAATCCGGATCCAGAGTCTCACTAAAAACACAAAGCAAGGAAGGGAGCTTCAGATACGCTCCAGGAACTGGAGGAACAAATCCCCTACAGAATCAGCTGTTGCTCTGAGGTGACACACAGCGCAAATGAGCTAAAACAGAAGGAAACACGAACTTTGACGACTTAAACTCTTCCCTGTTCTCTCACCTCTGTGACGAAGGCTCCCCCATCGCCTTTTGAAACATACCGCTGGTGCCCTCCATCGCCTCTGGCTTGGACTGATGTTGTATAGCTGACTTAAAACTTTGCTCCAGCTTCAGGTTTTTCAGCTTTCTTTTACTGGTAACTTCAACTTTCATGGCTCCAAGCATGTCCATGAGGCTCTCCTTCCCGGTTTTTGCCCCTTTGACTTGTACGGCTCCGACAGCCGCTTCCTGATGTGCATCTGTCTTCAACGCCGCCGGCTCCTCTTGTTGTCCGGCCTTCTCTGTTTGGCTACTTTCTTTCTCTGCCCCTGTCGTCTCAACTTGATCGGAAGGGTCTTTCTTTTCACAGATCCTGAGCGAACTTGTGCAGAACGCGTTTACTCTGACTCCATTGCAGGCCCTGCGTTAGGTGGAAAACAAAATTACTTATCTTACAAGGTGTAAATATTTTAATTATTCTAATATTTAGTAATGAAACCAAATAAATAAATATGGTGCCCCGTGGTTATGCACCACTAAACATATGTCTGATGAAACTGAATGGGACAATCTATCCAGCTACAATTAACTTTATATGGCCGTTGCCATGGAAACGATACGACGAACCGTCAATCAAGAGGTCCCGCCTCCATAATACTGTTTAAGTAACATAACGCCCCAATTATCTTGTACTCCTCTAATAAAAGTTAGTAAAGCCTGAACTGTTTGAAATATCCTACTTCCACCTCGCTGTAGTGCAACCCACCGGGGCAGCCATGTTTCTGAAGGAATTGATTTTCCCCCTCACTGCCTCCCGGTTCTGTCCCCGGACTCACCTGGACACCTGCTCGCTTTTAGCTGGGCACGGCTCGTACGCGCACAGCGAAGGGGTCCGTGCGGCACACACGGCCCGGGATAAAAACCGGTACATTTTCGCCCTCAGCGATGCCCTTTTCACGTTCCCGTCCCCTGCGTTGCAACAATCAAAGCGACCCCCTCGGAAATCTCGGCTGCAACAATAGTTCCGCTGTTGTGCCGCGAGCGAAGGTTTTTTTTTATCTACTAATAATTTTTTTTTCAAACTTGAGAACACAGATATCTAAATTATTTTACTTTTATACGTATATCTATTTATCTATAATACTAATTCAGAAGTGGCTGAAGTGTCAATTCTAGCGGCTAATCTGTCATTAAAAGCACCCGGTGTACACAGAAATTAGAATAAAATAATTGTATATAATGTTTTCTTACTGGCATTTAAAGACAACGCACCGTTTGTCACATGTGGCTTTTAATTTATTGGTGAATAAACTGTTTTTTATACGTTTTCCCATCACGGGGGTGCTTTTCTCAGCAGGGGTACATTTATGAACACATCTGTCAGAGAACGGGATTGTTATGAAATGAGTTTAATGGCGGTCTCCAGGGAGAAACGGACATTTAACGTTGTAATTTGTGATGCTATTTCCCGATTTTAAATCAAGCATTTTTTTCCCCCCACTAAAAGGTTTCCGTGTTAAATGAATAAAAAAAGCCGTCGCTTAGCGGTGGAGGGTGCCGCTTTTTAGCTGTCAACGAAATCTCGCGATATCGCGACCGGAACGTGACTCAAAATGGCGACAGAGCGTAAGCGCTAATTCATGAACGGATGTTTCAGCCGCAGTCCGCGATCAAGTTAGCCTTTAACGTTGAGAGATGGACATTAACACGGGAGAGATAGCTCTGCGGCACCAGTATTGTTGTAAACATTAATGTTTTTGTGTTCGTTTTAATCCCCGCTTCAACTGAGAAGGAAAAACATAACTTCACTCAGGTAAAAAAAAGAAAACGTCAACGGAAGCTACATTATTAGCATATAAGCTAACAGGCATCAAATTTAGCGCAAACGTTACTTAATATTAAATATATGTGCAGCCTACATGAGCTTTAAAATAGGGGCAACCTTTATTTGTTGTAAAGTTTTGGCGTTTTTGTGTACGAGTAGGTTTGGTGCTGCTTGTTGTGAGTTACTTGTTCTGTCAAAAAAAGTGCTTTACCCGCTCTTGCAGCTCCGTGTGTTTACATGGAAGAAGTGTTTTTAAGTAACCTGGAATAAGTGCAATGTTTGTGCCCTTTTCGTGCTGCGTTATCAAACCAAACTGCCTCCAAAAGGAGGTTTAATCGAGCCTTGTTTGACAAATTTTTAAGAAAGTCTGCTTCACGCCAAGTTTTATCGAATTGATCTCATTTTACGTTCAGTAGAGATTCAGGTGTTTTCTTGATTTAGATCATTATCTTGGCTGTTATTTGAGAAATGTGTCTTTTCCTGTTGTGATAGACAAGTTTGCCATATTTGGCTACTTCTGCATGGTTGGATACCGAAAATACAGCCCTACTGTGAGAGCAACCTTCAAACAAAAAGCCAAACATTGTTATTGTTTTAAATATTTACTGCATGTATTTGCTCTTGTGCTTTTAGTTTTCTTGTATTTACGCTACCATGCACCTTCCTGCCAGTATTCAACAGGACTGTGTTGTTTTCACAAGCCTCCATTGTGGAAATATTGCTTTGTTTACTCTCTTATTGGAAACAGTTGTTGGCGTCATTTGGAGGTATTTGACAATGTGGTTAAGTTTGACAGTGGAGTGCTTGTTGTGAGGTACTTCCTCTTTGTTTGGGCTGTGTTTCTAACCTAAATGGAAGTCTTAAACATGCATCTGTGATGTGATTTAGCCTCCTTAGTTTCTCAGTAGTACCTATTTTTATTAACAGGCACAAAAATACGCATAAGCAGATATGAAGCTGTGCCACATTTTGGACAAATAATGAAGTGAGCTTCACTAAGATTCGGTCTTTAACACAAACAAACTGGAGTTGGTAGGTTAACGTTTATTAGAGTGGTGTGAGAAATAAACACGTGCTATAACGTCACAGCACAGATATTACAGCATAGTGCTGTCCGTCAGTAATACTGTCACCATACTGCAGTTACGTCTTTGGGTTTTTCAGAGCTCTGTATGTCGCGTTAAAACGCAGCGCCCCGCTCTTCTGTTTTGTCACACCAGCCATGGCGGAGGAACGCCGGCAGAAGCAGTGTTCCGTCGTCCTGCCCACAGAGTCGATGAAAGCCATGGCGGAGTCCATGGGGGTTGGCCAGCTGCAGGAGGACAGCTGCGTAGCCCTCAGTGAGGAGGTTAGCTACAGAATAAAAGAAATCGCACAGGTAAATTATGCACGGCCATTTGCGTTTTATGTAACATAAATGCTGTTACCTTTCAGTGCCATTTGATGTCTTTTCTCTCTCCCCTCCTCCTCCTCCTACATAGGATGCTCTGAAATTTATGCATCACGGGAAAAGACGGAAACTAACCACCAGTGACATAGACAACGCTCTCAAGCTAAAAAATGTGGAGGTAAGGGTCAATGTGCGCATTTTACCTAAAGGTGACAGTTGTGTTGTTTCCATTTTAGTCATTTGATTGATTTTATCAGAACTGGGTGAAACTAATCTTACCTAAATTATTTTCTTTATTGTTCTTGTTATTCCTTTTTAGCCCCTGTATGGGTTCCAGTCGCAAGAGTTTATCCCTTTTCGCTTTGCAAGTGGCGGTGGGAGGGAGCTTCACTTCTACGAGGAAAAGGAGGTCGACCTCAGCGACATTATAAACACGCCTCTTCCACGAGTTCCTCTAGATGTTTCTCTCAAAGGTACCCCGACTACCCTTCGATTGCGTGGTCTTTTGAGTGCCTTATTTGTAAACTAATCTTTTTTGTTTTTTTTAATCAACCCGCAGCTCACTGGTTAAGTATTGAAGGGATGCAGCCTTCAATTCCAGAAAATCCACCACCAGGTTGGCTTTGTTTTTATTTTATTTTTATTTTATTTTATCTTAAAACAGAAGAAAAGGTCTAAATGTTGAAGACACTTGGGACATAATTTTGTTTACAACTTTTCAGCATCAAAAGAACAACAAAAGACTGAATCCACGGAGCCCCTTAAGGTTGTCAAACCTGGCCAGGAGGAGAAAGGTACGATCCAGGGCAAAGGTCAGGGCACAACAACCCCTGATGGCAAAGGTCAGTATTTTGAGATATTTTTACCCCCTTTTTTTTTTTTGGTTCAGCTTTCTAACTTTTCTTTAGTTTGCCACATTAACACATGTTCCTGGTGACAAAGCTAACCTCGTCTCTGTGTTCTTCTCTTTCAGGGAAGGAGAAGGGTCTCATCAGGTTGAAACCACGCAGCACTCACGAGCTTTCTGTAGAACAGCAGCTCTACTACAAGGAAATCACGGAAGCGTGTGTTGGCTCCTGTGAAGCCAAGAGAGCGGTGAGTCTTCAGCTTACAGAGACGCATTAAACACGCAGTTCTTCAGCTGGTGTCTCACTGGGCTGCGGCTGGTTGAACCACAATCCTCAAGGGAGCCTCCACAAGCTCTTGTGACGTTTGTGGAGGTTTCTTGCTCAAGTCGCTGAAGTTCTCAGTCCTTGTGGCTTGAGTTTTGAACATATTGAAAAAAATGGAAGTTGTAGTGGGCTTGATTTTGTCACAGGCATTCAAAGAGCTTTATTTTAACAGCTGCACAGAAGCTCTCCTTTGACAGAAACCATGTCCAGATCTGAAACCCATACAGTTTATAAATAATAATTAATTAAAAAAAACAAAACAGCCTAGATCTGCCGAGGTGGGCAGTGAAATAATGTGCACAACCTAGAGTACAGTTTTGCAAGCCGTGCTCACAAAAATATACTGATTTTATACTGATCACTTCATCACAAACGCACAAAAAATTTAAGGATTTTCTCACAATTTTGAGTCACAACTCGTCTCCAACAGTCGGAACCTAGTGGTACACCACCTTTTATTGTGTTCTGGTTGAAAATTAACCAGGTGGCGTAGTTCATACTGTTGCTTTGTAGCTGAATTTTTAGTAACAAACATCAGAGCTGTCTGCTTCTGTGGCTTTTGGTTGAATGGATGTTTTCTGTTTCGCGCAGGAAGCTCTACAGAGTATCGCTACGGACCCCGGATTGTACCAAATGCTTCCAAGATTCAGCACGTTCATTTCTGAAGGAGTAAGAATGTTTCCGAACCTCTTCTAATCTTCCGAAAAGTCTCTCGCGTGGCGTCACAGCGCTGACTCTGTGCTTTCCTTGAAGGTCCGCGTAAACGTGGTGCAGAACAACCTGGCTCTGCTGATTTACCTCATGCGGATGGTCAAGGCTCTCATGGACAATCCCACCCTGTATTTGGAAAAATACGTGAGTAAAGTAGCAAAAAGCAGTGGCTGCGATCGCGTGCCTACACGATTCTGACAGAGCTATGTTTTCATTTGTAGCTGCACGAGCTCATCCCAGCTGTGGTCACCTGTATTGTGAGTAAACAGCTGTGTTTGCGGCCAGATGTTGACAACCACTGGGCTCTACGAGACTTTGCTGCTCGCTTGATGGCCCAAAGTTGTAAAACCTTCAGCACTACGACCAACAACATCCAGTCACGTATTACCAAAACTCTGACTAAGGTGGGTTGTTTGGGTGGTGTAATGTGTTGTGTGTGTGTGTTGACTTTTTGAGGAAAAATATACGTCATACTCTACGTGCTGTGACATTACATTTAGTCGTGGGAGGTTTGTTGACCCACAAAACCCGAATGGCTCCACTTTTGTTTTGTCTGGCCCAGTTTATTTTGTTTATTAATTTCTATAGAGTTGAACCAAACCCTGGTCTGCAGCATTATTTGTTTTTATGTCACAAATATTTAGGTCATTTCAGTTTTTATTCTGGTCTCTGATGTAGTAAATCTGCAGTAATTGCTCTTTTCTCTTTTTTTTTTTCTTTGACGTTTAACACAAGGGTGTTGTTACTTCACCAGTTAAAACAGATTGGTTTTATTTAATGGAATGTATTTGTTTACTTTTTCAGAGTTTGTTGGATGAAAAGACCCAGTGGACGACACGATACGGCTGCATCGCCGGGCTCGCTGAACTCGGAGCTGACGTGAGTGGAGGTTTTTTTTATTTTTAAAGTTCTTTGCTAATTCGTAGAAAGCTTTCTACTAACCTTTTGGAGTTTTAGAGGAGGTATAAAAGTCTAATTTGTAAAAATTTACATGGGGTGGATTTTGTTAAATAAGACTTTTGTGGTAAAAGACATGACTTGTGGGTTGCTTCTGTCCTGGCAAAGAGTGCTCTTTACTTTTTATTTTTATATTTCTAGTTGTTTTTTTTTTGTCTGTTTGTTTTCCTCTGGATTTGTTTTCAAATACCATTACCATGTCCTGGATGACAGGAGCAAAATCTATGCTGCCATGTTTATTTAGTTGTTTGAAAATTGTCTCATCCTGCGATGGGAGCTCGACTCAAGGCACTAACTTCTTCTTCTTGTCGTCTGTAGGTGATAAAGACGCTGATCCTTCCTCGGCTTTCTGTAGAGGGTGCTCGCATCAAAGCAGTGATGGAAGGACCTGTGGTCTCCAATATTGACAAGATCGGAGCGGAACACGTTCAGAGTCTCTTACTGGTAAGAAAAGTTGATCTCGCGCTTTTTGGATGAACATGTGAGCTGAAGCCTCTTTCGCAAACCGTTCCGTGACGTGGCCGCAAAGACGGGTCCCTGTAAGCTGCCTCTGATCGCTCATAAATCGTTCGAACCAGCCACTTCCTGCAACGACGTGAGCGTTTAATGCAGCCAGAGAGCGCAGAGCCATAGGAGGCGGGGCTGATGTGGAGCATCACTACGTCACGCTCTCAAGTCCCGAATCTAGCTTCTCTTTTCAAATATTGATCACTACAGCGCTGTTACTGCCTCGCTTGGCCACTCAGAGACATTCCAGCATCCCTCCTGAGGAGAGCCTGCAGGCCTCTCAGGCCCGGCTCGGAAGTGTTTTGCGAAACAGGGCTTGTAATACTTACTGCTTTTGAAAGTTAGTAACTGGCTTGTCGCGTTTCCCCAGAAACACTGCGCGAGTGTCATCGCCAAGATCCGCCCTCAGCCTGACAACGTGGAGCAGTATCGGACGGACTACGGCTACCTCGGACCCATGCTGTGCTCCCACGTGATAAAGGCCAGGACTCAAGCGGCGCTGCAGGCCCAACAAGTCAACAGAACCACATTAACAATCACGCAGGTACGCCCTGTTCTGCTTCAGAACAAATAAATCACTTGTTTCTGCTCTAATTAGTCAGCAGAGTTTATATTAAACGTACCGTTTTGGTGTTCTGCAGTTTTATGTGGATTTGAAATCACGATAAAGGACTTTGTTTCCTTGCAGCCTCGTCCCACCCTGTCAGTCTCACAAAGTGGACTTAGTGGCTCGGGGGGTCCTCGCACTCCCAGCATCATTAAGGTTCCAAGCTCCCTCACCCTCATGTCCCCGAGACCAGGTACTCCATCACAGCCGTCTCCCCCGGCAACCAAGTACATCGTAATGGGAACCAGCGCTGGAGCCGCCTCGACGCAGCAGGTAGTTTTCACAGGGAACATTCACAGGCCTTTTTTAAAAAAATAAAATGTATATCTACATGTATGATTTCATTGGTCATAGTTTAGACTTTCTCCTCACAAATGAAACCTCCCACGTGCTCTTGTTTTTTTTCTTTAGGTCATCACTCTCAGCTCTTCCCAGTCAGCGTCACCAGTAACCAGCACTGTTCCCAGCGCCACTTCCACGTTACAGCCCTTGGTGAAGCTGGAGTCCGGCGGTGGTCCCGGGCTGACGGCTTCTCGGCCCATGCAGAAGTACATCGTCGTCTCCCTGCCCTCGTCTGCCTCCTCGTCTTTGGAGACAAAGAGCTCAGTGTTACCGACCTCAATTTCCTCGGCTTCGCTGGACGGAGGGATAAAACTCGAACGGTCCGAGTCTCCCCGAGCGAGCACTCAGTCGCCTCACTGATACCTGTACAGGTAGTGTAGATTATGTCGGAGCAACAAAGGCTGATTTGTCTGGATCGACCCTAAAAAGGGGTCAACTCTGTAGTGGTGTGAAGAGTAACACGTGAACTCTTGGATGACGAAGAGCAAATGAGGCCAGATTTTGTAAATATCTTAATGCCAAGTGAAAGCTGGTCAATCTGTGAGATCTTCAGTGTTTCACTATATATTCTAACTGATTTTGTTTGGTTTTTTTTTTTACCCTAAAATAAATCTGATTTTGTATGAAAGTTTGCTTCTAGCTGTGTTTTTATATTTTATGGAACGAATAGAGAAGAGTAATCCTTTCTTTTCTTAACAAAGGAAGTGATCACATGTAGGACAACATCTATAAAGAAAACAAATACATAAAATTTTGCACAGAATAAAAATTAAAATACTATTTTTAAGACTGCCTGGCCTCACCTGGAACACCTCATCAATACTTTTTACAACTTAAAGACACTTAAATTATTAGACATAAATGTCCACTATGCAGGAAAAATAGTGGACTCAACCATAATCCATTAGTGGAACGTTAAGGTTGAACTAGTTTATAAACTGGGTTGTGATGTGATTTATGCATGTGGGAACTATGAAGTTTTTAAAAAGTCTGATATTATTTTCCTTAAATGTACCAGTAATGCAATGACTGGAGCTGCATGAAATAGACATTTAAGTATTCAAAGTGAGAAGAAAAGTAAAGTTCATACATTTAGAAGCACAAAGAAATGTTTCTCCAGCTCAGTGGTATATATTTGAATTTTTAAACGGCTCTTTTATTTTGAAAGAGCCTCGCAGTAGTATCCACCTCGTGTGGCGACTTCCGGTTTTCTTTTTCTGCACTCGCAGCTCAGCTGGAAGCTCGAAGCAAAGACTTTCGCTGTTAAATTTTTAAGTCCTACAACAGAGTGGTTTGTCCAGCTGTAGACATGCGTTTTACAGTACGAGCTGCAACAAAAGACGACTGCAAAGAAATCTCCAGAATGATAAAGGTGAGCCGGTGTCAGCGCGAGCTAAAACAACTACACCTACCTGCGTTATTTGCGCCTTTTCCAGGCTGAAATCACTCATTTAATCTGCTATTGTTACATGTTGTTCAGAGTATTTGTCCAGCAATTGGCGATATGTTTTTTCCACGCATGTAATGGTAATTAACATTGCCTACAGGAGCTTGCTGTTTATGAGAAAATGTCCGACCAAGTGAAGATTTCTCATGAAGGTAAATTCAGCAGTGACTAAGCTCGAGGTGAAAGGCAGGTATGAAAACTAAACTCTCCATCCTGAACGCTAACCAGTCTCTCTGACCTGTTACTACCATAACCTGGTTAGGCGATGTTCTGATTTGTTTAATATCAGTAGAAATGAAGTTCCATGAGTTGGCCGGCAGATGTCGCTGTTACTGACCTGCAGGTTCATGTCAGAGCAGCTGATGATGAACAGGGCCTTTAAAAACTCCTAAAAACTAACACTGTGCTTTATGTTACAGTGGGAGTTCATAGCTTTATTTATATGACAACACACCGCATGTTGTGTTCTGACAAAAGGGCTGAAATACATCACTTTTAAGAAAAACCAGTTTTGAACACCACTCCCACGTTAAAGCGTGGCAGTAAGACGATCACAACATGTGCTCAGAAGTTTCTGTTTGCATTTACTCGTATCTTTTTTTTGCTTTGCAATGATAAGTTTGGTGAAGAAAAAACACAATCGGTAGTAGAAAACTACACGTGTTGTAACAGTAAGTGGAAAATGTGTGCAGCCAAATGGGGGTAAATATACACAGAGCGCATTAAAGTACAGGGATGAGTGGAGGTGCGGTGCTGGTCAATATTTAGCTGGTCAGGTTAGGATGGCTGACAGATTCAGATGCATTTTTCTTCTCTGAAAGTTGGGCTTTAACCTTCTTGGGCCCTTAAACATCAACAGCCCTGCTTCACTGAAACATAATAATAAGAATAATTCACAAAATGTGCGTAACACGGTCTGGTAGATTAACCCTTACAGACGGAGCGGCTTTCCTTTTTTTTTGAATCACGATTTAACAGCTGGTCGTGCAGCAGCTGGTTCCACCTCTGCAGCGCCGCCTTGAATCAGATCAGTCCTAAAGATGGAAACGACACACACCGCCTTCGACGGTGTGCCGTATCTGACAGCAGTCGAGCAGCTTAGAAAGTACCTGACTCGTAGTTTCCCCCCTGAATCCTCTCATTTCTCCCATCAGCAGTTTAGTGAAACTGAACAGATTTAAGCTGCAGCAGATTTTGCAGCAGTGAGAAGTGAATTTAAAGGTGATGTGCTTCTGAAGCCTTCAGGAAGTGACTTCACATTTTTTTTAGGAGGGCCCTACATTCGACGGCCTTTATCTTTTTGCAAGTCGACAGCATGCATGCAGCGCAGGACCGCAACGGTTCAATGTGGTAAAATGTGGCAAATGTTCCCTCAGAGCTGGAGCGCGACGGCTTCTGCCAGAACCCGTTTTTCGAATGCCTCGTTGCAGAAGTCCCCGAGGAGCAGAAGTCCACCGAAGGTAGATGGCGTTTGTTTGCCCTACGCTTGCAGATGGCCTCGGTTTTGTTGCGTGACGAACGCGAGTAAAGTTTAAGCAACATTCAGACTCCTTTGCATTTCGCTCCGTTAAAACTTAACGGTGCAGTTCATGTCACAAAACGCTCTCTGTTTGGATTTCTGGGGGCTTGTTTTTTGTTCTTTTTGTAGGGTTTACGGTTGTGGGATACGCCCTTTACTTTTACACGTACAGTACCTGGAAAGGACGCGCCGTGTATTTGGAGGACCTGTACGTGATGCCAGAATTCAGAGGTATAATATCTATTAAACTGATATAAACAAGACCTCAAAACATCCTGCAGCAAAATAGTTTATGTCACATTACGTATAAGGATGTTTTGGATGTTTTTGTGGTCTATAAATGCTATTTGACATACGTTTTTGATTATTTTTTTCACTTTAGGAAATGGCATCGGCACGGGTTTACTGTGCAAAGTTGCCGAGGTAGGTTTTAATTTCTCTTCTTGGCGCCACATTCCATAAACTAAAAAGGTGTGAGCATCAGCTGTTTCTGTGCGGTTGATCAGGTGGGGAAGAAGAAGCAGTGCGTGCGGCTGCAGCTGTCCGTCCTGGACTGGAACACCCCCACGAGAGACTTCTACGCAGCGAAAGGAGGGCAGGACCTGACTGTCACCGAAGGCTGGCACGCCATTCGCTTTGACGGGCAGAGCCTGGACAGTTTGGTTCACGAGGCTCCCACGGATTAGATGCTTTCAAGATTTCACGCTGCTGCGTTTGTTCGGGCTGATTTGTGCCATGACTGTCTGTTTCAGTCCAGAGTGTAAATGCAGTTTGCAGATATTACCTGTAAAAATAATAAAAGTAAATGCAGCCGTTCAGCTCTGATACACTTCGTGTCTCTTGAAGAGCCGCACGGTGCCGCTGGAGACGCCACGGCGATTCGGCCTGGGTTAATCCTGTTTCAGATGTGGCGCTAAATTTATCCAGTAGATGGAGTCAACCACCAACCAAAAGTCAGAAGTTAGAAACCCTAAAAGGTACTTAGCTCTTTTTTTTCTTCCTTTTTTTGAGATTTCACTGTGAGGAAATCAGCTCATCAGTTCTATGCAATGTGGTCATGAGTAGCATTATAAATTAATTTTCTGGTTTTATCGGAAAAGAAAGTAGCACATACAAAGAAAAACTAGTTTCTCTCTCTCTGCACACACACACACACACACATATTTAAATATACTATACAATTTCCCATAAGAGCCTCGTTTCTTTGAAATCCAGTCAGATTATTTGTGATGTTGCTGTTACATTAAAATCTAAAGATTTAAAGTCCTACCCATCACAGAGGAGGGGATTTTGAGATTTTAATCAGCGCACAGAAATCAGAGATTAATAACAAGATATTCTAAAATCGCCGTTAATCCAGCACCGATCCAACAATCTGCTAATCTGTTTTCTGCAAGGCTCTGCTTTACATGACTTTATTAAGAATGCTAGGATTTTTGTGACCTCAGTCACGTCATAAACAAATAAATTTACGTTTGAGGCAGTTTTTGTGAACAATTTTCTCTCTTTTTTTTCACGAGTCCATTTAAAAGGTATTGTTTATGTTTTCAGATTGGTACAACATTTCAGCTGAACTGGTGCCTAATCTTTCAAATGAGCTCTTTTTCTTTTTCAAAAGATAATTTTGCATGTCATTATTGTTAATATGGTGATCTTTATAAAACAAATGCAACATCGTTAGCTCTTGACTGACTCAGTACACTTTGGCGATAGAATAGATTACCGTATTTTCCGCACTACAGAGCGCACTGGATTATAAGTCGCACTGTCAATGATTGGTCCATTTTCAAATTTTTGTCATATATATAAAGCGCACCGGACTATAAGGCTCGTCGTCGTTAACCTCCTAATTTTTGTAACTTCACACAGACTGCATGCACCGTGGTTCGCCTGTATCAGCATTTATATGCTCCCTCTATGATCACAAAGATAATCAAACGGTTCTAAACTCACTGAAGGATACTGCACCAAAGTAAGCGTCAAGTCAAAATGCCTCCACCGCTCACTCAGGTCCGAGCGCTGTGCACGGAGCCCTGAGCGACTGTAACTGAGCCCTAATGCTGCAAGCGGTGCAGCTTTGTAGTTTACCAAAGTCTTACTAAAACATTACGACTTCTTACATATATAAGGTGCTCCTGATTATAAGGCACACTGTTGTTTTTTGAAAAAATTGAAGGCTTTTGAGTGTGTCTTATAGTCCGGAAAATACGGTAAATGTTGTTACAGAAAACAGTCGTCAAGGAGTTTGAGTTGCAGAAAAGAGCAGACCCCTGTTCTCTCATATATATTTTGAGCAGCTGGAAACAAGCATTTTGAGGAGTAACTCGTCAAACAGCAACATTTTGCTCATGAGGTCACCTGTCTGCATGTGTTTCTTGACCAGAAAAGAACTTTTGTGCCAAAAACAACATATAATGACAGAACAGCTCTTTGGTTATGCCACATTTTAGGTAGTTTTTTTTTTTTCTGGGGTTGATGAAGAGTTTTGCACGTTTGAGACAAACAAGACATGACACACATTATAAAAGTAACAACCTTCTTTCGAAGCTTTAATGCAAAAAAGTTCCCTTTGAAACACGATCAGAGCATTGAATTTTACCGACAGCCTGGCGTTCTCTTCCGCTGAACGTCGCCGGGCTTAAAGTAAGGAGCAGGACGATATTAAAACTTTTAACGCTCCTCTGTAACAATCATTCATTGGATTAAAAAAAAAAAAGGAAAAAAATAAGTAAAAGCACTCCAAGAATATACACGTTGGATTTCTCTGATTGAACAGGTAGTATATAAAACCAAATTTCTTTGCCGTTTCATGACATGCGTAGAAAAGCTTTGAGTCGTCTTCATCGCGTGAAAGAATAAATGGCGTGGAAAGTCGACCCATCCTCCTCCTCTTCCTCCTCTCAGACGTACGCGTTCCTCCCGTAGTTGCTCGGAGCCTGAGATGTTGCTGCGATGGACCGGATGTGTCCCCTGGTGTCCCCTGTGTACCCTGGCTGGTATGGGTACGAGCTAAAACACACGAGGCAGATTTCAGCCAGATATATGGGTTTCCATTAGTGACAAAAATATGTTAACGTGTACATGTAAGGGTGTGTACGTAGCATGCTGTGTATATGTAAGGTGATAAGTGATAGAGTGATTAGAGCATGAGTCTTTATTTAGAATTGCTGTTGTCAGCATATCACATTAGGTGCGGCGCATCGACACAACGCAGTAATAAGGCATGTTAAAATACATATACACCTTATATATCATCTAACATGTCACTTAACACCTTACACCAGGGCTGGACAATCCTGGTCCTGGAGGGCCACCATCCTGCATGTTTTACTTGTTTTCTTTGCTCCAACACCTGATTTGAATCAATGGGTGATTAACAGGCTTCTGCAGAACATGAAGAGGTGATTTAACCACTGAATCAGGTGTGTTGGAGCAGGGAAACAAGGAAAATGTGCAGGATGGTGGCCTTTGAGGACCACTGAAACACAAACACTGGGCTCTCCATATACACTTAAACTTAAATTAGTCAAATTGACGGAGCATTATTCGTCGGTTTTACCGGTGATGTTAATTCTGTGCTTGTAGGGAGGGATGAGGGGTGGGGGGTCATGTCATGCGCCCTCCCGTCCCCAGTGCCATCTGCGCCCACGCCGTACAGATACTCACGTTTTTTCAGAAGGCGACTGGAACTTGCAGGCGCACAGCAGGCAGCAGCCCCCGCAGAGGGCGAGCACGGCAGAAGCCCAGCCGATGTAGAGGCCCTGTCCGATCTCGTACCTGCCACACGATAAAAGTTTACCTTATACCCTGTTCTGCACAATCCGCTCTGTGGCAAACGGCCTTCAGCTCTTGTCCTATTGCTTTTGAGGAGCTGATAGTGTCCGCGTGGACTTACTTTGTCCCGGCGTAAAGCTGGTCAAAGAACTGCTGCGTGATGTTGGCTGCGTACCAAGACACGGCAATCATGGTGCAAAGCCCTTCAAACACACACAACAAAAATGATGTTAAATACAGTCTCATTTACTAAAACTGCATATAAGTTGAAGATAACTTGGTGCAAAGTTTCATACAGAATGAAATATGATAGAAAACCTTTAGCCCTTAAAAAACCTGCAAGCAACAACACATGCAAACGACACTTTAAATAAGCTTTTTAAAGCAGTTTATGTCAATAGTAGTGCTAGTTTCGTTCACTTGACTCACACACACTGACGGCCTTTCTGATAGCCTCAGTCGTCATCTTTTAGGATAAGATAAGATAGTTTATTTGTCTCCCTGGGGAGAAATTTGTCTTAGAAGAGGGGACAAAGCTGCCATCCAACAAAGGCAGAGCAATACGTCAAGCAAAGTCAATAACAATAAGACATAAAACTAGCACAAATAATGAAAAAAACATACATCGTATTTTGACAAAAAAAAGGCAAACTGACACACAATACGGTACTAATGTGCAAAAAAGAAAGAAAAACGCAGACTTCAGATCTTTTAGGAGAGCATTTCGTACGTGTTTCTTAGAAGCCATTAAAGGACTTATTGAGTTTCTAAAGTTGCTACCAACAAAAGATTCAGAAAGAAACAAAAAACCAAGCCTGTTTTCAGGCTTTAATCTTATTCTGTAAGTGATTCAGATTTATAACTTAGAATGGATAATAAAGCTGCATTCACTGTAGTCCTAAAATAAGAAATCTGCTCCTTTTTTTGTTGTTTTAGACACTTTTGTTTTGCTACTTCTTCCAAATGACCATCAGAAGTTCTGTATCTCACTGCATGAACCAGTGGATGGATTTTAATGGATGCATACATCTACAGCTGGTTTCCTTTTGGAGACAGCCTGCTTCAAAATGGCTGCTTCGACTAATCCATATTAGCAAACACAAAAAAATGCATACATTTACATCTCTCGCCTAAAGATAGATTTTTATACGCATATATGATTGTTAGTTGCATCAGTTTATTTACATTAACTTTAATTTTCCTATCTGTTACTATTCTAGTCTTAGTTTTTGACTTTAGGAGGTCTAGAGTTTCACCTAAAACACTAATCTTGTATTTTACATGGTGGGACTTTGACGATTCCCAGACCTTTGATAATATCAGCCTCTTTGGGAAAGGCAGGTCTAATTGGAACAACCTTTTCGGCTGGTCAGCCATTTACTGATAGCTTGTCTTCTGTCCACAGAGACTGGAGACATGTTTACTTACCCAGGTGTTTTATGGAAACAGCTTAGGGGAAATGCTCTTAAAGCCATAATAGCTGTCAAAACAGGTGATTATTTGAATGTTTTTGGTTTGAATTTGGGGTTAATGTGACTCAAACTCATCAGGGTTTTTGTAAAAACAGCAAATATTCCTCACCTTTGTTTATAACTATGCATTCAGTGATCAGTTGCAATCATTTATGGGAATATCTTGGCTCATTTGCAGATGATCTCAGCCAACTTCTGCTTTAACACTCTGCACCGCTCGATTTCCTCCCCCAGAATTGGCTGTCCTTGTGTCGACTCTCCTCCTCACAGCTTTTAGTCTCCGTTTGTTTTCAGAAGAAGAAGAAGAACTCCACCTTTTCTTTTCCCACCTGATGACTCTGATTCCATCCCTCTCCCTCTGACTCTGTTTACATCCGGGGATTATTTTACCGTCTCGATGTCTGAGACTGTCCGAAGTGAACTCGCCAGTGTTCGAACCTAAACAAACAACTCGTAATTGTTGGCAACAAAAACCTGACTGCTGATATTGCAGATTATTTGGTAGACCTTTAGTAGTGAGTGATGCAGATTTAGTGCTAGTTTTTTTTTAATCATAGATGATACACATTTAGAAGAAATTCAAATCAAAAACATTGAAAAATCATGTGTTTTGGCAGCTTTTATGGCTTTAAAATAACTTTAAACATAAGTTAAATAGAGCTTTTTTTAAAGACCTATTTATAAAGTAGTTTTTGGTGATTGGTGACTGGACCCACATGGATAATTAACAATATAATCAAACACAAAGGCCTTTTTTTTGTTTGTTGTTGCTGTTAAATGGCTCTCGTGTCGCAGATCTTTACCTTGAAGTATGAAGAACACCCCTCCGATCGCTGCAATCCTCCCCTTCAGAACGTAGTTCTCGCCACCTATTTTGGAGCACTGCATTCCCACCAGAGAGGCCACGAGGCCGAACGTCCCAAACACGATGGAGGCGATCATCAGCGCTCGGGAGGCCTGAATGTACCCTGTGTGCAAATAACAGGCGGTACAGTACGTCATTTATTTGCTTCTAATACAAGCCTATATCAAAACTCAGTTGTTGTTGAATAATAGAGCAACTTGAACACACCCAGCTCATGAGGTGGGTCTAGAACTGACCTGAGCTCATGAGGCCATATTATTTGAGTGGAATAACAATCATGATTGTTACAAGTTTTAATAAAAAAACCCAAAGAGCTTCTTTAGTTTGAAAGAAAGGCTTCAGTTTTACATGGTTTTAGTACTGTTGGTTTAGCCTCATTAGTCACTGGAGATGTGAACCCCCTGGAGTCCCACAGGTAGCATTTAATTGTAATCAGGGACTTATTTCCCAACAAAGCAGCCTTAGATGAAATGACTTGAGACCCGCTGTCGAAATAAAATCAAGCCACAAACGGTCAAAACACGTTTGACAGAATAAATTTAGCCAACGCTATAAATACTTTTACTGTGGTCTCTGAGCAGATGTGATAAGATGAGCATCTGGAAAAAAAAAAGAAGTTATCTCAGGGTTTACAACTGTTTAAGGACTGGGCATCTCATTGTTAGATGTTTTATAATACTAAACAGGCTATATGATAGCGCAGCCCTTACCTTTTTATGACTTTGCCGCGTCATTGTGGTAAAAGTATAAAAACAAGTTTATTTTATTTCATTTGACATCCGAAAAGGTAGTAAAACCAAACGCAACAGACCGTGATTTAATGAACACTCACTTCCTAGAAAGCTCTTTAAATGTTTATTACTTTATAAGTATTGATTTTTTTCTTCTTCTCCCTCCTGATTTTTATTACAGCTCCGTTTGCCATGTCCTCTTTCATCTTATCTCGTATTTCTTAGACCACAGTTGTACATTTTTCAGGGTCAGCGCACACCAGAGTTTACAACGTCGTCTTAACTTCTGTGTTACTTTTAACATTGTGTTCCTCAACAGTAGGAATACGAATAAAGTCTTACTTTGTCTGTCCCAGACTCATAAATCCCGGTTTCTTGAGTGACTGGATGGCATTTAAGCCTTTTAAGAACCATTAAAATCGATAAAAATATAAGTTTTAGGGTTTTTTTTTTCTTTGTTTAGGTGGTGGACACATACCATTTAGTGCGAGCAGAGATGGGAAATCCCGGCAGTTGTGAACTCCGGTAGAGTCAGTGGCACAGGACATCCATAGATTCTCGTAGATGGTTGAGGTGGTAATAACATTACCGTCGACCGTAGACTCCCTCCAGTATCGATGTGGGAGGGCGACGCCGACCATCAGCCAGCCCAGAAAGCCCAGAAAGCTGGCAAAGGCTTCCACGAACGGGTTCATTTCCTCTTGCTTCTTCTGCCCAGTTGGATTCGAATTAGTTGAAGTGTTCACTGTCCCACGCTATCTCTGCTTCCCCCAAACACCACGATTTGTTGGCCGCACGTCCACGCACCAGTGCCCAACGATCCCTGAGCCAAAGTGCTCCAAAACCCCACAAATCAATTATTAATTCCAAATAGCCCACTTGTAATTTTCCCTATTATTCGCTCCTCCATTGAACCTTTTCAAAAGACTGAATGTTTGCCCATCTTACAGGACAAACAAAGAGTCAAAGTCTTTCAGACCTGCCAATGTCTATAGACTTAACGCTACAGCATTGGTCATTTCCTTTGAGCGCTTGGTCAACAGTATTAAACGGTTATTGATCGGTTCCAAGTCAAGTTCTGACACCCCCTGTCAAAGGGGGATGATGGGAAATATCGCAGCCCCCAGTCATGAGTGTTAGTCATCAGACACTCACCTTGAGATGACCTGACTGGGGGGAGTGTTTGCTTGTCCAACAACCCAACCAACATTATTATTAGAGAGCCCACGTGTGGAAAGGCAGCAGGAAACCAGACAGTTTTCTTCAAATATTGTTTTAAATTTGGTACCAAGACAAGAAGAGCAGGCAAACCTTGTTTTACCAAAGAGTTTACTCTGTTCCAACAGATTTTCACTTAAACACGAGGACCGTGACATCGTGGCTTCATCGTTTTGCGTGTTTTGCTGATTTTGTGGACGTCTCAGACAAAAATATTGTTTCAAACGCCTTTAGTAGGTTATTTTAACTCGTCAGGGTTATACTGCCTCAATAAGTCCAAGAAGGAGAGTTAAAAGCAGCTTGACTTGATCCAATCCTCAAAGTCTAATGTACTCTTTGTGTTCATGGAAGCTCTAATATTACCTTTTGTTTTTTTAAAGGTTCTTTACATCTTAAAATACACTGTAAACCTGTTAAAGCATATAATGTCTTTGTTTCCATGTTCAAAACATAGAAAAACTGGCATCATAATGGATTATTTTTTATTTAATTTTTGGTAAAAGTAATAATTTGAATTGCTCAGTTGGTGTTTATTTGTAATTTTTTTTTTCCAGATCATGGAAATCAGTTTATTTCAGTTTATTTAGTTTTTATTTTACTGTAAAAAAATGGTTTATTTGAAATTTTTAAGTGTTTAAAGAAAACTATGTTGCCTAATCAGTTTCTGAAATCTCTAAAGAAGTCTTTTTCCCAACACCCATGCTGGCTGAACATGCACAGTCAGCTGTTTTATGCTGCTGAAATCTGGTCACTTTGCAAAAAAGAGAAAAGCTGGCTCTAGATTTTTTGTTTTCATTCATTCATTCATTCATTCATCAAATACACAGCATATTTTTCATTTTGTAATAATCATCTACAAGCTCCTTTTTTCTAAGATCATGTCAATAAATTTCTTTAAAAAAAGAAACATTAGTTCCTGCTTTTACCCACCTGGGAGAGCAAGAAGTGACTGAAAGTCCCGACAGTTATAAACCCCCGTGGAGTCACTTGCACAAGACATCCAGAGGTTCTCGTAGACCGTGGAGGTGACGATGACGCTCCCATCCTGGGTTGATTCTTTCCAATAATGGTCCTGGAGAGACACATAAACCAATATCCAGCCTACAAATCCTGAAAAAAGTGCTACAACCTCAAGGGTTTCTTTCATCTTGGGACTAAAATGTCTACTAAAAGTGAAAGGTAACAGCTTCTGCCCCTGCCAGGAGCTCTATTTGCTACATCTCTGTCTGATATACATTTTGGGAGTGTGAGAACTGACTCAGGACTTTTCTTTTTCCCTCATCCAGTCAAACCTGGACATTTGAACATTGATTTGCTGGCTGGAGCTATATTTGGAGTACGCTATTCCCGCCCAAAATTGATGACATTTCACGTGCCCTTCGAAATTACCATCATAAAGTTTGTCCCCCCACCCCCCCACTCCTTTTTTTTTTTCTTTTCTTGAAATACAGATAAGCTCTTTTAACCTCTTTTAAAACAATTCTGACAAATTTAAATGATTGCAGTAAAAGCTTAAAGTACTTGAAAGAATGAGTATTTTTCTCGGACACACTTAAAACAAATGATTAAAAAAGTGATCTGATTTATTTCAGATTTGGTGTTTGAAGAAGCCACAGACCTTAGTGAGGGAAGATGTGTGTAAACTAAATAAAGTCGAGAAAATGAATATAAATGGAGGCTCTTCTTGCAGTGTACTCTGAGGATTTCAATTGTTTGCTTTTATCATCCTTTCCTTTAGTTGTCTCCCCTTTTGAGGAATCAATTGGTAGCTTGAAATTTAAGGGAGGTTACTTCAAGATCCATGAGCAAATACTTATGGGGAAATACTAGATTAATTGCAGGGCAAACACGCTGAGAGCAGTATATTAGTGATTTATTGGAGGCAGAAAGAGTCTTTTTCTTTGCAGCACTGGTTAAGCATTAACGAGGCTGCAAAGGGACAATAGATGAAATGAAATGAAATGAAGTCCTCTCTTTGCTGCTTTCTTTGAGCGTATAGATTTAACAGATGCCTTTCTGTTCAAGGCTTCTCATATTTTACCTTTTCTTGTAAAATATTGCTGGCATGGTGCAGGGCTGTAGGCCATTTTCTTCTGAAACGTCCTGATGTATAATTAGTCTTCCACATACGCAATGCAGTCTAAAAAAAGGACGTATCAAAGCCACGACGACGTGTGCCACAGAAGTTGAATTCGTGAGTCAGAAACCCGAGCGCTCTGTCGAGACAACATTTAAAAGTAAATGGGAATGTTTCCCCTTTTGTTTGCCTTGAAGAAATCTTTGTTTAGGATCAATTTGAAGCATTTTATTCGCCGTCTGTATCTTATCTCAGGTGGATTCTCATCAGTCGGCCAGCCTTCAGAAGCACGGTTCAAAGTGCCACCATATACAGTTCTTACAGTATCAACAAGACATTCAGACCTCCTAATCTTGGGCCTGTTAATGTTTTATGTCTTCTTTTCACCCCTCTGTCAGTCAGCTGGATTATTTATGCGCTTGTGTCCGCATTGACCTCCCGAGTTAAAGGGCAGGTCCGCGTAAAGCAAACGTGAAAACGGGTTTGAGCTTGACCAGAAGTCTCCGAAGGTCCAGTAGCAGTGTTTGATCAAGGCTGCTGTTAGGGAGATTAAATCCGAGCTTATATTGTAAAACTAAATTAGACACAAACGCAAATGTGCAAGAAGTTAGCCTGCTTGGATTTTTTATTATTATTATATAACAGTGAATTCATGGGCGGTACAAGTCATTTGTCGACGGGTGTGTCTGCAAACACACAGCTGATTGCAGTTGCCAGTGTTAGGCTGTAATTACAATTGAGCAATAAATCCAATCCAGATGCACGTGAGATTGGTGACATATGTACACACTCGTGTTTAATGTTATCGCACATCTCTTTTCTTTGTTCATCTATAGTGACAAGCACACAAACATTTATCTGATCAAATAAAACCTCTCCAAGTAATCCGTGCCATGAAAGTAGCATGCCTTGAAGGAATGCATGTCTCTGACCTTGCATGTCAAAGTTTTAAACGAGGATCTTGCACCATCTGTCAGAGTATTCCATGGCTATGACTCTCAGCTACGACCACACCAAATTTTAGCTCAATGTCTGTAAATCTGGCTGAGTTACAGCCGTGTGCTCGCCTCAGTGTCCTGACAATAAACCCAAGGAACAGAAGAAGTCTGTCAATAAAATGAAAAAACATTAAAACAGTTTGTCTCTGTGGTCTTTTCAAGTTCGCAGGTTGCTGGAGGAGTTGTAAAGATGGCTGTGTTTTCTAACAGCCTCTGTCAGCTGCTTCTCGGCGGAGCAGCAAAAATGACTCCATTTTTGTCACGCAGCCACATGACTGAGAGCTGACACCATGACTTCTCATGGAGGATGACAGCAGCTTAAGTCATGGTTAATGATTTGGTAACGATGTCTGAACCGTAGGTTTTAAGAGTGACAAAGTGAACCCCTTCATAGATTATAATGGGACTGCGGCCAACGCCAGAAGAACAATTTATGGTCCGCAGTATGTAAGTGCCATCCAACCATCCATCCATCCATCCATCCATCCATCCATCCATCCATCCATCCATCCATCCATCCATCCATCCATCCATCCATCCATCCATCCATTTCTCCTGTTCAGAATCAAAATTGTGCTGCAGCCCACAGCTGTCATTGACAAAATGACACCCTGAGCAAACTGTCTGTTTTCTCTTGATTTATTTCCAAATTTAAAACATTAGGGTATTAACAACCCCCCCCCCCCCCCACACACACACACACACTTTATTTTAATCTCCTCTAAACTAAGCTTCGATTTATGACTTGCATATTTGTTCAGTGAAGTGTGCTCAGCAACTCTGTTCAAATAATGTCAGCTTTGTTGTATATTTATTCAAACGCTGGTCCTTAACAGTTGAACCGAGTTTCGATGAAGTCAGCGCTTCAACCACGGCTAGTATTACAGCTTTCTGTTACCCTCTTTGTCTCCCACAGTCATAAAGTACCTCATTTATAAAAAAAAATCATGACATTATTGCTGAGCTGGTGAATGTTTTAAGCTGTGTTTACTGTCCAAATACTTGGACTGAATTGCCCGTTTGGTTTCTTTGCTTCAGGCTGAAATATGTCAGCAGTCATAACCTGGATTTTGATGATATTAATATTACACAGAGGACTAATCTTTTTTTCAGTTTTGGTTTTAGTTTTTGTTCCACAAGTTTCACAGGTTTCATGTGAGCAGATTTAATCACCTCCTCGCCACTGATGCACCTTGTGGTTGTTGGCACTTAGTAAATATTAGCAGAATGCAAACATTTGTTGACGAACTCGGTGAATAGATTATTTTAACACTTTGATGTAGTGTTTGCTTTAAAATACTGTCCCCCTTTGTGTTTTATGTAAAGTCTCTGTTGGAGTCCATGTGATGATGTCATGATGATGTCATGATGATGTCATGATGAACATCATTATACCAAATGCAGTGAAAGCCACACTGGCAGTGCACGTTGTCCTAACCGAACATGGCCTTCCATCAGGGAGTGCTGCAGCACCATCCACACCCATACTTCCCCTTGTCTGCTTATATATAGAGAGAAATATAGGCCAACACTTTAAACACTTTACAGATTTTATAAGTAGCTAACAATCAGTCTTTTTCTCTCTTGTCTCTTGTTTTTTTTGCCATTTATTCAGATAAATATATAATAGAATAATGGCCTTCCTGGTTCTATTCAGGCTTTTTTTTTAAATTAAGACAAGAAAAACCTAATTTATGAGGGTTGTCCAGTCAGAGCTAATGTTTAATACACAGACGTGGTGAATTATAGGATGGACTTAGTGATGAGTTGAAAACTAAGAAATCAGTGTTTATTTTAAGTCAATTATGGATTTATCGTTAAGTGATGTTTATTGTGAATGTTGTGGTGTATTAAGGATCAAGGAAACCATTTACAGAGTTAGTTTGTTTAGATAAAGCGAGAAAAATTGAGTTTCAGCCTGACGTATGCTTATCATGTTTGCTGTTGTTGGAGTCTCTTTTTAAATTGGGCATTTAAATCCATCGTTGTTGATTATTATAAATTTCTTTTATGTGATGGTATGAGATGTGAGAGTGGTGGGCATGAAGGAAAAAAAATGCTTTTTTATAAAATAAATGTACATTTTCATAATTATCACTAAACTGAGATGTGGTGTAATGGTTTAATAATAACAATTGACATAAGTAGGCGTAATCTGAATCTATATTGCTGAACTAATTTCGATGTTCTTGTGCATCGATTGCATCAGTGATGAAAATCCCATCAAAGTGAGTCTTTTGTTTCCACAATGAGGAAGTAACTCGTCATTCCAGTTTTCAGGAAGTAAACTGTAAAAGCTGCATTTTTATTTGTCTGTAAAGATCAGACATTTACGCTTGCGGCCTTTGAAAATGGACGAGAGTCGAAACACTTTTATAGAAACGAAGAATTTATGATCAGCGTATTCCACGTCGCATGTTTATGTTCATATTTAACCAGAAAGACTTGATAACGGGACACATATCCTTCCCGTTCATATTCGCTGACAGATTATCGGTTTCTGTTTAGTTTCTGCCCAGCACCTAAATGACAAAACGAGTTCCTGCCAAAATTACAGATGTGTATTTATTCTGTTTTGTTCTCATTTCAAACGCCCATCAGACTCAGCACATTCACTGACGTGTCTGGATTAAAGCCAGGGGAACACTCCTACATGCAGGAATACACACAGGTTATTAGTCTGCTGTCTGCACCATACTGCCTACTGGATTAAATACAGTCCTTTCAAGATTATAGTTTATGACTAATCCAACTGCTTTTTAATGAGAATTTAGTCACACTTTACTGATGTTGTCTTACAGATGATGTGCTTCAAGTTCACTCTGTTGTGTTTGAGCTAAGTGTGTTCCACGTATTACTGTTCCTTTTCTAATATTTCTCACTATCAGTGTTAATAATTGATGCATAGAGTTTCACAGAAAGGCGTAATTGAGATCCGTATCGGTTTTCTAGCAATGAACTGGACAATTAACTTCTGAACCTCATAACAAGCATCATTAACCAAACCAAAGGTGTGTGACAAATTGAGGCTCGTGACTCGGTGAAACGAGAAATATCCAGAAGTGCGTTTGGAAAATAGCTCCCAGCCACGAGCCGGCGGGCAAAGTGTCTTTGTTTAACCTTTTCCAAAACTTTTTTTTCCAATGTTTAAAAGCATACAATGTCATTTGTTCACTATTTAACTGCACTCCAGCTCTTTGAGCAACGCCGCTCTCCATGTTTGACACGTTTCAATGCTTCAACACACAAACTAGGTAATTCTGATTCATACTATTGGACAAAAGGACAAATCAGAGAAATAGTTAAACAACTGTTACATCGATGTTTTGTATATATAAAATAAAATCAAACATAACTTTTGCAAATTACTTTTCTATCCAGCTATCCAGTCGATAGCTGAACCTCAGATTCAGGAGGAACAGTGCAGGTTCTGTCCCGGCTGTGGAACACTGGATCAGCTCTTTACCCTCACTAAGGTCCTTGGGGGGGACATGGGAGTTTGTCCAATCAGCCCACATGTGTTTTATGGACTTGGAGAAGACATTCGTCCCTCTTCCCCGGGGTACCCTCTATGAGTATGGGATTGGGGGTCTGTTACTACGGGTCCTTCGGTCCCCGTACAAACAGTGTGAGTCTGGTTCTCATTGCCGGCAGTAAGTCGGACCTCTTCAGGGTGAGAGTTGGACTTTGTCACCGATTCTGTTCATGACTTTCATGGACAGGGGGGCGGAGGGGGTCCGGTTCGGTGGCCTCAGGATTCCATTTCTGCTGTTTGCAGATGATGTGGTCCTGTTTGGCGTCGTCGTGCTGTGATCTCCAGCTCTCACCAGAGAGGTCCACAGCTGGAATGAGGATCAGCACCTTCAAATCTGAGCCTGTGGTCTTCAGTCAGGGAAGGGTGGACAGCTGAGATGGATTTGAATGGAACTCTCATCAGGGAATCATTGGATTAACATCTACAACTGATTCACATTTGGACTCACACAAACAGCCAATCACTTTTAGAAAATAATAAAACGGCTATAATACAGTCGATTCTACAGTTCTTGAGCTAAAGTTTGGTGTGGTAGTAGCTGAGAGTCATTTCCAACACTTGCTGAACTCCAAGCACTAAGATCCCACATGATGATATTTTCAAGATTGGACCAAAAAAGGCTAAAACTCTTTCGTTTCTCAACATAAGACGATCCTCGATTAAAGCTATTGCATGAAAGGTGGCAGGTGATGTGCATTTCTTTAGAGAATGCTAGGTCTGTCATTAATTAATAAATTTATTTATTATCAAAGGTCTATGACACCCTGTTGCTGCCAAACTAAAGCACAAGCTGGAATAGGGGAACACAGTGCAATGAC
The DNA here is from genome assembly GCF_001649575.2 of Kryptolebias marmoratus. Lineage (NCBI taxonomy): Eukaryota > Metazoa > Chordata > Actinopteri > Cyprinodontiformes > Rivulidae > Kryptolebias > Kryptolebias marmoratus. Next base: position 14,843,176 of record NC_051442.1, read on the forward strand.
AGGAATGTCTTCATTTTAGTATGTAGACTGAAACTCATCATTTCATGGGTTGTGTTGAGCTTTGCTGATTATCTCTGTCCGATCCTAGCAGGTGTCATTGTGGGATCAAAACCCGCCTTTATCAATACTTTTTCAGTAAACCTAAGCCTTTTCCTCGCCGTCGCACCCGAACAGCTGTGGCTGGGGGAGTCAGCAAGTCATGAGGAAACATTTCAAACACCTTGGCTGGTGACCGCAGTGTCTTCCACACCCTCGAGCCTTAACCAGAGGCCAGGCAAGCAAAAGTGATCAGCATGACTCGGAGGTGCAGTATGTGCACAGCGATGGGAAAGTTTACCATTTGTGCTGATTGTCACAATGGTGACCACAAATTGTGACCGTAATCTCTGACACTTAATTTAAGGGAAATGCTGCTTTCTGGTAACTTGTGCAATGTCACTGCAACAGTGTGCTGAAGGTTTACTCTTAAAAACACTGAAGATTGTTAACAATTGGCTCGATATGCAAATTAGTTTTAATGTGACCATCCATCCATTTATTTTCTTTACCCGCTTTTTCCTCTTTTTCCTTTTTGAGTCACGGGTTGGTGCCTATCTCCAGAAGTTATTGTGAGAGGCGGGGGACACCCTGGACAGGGGACACGGAGACAAATGAGACAAACAACCAGTCACGCTCTCACTCCCTTGTAGGGACATTAGATTAGAGAGCAAACCATAAATCCTAAAGCAGTGAGACACTGGGTGAAAGAGGTAAAAAAAAAGCTGCATCTGCTGTACGAACTGATAAAGAAACGTAAAATTTGTGGGAGTAAAAGGAGTTTGTTTTCAAAAGTTTTGGTAGGTAGGTCAAAGGTCAGTGTGTGACATTATACTAAGACTGGACATTTTGTGGTAAAATCTTTGAAAAATATACAACTTTAACTGTGGATCTTAAAAAAAAGCCAGTTCTATCATTTTTCTGTGACCTGTTTAAACTTCATGCTTCTACTGTGAAGTACGTCTGAGACCAGACATACCACGTAGTTTTCTCACTCGTTGAGTCTAAATCCCTTTGTTATCTGTGGGTGAAATTTATTCCAGCTCTTTGGCAATTTTAACACACTACTCCCAGCTGAGCCGCACGTTTCGAGAATCAAAAATTGTGACAGAAATGAAAGAATGGCTGTTGATTAGTAATAAGGGCGCCAATGCAATAGCTTGTTATTTAGCTTGTAAGTATTTGAAATCAGTATTTCTTCTGTTCATTTTCCAGACCACCATTAAAAACTCATACTACAGGTCTGAGAACCATGAGTGTATTTTACTTAAAGAGAACACCGTCACACTGTAGACTCTCCACTGAACAAACTTTCTATATTTGCTATAAAGAATGTAACGACCTCATACTGTTGCTATGCAAGAATTTATTAATTTTTTTAAATGTTTTTTATCTACAATAACAGATATAATTACAGCTTAAATATAATGCATTATTAATAAAGACTTAAAGAATAACATGCAACAACATAATCATCTTTGCTGCAAATACTGAAGAAAAATTAGGATATACTGCAACTACATTTACATTTGTTTTGTGACATTTGCCAGTGTTTCAGCAATCATAACTGATATAAGACAAAACTCAGGATTAGTGCCTAATAATACGAGGGATTAACAAAAAGAAAATCTAAGCCTATACGTTTTTGCTCCATGTGCCGTTCCCGTCACAGCAGCACACACGATCCAGATTTGACTTCCACGTAGTTGGGATCAAGGTCGTTGGGCAGCTTGCCCTTTTCCCCCCAGATGTTCAGCTCCCCGAACACGCCTGTCTCAATCATCTCCTCCTGCCAGGGGATCGGGATGTTGCCAGAGGCGAAATCCTTGTAGAACTCCGTGTCCTTGTTGTCTATAACCACACCTTTGATTGTGCTGAAGGCGCCCACATCACCAATGTCTTTGGCGTAGACCATCTTTGGATCGGGGACAAATGGCGGAGGTAGCATACCTGGAGGTGAGAGACAAAGACATGTTGCAGTTTGGCTTTTTTTTGACTGTCATCCATCTCTTTTCTTGGAATTTTGTTGGGCTTTTTTTTAATTTTGTGCACCACCTGCTTCCAGACGGCCCCAGTTGATGTCCTTGAAGAACGGCTGCTGTTTGAGCTCGGCGCACTTGTTGTTTTTGAACCCCAGCCGTTTCGCCGGGTCTTTCTCCATCAGGCCTTCACAGAGGTCCTTGCATTCCTTGCTGAAGCTTGGCGTGTAGGAAGCTGGATCGTTCAAGATTCTTCGAGCCACCTCGTCATTCTCCACCTAAAAATGGGGAGAACATTACAGCGGGATATGACCTGGGCACCCGGACAAGCGCTAACAGACTAACTGAGAATCATACCTTTTCTCCTCGAACCCTAAAAGGTCCTTTGGCAGCGATCATCTCATATAAAGTGACCCCCAGAGTGAAGTAGTCCACTGTGTAGTCATACTCCTTCTTCTGTATGAGCTCCGGAGCCATGAAACCTTTAGTTGGTAACAAGATATTGTACTTAAAAGACAGGAACAGGGTTCAGGAATTATGGTTCTTTTACAGAAAGAGGTTTAACTGGAGCACAGGTGGGCAACCTTTTAGTTTCAAAGAGCAACACTGACTTAGTTAATCCTTACACAGCTGGATCCAAGCTTTCAGAGAGGACAAATCCTTCTGCCGTATTTTTCAGTACGAAAATCAGTAAATGTTAGCGCTCTTGTTTATTTCTTGGTTGTTGTTCAAAGCCAGTTTTGGACCACAACTTGTTGCAGGGATGTTCAACAGTCATCGAAGGATAGTTATGAGGTGGGGGGAACTATTCTCAATGAAAAGTACACCAGGAGGAAATATCATCTCCGAGTAGCTCAGTTTGAACCTGGAAAAGCAGCTGACTTTTCTTTCTTTTTCTGATGAAGACAAGTTTCCAGCATAATTAGCTTCCTCACTTAAAGCCTTCTGGGTTATTAAACTTGAAGGATACTTGTGTCAGAATACATAAATATCAGCTCATGGTTTAAAACAAAAAAAAGCAACTTAAAGGTTATTATTTTCTCTTCAGAGCGTACGTCTTTAACCTGGTTGTGCCGGTTTACTTCAAAAGCTTTACATAAAGTGTCCAAGACTCTCAGATGGTTCTTTCAATCAATTCAAGGTTTATTAATAAAATGCTGCTTTTTATAGATTATTATCAAGCTGTTTTGTTTTTATTAGCTTTAAAGAGTCAGTAAGAACTGTTCTAAGGTCTGCTTCTGACCTTTTCTCATGGGTGACTTGGATTGTAGCATTGTTATTGGGATATTTTTTTCCCCATTTCACTCTGTTTTTGCCCAGTTCATGTATCGCTTCATTACCTGGAGTTCCAGCATATCCTGTAGTTTTGTCTTGTCCTGGTGGAAGTTCAACAGCCAGACCCAAGTCTGACAGGCGGACGTGTCCTGAGGGGGGAAAGGTTTAATTGCGACAACTTGTTTGACCTGGATTTTATTTTTATTTTTAGGAGAATCCTTGTTCTAAATCTGAGTATTTTTTTTAGCACTTTAGTACTTTGATTCACATTTAGTCTCAGCTGATTTATGACAGTTCTTAACAGGTGTGTAAATCTTAATGTTGCTTGCTACTTGCTTTGTGAATAAAGCCACAGCTTTTCCTAACCAGCTTGTGTTTTCAGCTGCTGTAGAGATACAAACCCACACCCACTATGACCTATCACCTGCTTACTGTTCACGGTTGAAAAACCAAAGATAGATGCGTTCGGATGGAACTGTGACTTTGAAGCTAAACGTCGAAAGCAAACCATTCACGGCTGCAGAAAGAGTTCACCTGCATCGTCCAGCAGCACGTTCTCCGGCTTCAGATCTCTGTAGATGATCCTGTGCTGATGAAGGTGCTCCAGCCCACAGATAATCTGAGCCGTATAGAATCCAGCTCTCTTCTCATCAAAACCAGGATTTTTCTCATCCACATCGTACATATGAAACCTGAGGAATCGCAGGCAGGTTTAGTGTTTTATAGCAAGTATAAAGGAGATTATTTAAGAGTGCAACACAATGTTTTTATTTTTAAGATTTGATCTAAACTCTGTAATTTCTCAACATGAGATGATCTTAGTTTAAAAGTCTGGTACAGTGGGTGGTGGGTGAATACTAGTTCTTGTGTGTAAGGAGAGGACGTCATGTTAAAAAACGAGGAGGGTTTATAATGAGCACCTGAGATCTCCACCGTTCATGATGGTCATGACCAGGCAGAGGTCGGTCTTGGTCTGGAAGGCGTAAGCCAGCGTCACGATGAAGCGGCTATGAACTTTTGCGAGGATTCGCTTCTCCACGATCGCTCCCTGAACAGAAATCGAACATCAGCATTAAATCAGCTGGAACATGCAGTTTCACCGAATGGCTCACCCCCCTTTCACCTTATGTTCAGCCTGACAGGCTTTTCTTTCCCCTCAAACCTTTTTGAAAACTTTTATGAATGGCTTGTCAAATATAGGTCCTCTTTATCAGCAGGTGACAGGTTTATGGGCTCTTTTCTTAGACATTTTACAATCAATTCGCAAGTTGCAGTTTAACACCACATACACAGATAATTTGAACATTTGTCAACCTCTGACATGAGTACAAGGTGTATTTTTGAGTCACTGCTGTGATAAACATTATGCATTTTCAAATAAAATCCATATTTGATAGATGAGGAATGAAGCAGTGGTGAAATAAGTCACTGTTTCTTTGCTCTATTCTGCGCTTTTATCTATTTTTTTTGTGTGCTTTTGAGGTTTTGCTCCCAGTGTTTGGTTGATTTTAGTCACTAGAACCACATATTTGGGGTTAGCAAAAAGAAAGGTTTCCTGCATGTTACATAAAGCATGAATGATGAGTTCAAAGTCTGGGAGAATTTCTTTTTAAAGATAACTCTGAAGAATGCCAATCAGCATAAGTATTTTATTTATTTTTGTAGAATTTCTATGTACAGATAAATAAAATTATGTACCATCAACTCAAACTGGGAATAAAATGTCCTTAACTTGCTACAGTGAGACATTTTCTACTTTCAGTCAGCTCAGTTTCACTGATTTCCAAACAAAAACAAAAACACAAAGACAACTTGTTTTCTTTCTTTGTGTAAGGCCATCGTTCTTCATCAGCTTCACATTAAGCTGACGTGGTCAGTGTTGAACCTCTTTAATAGGTACATTCATCTGGTCGATTATTAAAAATCACAACCTAAATTTGTGTGCACTTATAAAACTGTATTCAAGGCTGTGAACTTTATTTTATTGCCCACATTTTACCCACCTCGGCTCTCATTGTGCCCACCTCAGCCCCCCCCCCACACACACACACACGTTTATGATTTAATCTACTGGAAGACACATTTGAAAGGAAGATAGGCAGATTTGGATCCTTGTGGCTTTCGGAGCTGTAGCCTGTAGCGGAAAACATCCGAGTTTTCCGCTCCCCGTGCAGGTATCAAAGTACAGCCTGCGGTCCAGAATAACAGAAACCTCTGCGACTCGCGCGAGGAATTTGAGAACCCTGTGAACATTTTGAAACATTTTGGAGATTCCTTTGCGAATGCTGTCGAGTCCTCAACAGTCTCAGTCCAGTGAGATGCATATTGATCATATGTGCTCTGGGTTATTCCAGGTTTTCTGTTGTTTTTTTTGTATGTTTTGCAGGCCATTCTGAGGAAGAACCATCCTTTATAACTGTATTAACCAACTGATACAGTGAGTGTTTTACCTCGTAGCCTTTGCGCTTCTTCAGCCTCTTCTTCTCCAGCTTCTTGTTGGCGTACATTTTCCCCGTAGCTTTCGCCTGACAGGCAAACACCTCCCCGAACCCTCCTTTGCCCAGGACCCTGAACTCCATGAACCACTCCTCGTCAACAGGCTGACTCTCCAGCCATTTGAACTGAACAAAACGCAGAAAGTACATGCTGTTCTTGAAGCCATCTAAGGCCTCCTTCTCCAGGTGCTTGAGCAGCTGCTTTTCACTCTCTTTAAACAGGTCGCCACGCACGTTCTTTAGGTCTTCTTTAACTCGAATGATGGCCTTCTCCTCGAGGAAGCTGCAAAAACTCTTTGAAGCAGACTCGTAGTACGTGTTCATCATTTTTCGGGCCTTTTGCAATCTGTCGCTTTCCAGGGATATGACGTAGTCTTCGATGTCCTTCCACAGCTCTCCTGCGTTTTTAAGGCTAGCGTGACTCTGCAGGAACTGTTGGAACAGAAGCTTGCCGATGGGCTGTCTGATGCACATGCTGTCGAAGGTCGAGTCCACGGTCGCCTTCATGTGTTCGCAGTCTCTGATGTTCGGGAGTTTCAGCCTGGCGCGCATCTTCTTGTCACGCATGGCAGCCGCTGCAGAGCCGTCCATGCTGCCGCGGGCGGACACGTAGGCCGAGTTTGCCACAACAGTTTCCAAACCGCCGATATCCATGATGACACCCTTGTCTGGATCAAACGAGACAAGAAGAGTTTGGTTATATTTACTACTTCCAGTTTGATTGGTCCTCATGTTTCATGGGTGCTCTTTAATTCAAACTGTTCTGATAAACCAATATATTATCCATTAATAGAAACATCTTGCTTACAATTAAGCCTTTCGGTCCAGAGATTTAAACTAAGATCATTTTATGTTCAGAATTGATGGAGTTTTAGCTGTTTTGGTCAAACCTTAAAAATAAAGTTATGCATGATCTCACTTGATATAACAAGATTGCAAACAATCTCAGAATATGTGTTGTGTTGGGGATGACGCTCAGCTATTACCACAACAAATTTTGACTTAATATCTGTGCATTTGTAATAGCAATTTCTTTTTAAGGTCAGTTAGCTGTAGCAGCCATTTAGAATTTAGTTGACTCCAAAAGTGTTTTTTTTACATCCAGTCATTACCAAAGACTAAATAATAGACCTTGGATTAAAACCTAAAAGTTGAAGCCGGAACAGGACCAGCTTCTCTGTCTGATGGTTCCAGTACAAGTTTTAAGCCGACCCTAGTTGTAATTACTTATTTCATGTCATGTAACATCATTTTTGTGTTTGCCAAGGTCGATTAGCTGTGGTGGCCATCTTGAATTATGTTGACTCTTTAAATTAATGAGTTGTAGATGTATACCCAGTGATTAATTCCTGAAGGTTTCATTAAAGTCCAACATTTGGTTCATGAGGTATTTGCTAGCAGACAGACACAACCCCACACAGAGAAAAACATTTGTGTAATAGTGATGTCTTTTCTCAGGTTTCCATTATGAGTGGAGTCATAGGATTATGAAGGGACGGCCCAATCCACGTTGACTGTCACATGGTAATTAATAATGAGTTTTCCTCCAGAGAACCCATCGCAGCCATGGAACGTACAAGAAGGTACCATTGCTTCTTGTGACAGAATTACCATACTGTTCATCTAAATCAGTAAATTCCCCATAGGTTTACAACACCAGCTAAAATGTAATCCATAAAACAGTACTTTCAGCACAGGTTTTAATATATTTTCTCATTAAATCCGGTTGGTATTTAAAATATGCCTTTCTAAATGCCAACAAAGTCCTATTTGAACATGTTTTGTGAGACACGGAGGGATATTAGGAATGTGTTAGGCTACACCAGTGGTCTGGGCCTCCTTTGTGAACTCAGAGGTGACGGACCTTGAACAGCTAATATAAATCACTTTGGGACTTGTCGGGTAAAAAGCAAAGATGTCGTACACAAGCGACAAGAGTTAAGGTTAAATATAGCGTGGCTGCACGTAAGGACGCTCTGTTCGGAAATGAGATAAGAAAGTGCTTCATTTTTCACACAGACTTCCTTTATCTGCCTCCTAATTTATCACAGACTGAGGGAGCAGTCCTTGTTTCTCTCGGTCTCTCGTGTTTAACGGACCTCTCTTTCCAAGTTTCTTTATCGACACTTTTCATGGTGCTGGGTGACCGTCTAATTGCCTGTGTCTGTTAGCAAAATATCTCCTAAGTCACTGGATGGATTTTAATAAAACTGTCAGAAATTAATCTCAGGGTGTACCTCTGCAACTGATTAACCTTTGGAGTCAACCCAATGGCTGCCACAGCTGATCAACCTTGGCAAACACAAAAATGACCTTAACTCAGTTAGTTTTACAGATACTGCGTTTAATTTTGGTGTGGTAGTAGCTGAGAGTCATCCCTAACACACGCTCAGAGCAATAACAGATCCTTTATTTGGCGTGGAAGGCAGCAGGCGATATGTTTCCTTCAAAGAAGGCTAGTTTCAGTTTTGTGGGGTTTTTTTTGTATTTCTTCACCAATATGTCTCCATACAGCTCAGTTCCTTTTATTAATAAAGCACATTATTCATAGGAAGGGTGCTGTACAAAAAGCAACAAGGTGTAACTCAAATTCAATGAATGATCTGTCAATCAATGTTTTAATTGTGTTTTTGTTATTAGTGATGGCCCAAATGGTCTCAGCTCCAGCATCTGAACCTGATCTGCTTGTTGTCTTTGTTTACAGCTTTAGATTTGTAAACAAACAGCTGCGCCTTAATATCTAGCATGAAGCTTTCCCCGTCAGTTTAAGGCTTTATATGGAACAACGCTGCGCTCTGCTGTTCAAAAGTTAAAGCTGAGCGGAGAGATCTGCGCAGAAAAGAGTTTGCATGCCCTTGCACACACAAAGCCCAGGATTTGATTAACTGAAAACCAGGAGATGCAGAGGACCGGATCGTGCTGGGATCCTCGGCCTGGTTACTTCCTGTTCTGCTCTGCAGATTAGACACAACCTGACCCAGTAAACGTGCTCTTCACATGCAGAAATGTGCCATGCTGTACCGGAAGGAGAAGGTGTTAATACCTTGACCCAACGTGTGCTAGATTTGTGTCATTAAAAGCGTTATCTAAACCCGACAATGGAATTACAGCTTGTGAAGCTCTCTCCATTGTTTGCTATTTAGTTTATTTAGTATCTACAGTTTAAAAAATTAAAAAGTTTACCCTAGCAGAATGATTAAAATAATACATTTTTCGTGTTAAGTATCATTTAATTTCTGACACATCTCCGCGCAACGTTCTGCAGAGATACTTTAGTTGAGGTTTAAGAAAACAACCTTCATGCAACAAAATAGAACAGGAAGTATAAAATGAATCAAGTCTTTCAGGTTGTGTATTGTTTATCAATCTGCTTCATTCCTGACCTATTACAGCATGTCGTGCAGAAAGTGACACTGCTGGCTCCACACATGCTTTCCTGGCTTCACGTAATCCATTTAACACTGATTGTTAATGCCACAGATTTACATACAAACACCCTTCCCTCCTTGTTAATTACACTGCATCTATGCATCTGATCTTACTTGTGTTATTCTCAACAGTTCATGCAAACAAAAACTGACTGACTGCATTTCTTTGTGACTCCTAAATTATCAACAGAAAGCCATCTGTTGAGGTTAAACGTTTGTTTTTTGGTTTTAAATCTTTAAATTTCAAACTATCTTTATGAAGAAGTCATGTTACCGCCACACTAGATGGTTGTAATATTTATTAACGTGAAATAATAAATAATAAAACCCAACTCACCTTAAGGTCCTGCTGCAGCTGGATGTAAAATAAAGACCTAAATGTGACGAGTTAGCTCAGACTGGAAAGCATCCAACCCCAACAATCACTTTCCCCAGATATTTGCTCCTTCTTCTCTTCAGTCAATCAGAACGAGTAAAAATCATCTCTGGTCTTGTCGGGGTCTGGAACATAGTTGGTCTTCTGTTTTTTGTATTCTTTTTTTGTCCTGCTGTGCGATGCGATCAGAAGGTTTGGACTTCAGGCTGAGGGTTACTCTGCACCTGAAATCCTACTTGGCAGTTCCCTGGCTGGTGAGGATTACACCCGGACATCATGGAGGGGAGGGCGTGACATGCACAGAAACAGAGGTGATAATGAGAAACTCAGCTCAGATGGCATTAATATAAGCTTCGACAAGGTGTTCTGGGTAAAACATGGCACATATTTGGTTTAGAAATGCAGTCAAACTTGAAAAAATAAACAGTTCTTGACTATTTTTTATGTCGTTTTGTTGTCCAAGCTTGCATGCCGGGGTATTTATGTGATTCTAAAAGGCTTTCACTTATAAAGTGACTACAGTGTTCCTTTTGGCTCACAGTGATGACTGAGGGACAGTCCGGCTCAGAGGCCGGCTGCGGATCAAACCTGGATAATCTGGAGGTGCGAGCAGGAGCGCAGCAGGGACAGCACGACATGATCTTTGAGCTGCTTCCTGCCTGCATATCCCTCTGTTTATGAGCAAACACTTGATATTCCTCCGGGGCTGCATGTGCTCTGCTCCTTTGCAAACGTGGCCTATTTAGGTGTTTAAAAAGGGAGAGATCAGCATTAGGTGGGTACGTTTCAGGTGAGAGGATTTAGTGGGCGGTTGAGGAAACGGAGAAGAGGGATTTAGATCAGGTAGCTAAAGAGGACAGACAGGGCGATACTACAAAACAAGCATAAAGTGGCTCACGGCTGATGGATACAAGCCGTCAAAGGGACAAAATGGGGAGAATTTAGTCTTTAATTTCCAACTTTGGCTCAGATTTTCAGTTCTCTTAACACATTAGTTATACTCATATTATTCTGTCACAAACATTATGATATTCCTGACAGAACCTTGAGCTGTTTTTATCTGTGTTTGAAAATAACCACACATTTCCATGTAATATGAAATTAACAACATAAAGGTTAATAAAATAGCATTTCTGTCAACTGCTATGTGTTAGGATGTAAGGTTTTTGTATTATGTTTTGTCTTCATATTTCAGTTCGAGTTTATTGTTTGTTATTTAGTTGTCTCTTCCCTGTGCCTCAGCCACCATTCACTTCTCCTCAGTCACACTCTCTCTCTTCCCTTTTCTCACCCATCTACACCTGCCTCTAGCTCCATAATCATCTCACCTGTGCCCACTTCCACTAATCACCCTCTGCCTTTAATACCCGGTCACATTCTCTACTTTGCTGCTGGTTCATTGTCATACTCTTGTCTCCCTGATGTTCTGTTTGCTCGTGCCTTCTTGTCTCCCAGTGGTTCGTCTTTAGTCTCAGGTCTGTTCAGGTTTAGTTTAGTTAGTTAATGTTTTTTTGTATTTAGTCTAGGTTTTGCTGCCACGTCAGCCTTTGTTTTGGGTTTGCCTTTTATTTCTAAATAAATTAGTTTTTTTTATCAACATGAGTCTGCGCTCAGGGTTCGCCTCCTTCACCCCAGTCCATGACACTATGAAATGTTTTAAGATGACAGCAATCCACTCTGTCTTGGCCCTTTTTGAAATGGGTGCTTGTATTTGTGCTATTTTGTATTTTTGCAATTTTGCTCACTTCCCACCCTTTGGTGGGTGCAAAAAAAGAGCTGACTTCCATAGGTCTGTTTGGACTTGCATTGACTGTTGATGATTTAAAGTAATTTATATTAATATATTCTATTAATCTGGATAGAATTGAGTTAAGATTAGTAGTAGGATCAATAGGTATCAAATTAAAGAGTAAATAAAAAAATGTTGTATAAATAACATTGATTTTAAGGTGCCTGATTGTATTTTGCTCTAATGAGAAGAAACGACACACATGCTCCAGAAAATGTCTGCGTGTTTCGTTGTGAAGGTCCGTCTTCTGTCTCCTCACATCAGGTTTGGGCTTTTATACATGATCGAGAGCACAAATCCTATTTACAAGGGGTGGAAGTGAAACAGTGTTGCGTCTAATCCAGATCAGTGACAGAGAACAAACCCACCCACCCTGGCAAGGAGGTTCGTTAAAAACCTTTAACATTCATCTGGGAGGTCAAAGGTCAGGTCACAGAGTGTCGGCCATTATCTGAAGACATGCTGGGGCTAAATGGCCTGTTTTCTGCTCGGAGTATGATCATGTCTTCATTTTACAGCATGATGTTTTCCAGTTTAATCTGAATTAAAACGTTCGATTACAAACTGCTCTCGTGCTGCAGTTGTTAGTGTGTGTGTGTAGCTCCTCCTCAGCTGATTAAATAAATGTAATTAAAATGGTTGAGGATGTCACTGTCCTCTACCTAAGACGACAATCTCTAATGAAGATCAGCGAGGCCGCCCTGATAACCTCCACTGAACTTACGTTAACTTAACCTAGAAAGTTTAAACAGAAGTGTCACAGAGTGTGCTTAAGTTTGAGGTCATTTCTCAGCAGGAAGTTCACATTTGTTTCCAGTGTAAATATTCTGAGGAGTTTTATGATCCTGTCGCTGCTTGGAAACAGGCTCAACAAAGGAAATGAAGTACTAACCTGTTGATTGTTTTGTTTTAAGGTACAATAAGCCAAGATCATCTTGAGCAGTTTTTCTTTAGAAGACCATCTTTTTTATTAACACTTTATTACTGCTTATATCTTATATGCAGTTTAAATGGAAGTTAAATATGTCGTTCCAAACTTTATTTTACTTGGATACCAGCGAACGATGTAGAGTATTATTATTATTAATAATAATAATATTATTACTTTTGCTTTTCCTTCTGTCTTTTGCTCTGAGCCGGTCCGGTTCGGACCACAGTCAGGTTCTGCCCCCTGGTGTTATTAGATCAGGGTTAAAATGAAATTTCTATTTCAGCTTGCAGAAGATTCTTTGGTAGCGTCATTCATCTTGTTGCATTTATATTTTGTTTTCCTGTTCTTGTTTTATTTTAAATAGGTTTTACCTTTATTTCTCCCCCTGTTTTCTCAGAAATCTTATTTTACTTTGATAAATCCGGATAGTCCAGGGTGGTTTAAGAGGTCCAGACTGTTTGTATTGTAAGATTTAGTTTAGTTTTAGTTTATTTTCCATCATGAGTCTGCACTCTGGATTCACCTCCTTCACCCCACATCATGATAAAGTCTAAGCATTATTTACAGTCTTTGGTAATCGTTGGATGTACAAACACCACTTTTGGAGTCAACTAAATTAAAAATGGCTCCTACAGCCAACTGACCTTAAAAAGAAATTGCTATTACAAATGTACAAATATTAAGCTAAAATTTGTTTTGGTAATAGCGACACAACACATATTCTGAGATTGTTTGCAATCTTGTTATATCAAGTGAGATTGTGCATAATGTTATTTTTAAGGTTTGACCAAAACAGCTAAAACTCCATCAATTCTGAACATAAAATGATCTTAGTTTAAATCTCTGGACCGAAAGGCTTAATTGAGGAGGTAACAAAGCATGAGATAACAATAGACTTCCTGACCCCTGTTTTTCCACAGTTCATAGGGTTCACATGTAATAAGAATCACTGAAATAGTTTTTTTTTTCCCCAATACAATCTAAAGCACAAACATTAAGTCTCTATATTAGTCCTTATTAGTAAAGCCTTAATAAAACACAACTCCCCAAATGTTAGTGTAAAACTTTTATTTTGTTATTGTTAATTAATACGTGATTACGTGTGTCTAACCCGATTATCAGTCGCTGAGAGAAAAAGGGGTTTAAGTTCGTGACGTCATGACGCAACAACGTACGCTCTGGTACAATTTTTCAGCATGAGGTGTTCAAGGGACTCAACTTACTGTGTACTGTGTACTTACTTAAATGATATTTACAATACTGGAAGTTTTGCCTTTTTTCTGGGAGGTTTATGAGTTTTAAAGAAACGCCTCAACCTTTATTTGTAGTAAAACAATGTCGCCATGAGTAACGGTAATCTTAGAAGAAGAAGCTAAGATAAGACTTAACGCGATTTGTGTTTGGGAAACGGGAATTCCGAGGCTCGTGAAGCAGCCACGTCTGCGCTCTTCACTCGCGTGCTGCTGTCATTGTGGCAGTTAGTATGATGGTGTTCCAATGACTCATATACTTTATATATTTATAAATAAAAATAAAAAACACTTATTGGTGAAATGTTATGCTGTCAAGACGATTTTTCAAGACGATTTGTGCAGCAAACGCAACGCAATATTAAGGAATTACTGCTTTTATTTATTTTATTATTATTAGTATAAACGTATACAGTCAAGATCAAAATGCTACCACAACAACTGCATTATGAGATCACATAACATACTTACACAGTTACAAAGAACCTCAAAAAGGAAAAAAAATACAATTAGGAAAATAAACCCAATCAAACAAAAATAAATACAATAAAACAGAACTTTTCGGGGCATATTATACTAAAGCAGAATTACAGTACTGCTGGACAGAGAGGAAGAAATGAATTACTTCCTTAAGATGGCGGCGTTTACAGTTCACCCAAAGTCACGTGACGTCATGTCGGTAGTATATAAGTCATTGTGGCGTTCGGGGATGCGGGCTGCGGCTCTGCTGTGTTTGAATCCGCGGACATGACGGACGGGACGCGCTGACCGCGGGCCCAAGCTCCACGCCTGCCCTCCCCGGACCCGACTGGACCCGACTGGACCCGAAGTTTCGGACCGCGGCGATGGATTTCGCGCTGGGCGGAGTGGCGGCGTGCGGCGCGTGCTTCTTCACCAACCCGCTGGAGGTGGTGAAAACTCGCATGCAGCTCCAGGGAGAGCTGCGGAGCCGCGGCACGTATCGCGTGCACTACCGCAACGTCTTCCACGCCTTCTACACCATCGGGAAGGTGGACGGGCTGGCCGGCCTGCAGAAGGGCCTGGTCCCCGGTCTGCTCTACCAGCTCTGCATGAACGGCGTCAGGCTCGGCTCGTACGCCATCATCGAGTCCGCCGGGTACATCCACACGGACGGGAGGGTCAGCGCTGTCAAAACCACGCTGGCGGGGGCCGGGGCTGGGGTGGTGGGGGCCATCATGGGCAGCCCCGTCTACCTAGTGAGAGACATTACTTTACCAGCCTGGGTCAGGAGCTGGAATTGATCCGAGCAATAATCCTTATCTGTCTCTGCAGGTGAAGACTCATCTCCAGAGTCAGTCTACCGCCTCCATCGCAGTGGGCCATCAGTATAAACACGAGGTAAAGTAATAAAAAAAAACTTTATTCAAGGCAACAATAGTCCATGCCATATTTAAAATAATAAAGTAATAAAATAAAATGAAATAAAACAAATCAGCAAGTAAAAAAAGACATCCATCACCAAACAAACAAGCAAGAATTCCAATATTTGAAAAAGCTAGAAGTGTATCTAAAATCCCGATGTATTACAGATTTCAGAGCTCTTATTATAGTTGCTTGAACCAGCCAAACAGCACATAAATTTAAACATACAATTTCTCTGCAAACCATGAAAAGTTGGAATGTTATTGCAGATGTCCATCTGGAAGTCTAATGACCAGGGGACGGGATTGGACTAGTTTTAGGGGGTAAAAAAGCTTTTGCAACAAACTGAACTCAAAGGCATCAATCCTGCCTGATTTCTCATAAATCTCTCCAGACCATAGAAGGGAGTCATCCTCTTTGTCAATATTCTCTTCATTTTTTTTTCCAGATGTCTTATGTCGAAATATTCACACACAAATAATAAAATAACTAAATAACCTTTCTCAGTATTTAACGGTCAGAACAAACAGTTCACTGGAAGTGTTTGAAATTAAAACACTTGTCGTTACTTTCACTATTCCGTACGTTTTTCAGCATCTAACTCGACCTGCAATTTTTAAGCTATTTCAGCCATTCACGTACTAAAACATTTGACTTTTTAATGCCATTCCAGGTCTGACTTTTCGTATTGATATCTTTTATGTTTTTTTAACATATTAAGGTTTTTCAGCAATGTAATGTTTTTTCTGCCGTTTTTAACGATTGTTCTTCAGTTTTAATGTCTGTTCATGTGTTTTAAGGATTGATCTGCTGTTTTGAAGGATTTTGATGCTATTTTCAACGATCATTTTAATGTTTGTTCAGGTGTTTTTAAGCAATGTTCTGCAGTTTTAAGGGTTTGTTCTGCCTAGTTTCAGCCTCTTCAGCAGCTTTCAGCAATCATTCATCTGTTTCTGGTTACAGCTTCAACTGTTCAAAATCAACTTGCCTCGTCATTTCAGCGATTAAAACATTTCAGCACAGTTTCAGCATCTTCAGCAGCTTTCAGCTAAATCATTCAGCAATAAGCATTCACACTGCATTTTCACAGGAAATGCAATTTCTCTAATTTCTTATGGCTTCCATTTTTATTTACATACTGGTTTCTAACACAGACTTTTTTTCCCTGTTCTTGGTGAAGGCAGAAGCATTTTTCTTCTACGCCCCTCCATCAGCTTTTGAATTGTCTTTCTTTCTTTGGAGCCTCTCTTTGCATAATTTATTATGGATCTGGTCAGCTGGTCTCTCAATGCAATAGATCAAATTTTCTTGAAGAGAAGACTGGGCACAGGAGAGCCCTCCTGCCCCGACTGAACATTTCCAGCTGAGTACACCTTGGATTCCCGGGAGAAGCAGAAGATTGTGTTTTTTTTTTTGTTATTATGTGGAATGTTAGTCGAAGATGTTGAAGACGTGTACATCATTAGATTTTGATCAGAAAACACAGACTCAGTTGCTTTGCGAACAGAGGCGAATGGACCTTAGAAGTCGCTGGCCGAATGGATTCGACCTTGGAGAAGTTTCTGACTCGGCCCGATGGAAGTGGCCATATTAATTTGGCTGTTTGGATTTGTCATTGAGATGTACCAGTGAGACTCTTAAGGCTAGCATGAAATTACGTCGATCAGACCTAAAAAAAATAAATAAATTCTGATATCTGAATCTGGCTCCACTGAGTCGGCCTTGGACGGCTGGCTATCTCAAAATTCTCCTGGATGTTATGTAAACTCAATGCTCTCCCATCAGTTTCTCCCCCTCCCCCACCCCCAGGACACCTGTGGGTCTGTGACAGCTCCCCTCCATCACTATCAGAACTATGGCAGACGGAGGCTTATCTGGCACAGTATTTGTGGGCGTTCCTCACCTCAATCTCAAGGTCTTCACTGGAACCCTCTCTCATATCTCTGTCTATGTTGCCCCCCCTTGTTTTTCAACATAACATCTTGGCCTTTTATTAAAATGCTTTTAACTCTTAGCTGGCCTTCGGTACTCATACTTAGCCTTCCTGTACCTTTAGTTTAGTTTATTATATAAATAAATTTGACTTGACTTAGAGTAGACCTCTTTCTTTATTGCCCTGTACTGCTGCTCCATCTAAATTGAAACAGAAAAACACACTTCAGATAATTGTTGTTTTTGAACACGTTCAGCTGCAGTCAGTTATTTCATGATTAAATTAAAGGTCATGTAACGCCACGATTGTGTGTTAGGGGAGAAATTAGGCAGGACTTAAAGCCGCACATCGCCACTGCACAGACACTGGTCCCAAAAATAGAAGACTTTAATTTCCGTAAAACAGTTCCTGCTGGCTTCAGTTCCCAGGTTTGACCAACTATTTTCCTCTCAACTCAAACAGAGGTTTTAAATTTTGCTTTCTCAGCTCCAAAGTCGACAGATTATCGTGGGACCTCGACGCTAAGCCTGTCACGTTTTGAATCGGTGCCTGTCGGTGACTCTTCCTCTCAGCACGTGGCTGCAGAAAAGCGGGAAGGAAGCCGCCCTCTCAGCATGGCCTGCGTGAAGCCGAGTGAGTCGGACGAAGCGTTAGCGGTTTCCTCACGCTCCTCTTCTTCCTCCTCCCGACAGGGGATGATTCACGCTCTGAGGGTCATCTACAGGCAGCACGGGATTCTGGGACTGTGGAGGGGCTCCAGCGCTGCTGTGCCGAGGGTCAGCGTGGGGTCGGCGACTCAGCTCTCCACCTTCTCCTCCGCCAAGGAGCTGGTCGTGGACCTGCAGGTTGGAATAAAGTTGGGCCTTTTCTGTTAGTGGTGGGGAGGTGGCGGTAAGCCAACAGAGGGATGTTTGTCTTCTCAGTCGCCCACTTCTTCCACGTGACCAAACGGGTCAAGAACAAACACGACCATTCTTTGGAGGGTCTGGCTCCACTCAGAGTCTAAGTGTAGCAGAACCGCTGTGGTATGTGACACATGTTTGGATTTAAGGTTATTCAGATAGAACGAAAATTACTGAGGCGCTCATATCTTGCTGACACTCCTACAGGAACTAATCCTAAAAAAAGGAGAAAGTTTTTGCACACAGATTCAGGATTGAGTAAAGGTCATTAGTAGTCAGCAGCTGTACATAGATTACATAATCAGTCATTGTAGCCATAACAAAACGCTCTGCGTTGCACTCCACTGGAATAGAAATTCTCCACCTTTCTCTGGCCCCTACTGACAGGAAACATTTAGCTTTTGCAACTAGAGCATCGGGGCGGATGTGTCCAGGCTCTGGTTGACAAAAAGTCTTTCAAAGCCACGGAGAGGAACAATTAGCTTACTTTATAAAGCGTTTAAAGAGCTCAGAAACGATCCAAACACTCATTTACTAGAATTTGTAACTGTTCAGTGGGTGGGGGAGGGTGGAGGTGGGACTGACTGCTTCTCCCTGCCATCCAGTGGAGCACAGCTGAGTGTTTTGCATAATCGGCACCATTAATTTACTGTTTTATTACTATATAAAGAGGATAAAAGCTTGTCCATGTTGAGACAGGGGTGTCAAACTCCAGGCCTCAAGGCTCCGCTGTCGCTGGAGGTTTTTCTGCTCCAACACACCTGATTCAGACGGTTTAATTACCTCCTCACCAAACAATCAAGTTCTCCAGAATCACGTCCATTTAAACCAGGCGTTTTAAAGCAGGAAGAAGACGACTAGAACATGCAGGAGAGCGGCCCACTAGGAACGCAGTTTTGACACGTGTCATATAGAAAAACCAGCTACAGCAGCATGTGTGCGCGAGCTAATAATAGAGCCGTGTTTCGCTGCGTTTCAGGGTGCAGTTAAAATTAGAAGCCACTGTTGACGTGCTGGTACCCTAGAGGTGATCCGGCGTCTAGCACCGCTGCGCTCGCTGAGAACTGAGCCTCAAATAGTCCTCTGAGCCCTCCGCCCTGCGTCAGCAATGTCTTCCTCCTTCCTTCAGGTGTTCCCGGACAACAGCTGGTTGGTGGCTCTGATTGCCGGCATGATCAGCAGCGTGGTGGTGGTGCTGGCCATGACGCCCTTCGACGTGGTCAGCACGCGGCTCTACAATCAGCCCATCGACCACCGGGGCAAGGCGAGTAAAAACATCTCTGCCTTTTCTTCAGTCGAAGCTCATATGTTCCATAAACGTTTCACACGTAGGTTACATAACAGACGTGCTCAGTGTTGTAGAAGTGTCATAACTGATGCAACATTCAATTAAAAGTCCCCGAAATTTTTCCTGCATTGAGCGTTTACTAACATCTTAAATTACAAAAACCCTCTTAATCCTAGCGCCTCCTCCTCCTTTGGTTTTTGTATTTTCTACATTCTGACCTGACTGGTCTGAGGTGCTTATGGTTTGGTTGTCTTCTAAATGAAAGTCGGAGGTTTGATCAGTCCTGTGGTGAAGTACCTTCAGATAAAAACACTGAACCCCTCCTCCAGGATTACTTTATATGTCCCTTTGGATAGAAGTGTCTCCTGGATGACAAAATGTAAATGGTTATTTTATTACTTATTTAACCAGGCAAGTCCCATTGAGATCTCAGATCTCTTTTCTCAAGGGAGTCCTGGGCCTGAAGGCAGCCTGACATGCATGTTTTTACACTGAGGGAGGAAACCCACGCAAACTCCACACAGAAAGACCCCAGGTCCAGCCCGGGTGCTTGAACCAGGCCCTTCTTGCTGTGAGGCAACAGTGCTAACCACTAATCCATCGTGCTGCCAATGAAGCTGGCATTTCTTATGTCTCGTATCGAAATGCATAAATGACGGCTGCATTCCAGTAATGGGAAAGTCCCGCCTTTGATCTTACCGGTTCATCGCTGAGGTTTAATGAAAATTAGCTGCCTCGTGTGTTACTCGTTACAACATTGGTCTGCTTCTGAAAATGGTGCCTTCTGAGTCTAAAAGGTGCCAGAGTTCATAAAGACGCATTTACTCTACCTGAGAATCGGGTTTTCTCAAATGGTTTTCCCGCTCTTTCTCTCACAGGGACAGCTCTACAAAGGATTCACCGACTGCTTCTCCAAGGCGCTAAAGAAAGAAGGTCTGACGGGGCTCTACAAAGGCCTGGGAGCCTCCTATTTCCGACTCGGCCCGCACACCATTCTGTCCCTGTTCTTCTGGGACGAGCTGCGCAAGTTGTACCAGAAACTCAGATAGCACCGGGGGAACGAGGAGACCTGGGGAATGGGTAACTCATTAAGGTTAAATGAGTCCTCATTCGCTTATTTTACAGCTAAAAAAAAAAAGAGGAGAGAGTAAAGGTTACATTTTAAACTCTACTGAAAACCAAAAAAAAAAAAAAAAACACTTAAAATGTACAAGGAAGGAAGTGGGAAGCTCAATCATTAATCTGACAATTTTAAAGTGTGCGGAACCATAACCGTGCAGTAAATACGTCAACCATCACGGCTCTTTAAAAGCCTTTAAACTCTTTAAAGATGTCATTCCGAAGCATTTAAAAAGAATCTGCAATTTAAACCCCACGGAGAAAACGTCAGACGTGACCCTGGGGAGGGTTTAACCCCAACCGGCAGCCAGAACATTTTAATATGAACTCGTCAGACGGGTTTTAAAATGTGAAAGAAAAGCGACACGAAGGGAAGCGTAGAAACAGGAGGACCCGAGCTGACTCGTTATGAATGTCTAAAAGCAGAAGTTTCGTTTTAAATCATATGTGGAGAGTTGAAAGTTCCTCAAGAGGCTGCGACATGAAGGAACGAGGCCGGATGTTTTAGATAACGCAGATTACATGCGTGAAACGGTTTTAAATAAGGCGAAGCCCTGAAGTGGAGGAAGAGGCAGCTTGGCTGAAGACGAACATCTGTAAGGAGGAACAAATGGATCTGAAATGTCCTTTTCAGCAGTCCACAGTGGGAGAAGTACAGAAAATCCGAGGGATCCAGTGAAACCGTTTAAAACGGGATGTGAAACTATAGGAAATTTTAGAAGTTCATCATTTGTTCCCATCCTCAGGGTGGTGTTACCCCACCGATTTGCTTCCTTTTTAAAATCAAGACAGATTTGTTAAGAAAAGGTTTCCTCAGTTGACTGCAGACACACTGCAGCACCAACATCGTAATTATAATCATAATTAAGATCGTATAATTGCCTGCGTCTGTTTGCATCTCATGGACCAGGGAGTGGGTTTTAATCAAACTCTCAGAAAGTTGCAGCTTCCTAAACATTATTACTGTCGGAAAGGAAATCCGGTGACCGACGTGAGGAGGAATTTTATTACTTTGATCTCATTTCTGCTGCAGGGATCTTAAACTGCACAATAAAAAAACGTACTGTGAAGCACACTTGCAGTAATAAATGTTTTACTGTTCGGTGTTTATTCCGTGCTGCTGGAGTGCGAGGTTCGTAACACTTCTCCCACGTTCACTTTCCCTGACTCAGAGCCACGCTGGTTTATCTCAGCAATTCAAGAATGAAGAACATTTCTACTCCCTAAGAGAGATCTTGGTTCTCGATTTTTTTCTTGTCTAAATCAGAACACTTAGGTTCCTTCGTTCCTCAAGGAGTAACGTGTTTTTAAAGATCTTGGACGTGTGTGAAACCTGCGCTGCAGCTACGCGGGTTCTCCTGATGAAGTTTAGCTGATGAAGGTGGAAGTTTTGATCCTCTTAAAGAGGAGCAGAGGTTGCTTTTTTTTTTTTAAGAAGAAGCAAGCCTTGCCGCTTCAATGTAACAACACTCCTTTGTACTGTGAAGGTTGTCAGTGGCTCCTCGTGGCGTTTTAGTTTTAGTCAATTAAACCAGCTGCTGTAGGCGCTCTGCTGTGTATTTTACACGCTGGTCGATCACTTACGAGCCTGTTAAAGTCTGTGTTTGTAGTAACTGATGACCAGAAAGCAGAAAGGATCTCATTCAAACAAAAACTAAAACCAAAAAAAAAAAAAAAAGAGAAAGCCAAACTGAGTGCCATTAAAAGTTACACCTGCTTGTTACTAAAATAGTGCTGTCCGGCAGCTTATCCGTGTCAGAATGTTAACGCCATGTTTTTAAAGGGGACATATTATGAACAAAGGTCGTTTTCTCTTTATAAGAGCATTTATATGGATATGGTATTATGGTGATGTAAAAGAATATCTCCTCCGGTGATCTGTTCAAGGTTTGCAGGAGATCGGGGTGTTGGACTCAGCTCAGGGTACAGTTAATCACCCACCCTAATTTTATCTCCAAACTCTAATGTTCCCACTCAAAGGGGACAGCGATGAGGCGAGACGGTGGAAGGAAGTAGTTAATGAACCTTTACCTTCCAGCTGTTGTAGTTTTTTGACCAAAGCTTTTCAGATGTTTCAATCAGATCTCAGGAAATTGTGCCAAGTCCTTCATAAAAAGGGCATAATATGTCTCCTTTAATTGATTTCTATTTTCCTATTTGAGAGAAAACCTGTTCAGAAACTAAAAGAACAGATAGTAAAGCTGATTATTTTTGGAATATTCTAACATTTTAGGGTCATTTAGAGATAATAATGTCTTCTTTATAAAAATAGGATTATTTTAAAGATTTGCAGATGTGTAAAAAAAACAAAAAAAAACATCTGACGGGTTTAAAAGCAGCATTAATGAATGTTACACAAACGTTTCATGAATATGTGAATACCTAAAATGGCTTTTTATTATTTTTGTGTGGTGGACAACAATAGCAAATAAAATAATTTTTTATTGACTAAAAATGTGTGTATTTTCTTGTTAGCTCTCAGAACTAACTTAATTTTTTTTATCTTTATCAAACTCACCCTCCATAAAGTTAGTTAAGGGTTTTGTTTTTACAGCTGATCAGTGGATAATTTTACTAAAGATGGCGTGGTGGTTTTATATATTTTGGTTGGTCTTTACTAATGCTTAAGTAGGCTACAGTTCCCAAACTGAACTTTTGGCATCTGGACTTTTTTTTACCATGAGGACAAAATTAGCTGTACAACACTGACCTATGGTGAAACTGATGACTGTGATAATCAGTGATGAGCAATAACAATAAAAAAAAAGTTTCTTAGTCATCTGAGTGAAAGTGGTTTATGACTCAATGGAAAGTGAAACAGGATAAATATCCTCTGGGAACATTTTACTAACATTTCACTATCATCTCAGCATGTAAACAGTAAATCTGATAAGACTTGATTCCATCATTTGCAGGATTTTTTTCCAATCAGTCAGAGGGAACTAATCTGAAAACAACCTGATGTGATTAAATCTTGTGCCTGTTGTCCTGCGGCGCTCCAGTCATAAAACCTAATGTAGGGTTATGATTTGTTAAGACAAATGCAGTTAGTTTCTCCAACTGTTCATCTATTAACAATAAAGACAGACGCAAGTCAAGGTGACTTGATGTCTGATCACCAAAGCAAAAGAGAGCACCCAGGAAATAGTCAGAGCCACGCATACACTGAATTGTTCGGGCTCGCTGATTGTCGGTGCTGACAGACTCCAGGACGTTCCTGATGTTTGGGGAAGCTTTTGAGGGCAGACGAATGAGACGTTTATGTCCTCAAACAAGAGAAGGTGTCTTCCACAGAGCTGGGCCCCTTTTCCCCAGCCGAAGCTCAGTTTGAAGAGGTGTTTTTAGTCCCGGTTACAGTAGCTGCTCTGTGCTCTCAGGCTTTCAGACCCTTGAGCCTCCTCGCCCGACTCCAGGAGGAAAGCAGGTGGAGCTGGAAGGCAGCGGATGTTTCCTGATGTCGGTGAGGTTGAGCTGAGGTACAGAGGTAAAACAGGGAAGCTGTGTGTCCGCGGAGACATTTCTGAAAATGTTTGTGGGCTCCGACTTAAATCAACCTTAAATCCTGAACCCTTACACACAGAAATGGGCAAAAACAACAATAAAAGAATCTGAATTCACCAAAGTGTTGACTCTTCAGTTGCCTCATGATTTTTTTTGTAATTCTTATTTTAATCACTAGAGGGCGACAGAGGACAAGTAAATACTAGAACTGCAGCAAACTTATTACAAAATAAGATAGGAGAAACAACTCACATGACCCTTTAAAAAGGTAAAACTGAGCAGCATTTAAACACAACAGTGCAGAAAGATGAGGTGAATATTTTCTGTGTGTAACAAGCCCACTCGTGGCGGACAAAGCTCACTGTTCTCCGCCGTTAATCTGTCTTCTTCGCAGCCGTTGCAGAGCTACAGGTGTAGCTGAAGACCTGAGACAGCAGGACAAAGCTGAGACACGAGGACAGCACGTGGGACAGACTAGCGAGAGATCCACCGCTCTCCTGCAAGAAACAAGTTTCACACAGGTCAGCAAAACCAACTGCGATGGGAAATGTGAAAGCTTCGGCCTGCAGACCTGTAGACAAACAACAGCAATGCTCAGGGAGCCCATCCACGTCAGGAACAAGGACAGGGTGGACAGCTGACCCGTGTGTCCATTGTGGTAGTTTGTTACAGCTTGCGCAACCTGGAAACAACAAAAAAACCCAAAAAGTTCACTGATGGGTCACCCTGATTATGAAACAGCCCAGAAACACATACACGTATACAGGCAGATAATAAATTTCCACCTTGCTAGCAATTAAAGCTGCACCACTGGAGGCCATCATCAGTGAGACAACGGCTCCAGACGCATATAAACCTAGCAGGAGCATCACATTGCTGAAACCAAGGAGGAGCAGCAGCCCTGAGAAAACAACAACAACAACAAAAAGGCCCTCACAACAAGTAGATTATATAAAATGTGCACTTTCCACGAATTGCTTAGGAGGGTGCATTAGCTGCTGACCTTTGAAGGTCTCGCCACGATGATGCAGAATGAGGAAGATGATGGTTGCCGTCTGGGCCAATATGAAGAGCCTCTCAGCCCAGGAACTATGGAGAGGTTCAAGCACAAATACAGACTGACAGATGAAAAACAGAGAACTGCTTTCTGCGGCTGTTTGGACGTTAATGGAACCAGAGTCTTTGAACTCAGAATCCATAAAATACACATACAGGACGGCTGACGGAACAGCCGCCACCCGCTCATCAAAGAGCCATGCGTCTTATCTTCTTGTTTATTCTCAGGTCATTACTTACAAAAATGGGAAGCTGTTGGCGACGGCGTAGACGACAGGACATGAGAGAGCATAAAGCTGCAGCAGGACGGAGGTCAGACTCAGCCCCTCTGAACTTCCTCTCCACAGGATCCTCAGCAGCTGAGGCAGCTGGGCTGCAAGGAGACAAACCTGTCAGAAGGGATGGAGGGGGGGCTCTTCTGTGACACACAAGAACCACTTCATCATCTTCATCACGTCTGGATGCGACTGGCTGATTAGTTATTTTAATCTACCATTTATATGGATACACCATAATAAAATGGGAATGGTTGTGATATTAACTTCCTGTTTGTGGCACATTAGTATATGGGGGGGGGGGGACTTTTCAAGATGGGTGGTGACCATGACGGCCTTTTTGAAGTCGGCCATTTTGGATCCAATTTTTGTTTTTTCAATGGGAAGACGGTCATGTGACACATCAAACTCATTGAGAATTTCATAATAAAAACAATGGTGTGTTTCTCACCACTTATAAATCGGTGATAGCAACACCACAGGAGAAATGCTAGCAGGGGCTTCAAGTATCCGTATTTTCAGGTGCTGCACATCTCGTAGCTTCACAGCATAGACAATTGCCTTCAGATGAGCCCAAAGATAAAAGTCTAAGGGGGTCAGATCGGTGGTCATTCAACTGGCCCATGATGACCAATCCACTTTCCAGGAAGTGGAAGTGGGAGAAGAGGGTTGCATTGACAATCCAACACAATGGGCAGCACTTTGAATACATTTTATAAGTGGTGAGAAACTTGTAAATAACTCATAAAAAGAATAGAGTTACGTTAAAACCAAGCACACCGTTGTTTTTCTTGTGAAATTCCCTCTCCCATATACTAATGTGCCACAAACAGGAAGTTAATTTCACCAACCATTCCCATTTTATTAAGGTGTATCCATATAAATGGCCCACCCTGTACACTCACTGGGCACTTCATTCGGTCTACCTGTTGAGTTGCTTGTTAACACAAACAACATCCAGTTAGTTGGTATTGAAGTAACACTGCATGGACAGCTTTTAGCTTCTTTAAAATTCAGTTTCCTCACGAAACATGACTTTGCACTGAAACATGACAGTGTCCCCTAAACTTCTGCATACAGAGGACGTGATAAGGCTGTGGTTTCAGCCCCACTGATGAAGTCTTTTTCTTATCAGCACTGAGTGAATCTTTGTCGTTTTCTCTCAGTCACAAAGTTAAAATACTTAACCAAGCGAGTAAGTTAATGCTCTGATCTCTTCATAGATTCAACACACACACAGATACACACACAAAAAAGTGTGTGAATGTGTGTATGAATGGGCGAATGACTGATTGTAGTGTGTAGCGCTTTGGGGTCATTGGACTAGATAAAGCGCTACAAAAGTGCAAACCATTTACCATTAAAAGACACTGATGTGTTGTTTATGGCTGAAGTCTTACCCAGAAATGTGTCCAGTAGGATCCAAAACCCGGCAACTTTGTTGAGTACAAACCTCAGACACGGCACTGTGGAATACGGAAATAAAATGTCAGCATTAAAATAAAACAACCCAGCCACAGCAGACAATAATACTGGATAACTGAAGAGGTTTTTCCACCACTGAGAGCCTCACCGTGGAAGTGAAAGTGGACAAAAATCTCCTCGTAGCATTTTTCTGGCATTAAATAGCCAACAAGGAGGTCTTTAAATAAGAGAAAGGAGGCCATAGTGGGTCTGCAGCCTGGAATGATCCGTAGTAAGAGGCGGGGAATGGTCCAAAGGTTCCCAAATATTTACATGGGGTGCAAAGGATGGGGGTTTTACTCGCCTCTTTACCTTTTGTTTGGAGGAAGGGCGTTGGTTCTCTGATGACAGTCCTCCAATGGCCTTTTATGGAGCATTTTGGTGCTTGTATTGAAGAAAACAAAAATCAGACTGCTTTTAAATTATTAATTTATAACAAACATTTTTCTAAATCGTTTTCTGAGTTAGACAGCTGGAGCTGAAACTCTGCCACCAGAGGCGGACTTAGTTATTTTGTGGCCCAAGCGAAGCATAGACACAGGGGCCCTTTGCTTCACTAACATATTATTATTTTGCAGGTCTGAATTACCTGAACTCTACAGAGGCTGCCAGGGGTCAGGTCAAAATAGAAAAATACATTTTAAGATCTGGTGTCCTCAGTTTAACAACAGCAACAAAAAACAAAAGAGTTTTGGATTTACTAACAGACATCATTCTGCTTGAGGTCAAGCATCAGATCATTGTTTGGGTTCAGGAACAATGAAAAGTTTAACGAACTCTTATTTCCACTCGTCTCACTTCAAGCAAAACTAAACCCACAGCTCTGATTAGCTGTTAGCTCTTCAGTCCGGTCAGAAATAAACTCTGTTTCTCCAAACTGAGGTCCAAATAAAAATGGTTTGTACTTTTTCGTAGAACCCAGTTTCAAAATGGTTGAATTATTTGTTTTCAGAAACAACACCCAACGACAAATATGGACTTCCTATCTTTCAGTGACCATCAACCAATTTACAAACCATCTGTTTCATTTAGAGATCAAGAGAAAGTCAATCCTGCACAATTATTATAATTTTATAGCTGATAAAGATGCTTTTGACGATTGTCAGTCTAGTTTTAAAGCACTTCCTTGTACAACTAGAAGCACTCGAAAAGCGCAAACCTCCAACAAGGCCTTAGAGTCACCAAAGCTGAATCGCTTGCTTTTTAGGGACTACCCCAACATTTCCTAAAAATTTCAGAAAGTTAGATAGATGGGTGGACAAATGAACCAACCAACACTAATGAAAACATAACCTCCTTGGTGGAGGTATATAAAAAAAGCACTTGTTAAGGGAAGTAATGAACTCCTGATGATTGTGGATAAAGACAATTTTCTAATTTGAACTCTTTGAGATTGAATTGTTGACTTTGTGGTGTTGGTCCTCCTGTGTTGTTTGGTGTCCTGGGTCAGAACTAAGGACTCAGCTGCTAATTTATTTCACTCATACCTCCCCAACAGAACCATTTCTGTCACTCTGAATAACTTTTCCTTCTCAGATTATTTGAGGTGTTCCACACGGGTCAATCCTCGGACCCAAATGCTGACATACAAAATTGCAACACTGTATAAAAACACTCCAGTAAATACAATCCCAGAAAGATGTTACTTAAGTAAGTACGTGTAATCATTCGGTACATAACAATCTTTGCCCCTCCTCCAGATCTTTATCACTAAGCAAGTAGTTTGGGCATTTTCGGTAGTGTTCTGAAAACAGGAACTTTCAAAGCTAAACTTTACAGAACACAAAAGTTTTACCTCAGTTGGCGACTCTTCACTCTGACGAGATGTGCACTGGAAAATGCTCCCGCTTCATCGCCTTCACTCTGTACCCGCTGGTGCTTCTGTCCATCATCTGCAACATTCTGCTGTTCTTCCCTGACTGGAAGACCAAGTATGTCAAAGAGGGACACATTACTGATGAGGTGAAGTACATGGGGGGATTCATCGGAGGGGGGGTTTTGGTGAGTTCTCTTTTCTTAATTTTTATGAAAAATGAACATTTGTGAAATATTTTTCATGCTCTCTGGATAAATTGGAACAGAGTTTTTGCTTGTTTGACAGTTTTGCAGACCTTTACTGTGTAATGTTCTTAGTCCTTGCATCATTTTTCACTAAATAAATACTATACTTTTGAGATGTTTAATTAATTAATCAAACTTTTATCCTGTCTGAAGTAAAGTTCACATCTTAAGTTTAGAAAAACTTCAATGAAAACTGCAGAAAAGTTTCTGAAATGCTGATTTTTACCAAATTTATGAACCTTTTTTGACCACGAGTCACACTAATGCTGCATCTGATTCTCTGTGACTTGAACACAGGCTCTGTTACCGGCACTTTACATCCATCTGACCGGAGAACAGGGCTGCTGCGCAAATCGCTTTGGGGTGAGTCAGACGGATGTCATTTCAGCTGCTGCGGCCAAAAAAATTAAACGCTAACCCAACTTGTTTACGGGTTCAGGGAGATCTGCAACAGGAAATAAACTAAACCCAGTTATTTACAGCAGGCAGTTTAATTTAGCACCCCCATCTTGCTGTGTTGTGCTGCATCATCGTTGTGAAACATGCGAGCGCTTTTTGATACAGATAACACAAAACCGCAGTTCATCACATTTCATAACATTTCTCACTTTTTTCCCCCATGTTCATTACTTCTGCATAAAGCTCACTGAAAAAGGTGTAATTTGGATAATTATCATGTAGCTCAAAAAGTAAAAAAAATTGTGTTTGGCATAGTTGTAACAATGCTTCTTGGCAATGAATCTTATATCATTAGAAAGCCTGTTTATTTCTCCTTTAATGGTGCCACATTTTTGTTAGGATTTGTGGGTTGTGCCCATGAAGAACTTGCCAAATGTTCTCTGCCAAACAGCTTATTCTGCTGTTGACTCTTGTTTTAAGTTTCTTATATCCCTCCTGTGTGCATGGACCCTGCTGTAGTTGGTTTCTGCTCCAAGAAAGACAACTTTGACTGATCCAGTTAAGGCTTGTGTTATAGACCAACTTTAAGTTGGCGTTCCGCAAAACCAAGTTGCAGCATTATTTAGAGTAAGCCCTAGCACCATCTCTTAATTGAAAGCCAAGTTCCATATAATGCGAGATGTCATAGACAGGCTGTGAAGTGGGCATCCCAGGAGATGAGATTCTGCAACCAGCAGCGATCCCGTATTTTTACAGTCCGGGACCAGACTCTTCCTTCCAAGATGACAACGCTCTCCCCCACAGAGCGGGGTTCATCAGTAAATGGCCTGCTTGCACCACTGCACACCTGTAGGCTCATCTTTGATGTGATGTTTATTCCAGAGTGACCAACACAACCATGTTGACTGACTTGGGACAAATGCTGGTTGAAGAATGAGATGCTGTTGAACACAGGGTGTGGCGAAGCTAGTGAGCAGCATGAGGAGGCCCAAGGCTTTTGTGGCAGAGTATGGTTCTTCCACATGCTACCAAGGCCCCTTTTTGTTAAACAAATAAATTGTTAAATTGC
This sequence comes from Kryptolebias marmoratus, assembly GCF_001649575.2. NCBI lineage: Eukaryota > Metazoa > Chordata > Actinopteri > Cyprinodontiformes > Rivulidae > Kryptolebias > Kryptolebias marmoratus. Next base: position 14,873,185 of record NC_051442.1, read on the forward strand.
CAATAATTCTTTTTTCGTAACCCTCCCATGGCCTTGAACACAAATTTTCTTACTTTTTTCATTTATTTCCATCAACATCTTCTTTTTCAGGATGTTGTTTATAATGCTTTTACTTGCTGAATATTTTCCTTTTTACATTTAGATGTAAATGAGACATTTCAATCTTAAAATATTGTTCAGATTGTTTTATTGGTCGCTGCCAAAAAGATTAAGGTGGATGGCATTGTTGCCTTTGACCGTGTGTGTGTGTGTGTGTGTGTGTACACACGTTATCATTGAATGCACAATCTACAACTGGTCAATGTTTGGAATCAATCCAATTCAACATGGCTGCAAACTCACCTTAGAAAACTCAAAAATGGCTGACTCAAAAAAATTAGCAGCTAATATTTGACGTGATAGTGGCTGAGGTTCATTCACAAAAAATACTGTGAGCGTATTTTGAAGGCGTGACCAAAATGTCCGTGACTTCGTATCAACATCAGATGGCCTCAGTCTAAAACTCTGCCATGAAAGACGGCGGGCGATATGCATTCCTTCAAGGAATGCTAGGCCTTTAACTGCGGCAGCATTTACTGTGCTTCAGTCTAATTAAATGAAACAATGACCCAGATTTTTTAACATTCAATAAACGTTTGATAAACGCACATTTAGCTTGTATTGTTGATTGAAGAAGATTCAACAAAAGAGAAGGATGTTCAGGCGATTGGAGATTTTTAGTCATTAAACTTGTTGGTTTAAAAATGTTTCTGACCTTTTGTTCTCATGTATCTTTGGCAGATGTTCTTTTCCATCATATTTGCAGCTGTAGGTGTTGCCGGCGCTGTGTACAGCTTCATTGTGGCGCTGCTCGGCCTTTCCAGCGGGCCTATGTGTCAAATTGATGATGGGACCTGGGGCATGCCTTTTCAAAACAGGTGATGAGTTAAAGTCACTCTGTGATGTCTCTGTTTGATGTTAATAAGGTCTTGTTGTATCTATGTGTTTTTTTTTTTACACAGCAACTTAGAATACGTGAAAAACCACGTCATGTGGAATCAGTGCAAAGAGCCAAAGGACGTGGTCAAGTTCAACATCGCCCTGTTTATCACTCTGATGGTGGCCAGCGTCCTGCAGGCGCTGCTCTGCGCCAGCCAGATCATCAACGGCTTCTTCGGATGCCTGTGTGGGACCTGCAACGACACGGAGGTAAAGACGGTCGTCTAACATCCAAAATACGCTGGACTTCTTTTCCCCGTCCTCTTCACCTCACTGTCGTTTGTTTACATGTGCAGAAAGCGTGAGTGTGTGAGGAGGAGGCGTTTTGTAACATCTGAAGGGAGGGGCTATACCTGCTGAAAAATGACGATTCTGAATTCTTTTTTTTTTGTAATTTTTTTTATTTTCACATTTATTTCCAAAGGCTATTACGCTTCATGAAGAGTTCAGTATTGCATCTTATTCATCTAAATAAAATTGCTTCAAAAAAACTGGTTTAAAATGTGGCTAGCATTTGTTCTGAGTGGCTGAATTGTATTTTTCTTCTAAAGTGTTTTGTTTTAATGCTGTAGGGAATTAATGGAGGGCACTTATTATAGTTCCTAGTGTTTGATTTTGAAGTGTAACACCTTGCAACAAAGAAATGTGTTTTAATCTCTGCCACCTTTGTAACTTTGCTTCTGCATACTTTAAATAAAGATAATATTTTGGTTAGGTCAAATTCATTTATGTTTATTTTGCCAACATAAGTTTTGAGTCAATTTATTTGTATTTAAAAAAAATTTTTTTGGTCACATTTTTGTAAATAAAGCATCTGGAGAGCATCTGTTTGCTGCCCTTCTTCAGCCACTTTGGCCAGGCCATCTCACAAACCCATTATAATTAGTTTGTTTCTTTATTTTGCTTTCCCCCCCAAGATCTTCAATAAGTTCTTTCTTTTTATTCTGGTCTCTGTTTGCATTTTAAATCATCTATTTATCCCCATCTGGGGACGGTTATTACAAGTTAATTATAGTCGTAAATTGTGAAACTAAAATGGTGTTTGTTCATATTCCTCAAAAACAAATAAAACATTATTTTTTTGTGTTTGGTTTCTGCATAGTTAGTTTAAAATACAGGTGAACAATTGTACAGGATTTAATCCACTTATCTGTTGTATTTTTGTCCACCTCAAGTTAAATTGAAATAGTTTTAGATCACTTTTTATTCTGTTCTTATAGGTAAAACCCAAGGATTCTCCTGCACTGTCTGTTTTCTGGTGTCAAACCCAGCAAGTTAGTCATAAAAATAAACAAATGTAATCTTTCATTTGTTCTGTAACTATCCAATAAGACCTGTAGATGTTGTTCCCCTGAGTAACTGTGACTCACATCCATAAAGCCCTGAGAAGTGTGAATAGTTAAACGCTGACAGGACCTTCTCTGGTGAGAAATCGATCGCAGCAGATAACGCACCGTTTCAGTCCTGGAGTCTGAATGCAAATGGAAGCCCTGCTTTTTCCAAACACACCTGGTCTCTTAGAAACATGTGGGTGAGGCAGCATTACGCACTGAAATAACTCTCGCAGCCGTTAAACCCGGTCTGAAGTTCGACTTCTCTCTGATGTTTTGCAATGTAAACATCACCAGAATATGGGGTTCCATTAGTGCCAAAATATGTTTATGTGTCTATGTAAGGCGTGTATGTAGCATGTTAAGTGATATGTAAGGTGATATGAAAGGTGATATGTAAGGTGATATGTATAGTGATATGTAAAGTGATATGTTAGGTGATATGTTAAGTGTATATGTATTGTAACATGCCTATATACTGCGTTGTGTCTATGTTCCGCACATATCATTATGTCACTTAACATATACACTTAACATATCACCTTACATATCACCTTACATACACATAGCATGCTACATACACGCCTTACATAGACACATAAACATATTTTTGGCACTAATGGAACCCCATACAAGAACACTGCAAGCTGGAGGAGAAGTGCATACACGTGCACGTTTAATAATAATGTGTCCGAAAACAGAACGTCCGACTCTCTGACCGCAGTCACATCCTCTATGGGGCGCCGTTTGTAAACGAGCTTGTGCTCAAAATTCATGCCTAAATTTTGTCACATTTAGCTTCAAACACTGTTTAAAAATGTAGTGTGGATTTTCTGATGTCACTTTTTACAACATTTAGCTAGTTAAATGT
>NC_051442.1:14878253-14890073 GCF_001649575.2 Kryptolebias marmoratus
TGTAGCTGTAACAATTACATTTAACTAGCTAAATGTTGTAAAAAGTGACATCAGAAAATCCACACTACATTTTTAAACAGTGTTTGAAGCTAAATGTGACAAAATTTAGGCATGAATTTTGAGCACAAGCTCGTTTACAAACGGCGCCCCATAATCCTCAACCACTAAAAGAGGAAACATTCACTACCTCCCGTAAACACAACAAAACAAGCGTTGTGTATCACCATGACAGCAGGGGATGAGTCACTCCTTCGACTTCTTGTCCCAGAGTTTGTTTGCCTGCCTTATCAGACAGATGTTCCCGCCTCCCAGGGCTGAACTGCAACGACTCTGGAGCTTCTCACTTCGATCCTGTTTGTCTGTTTTCACCAGAGCGTCTCTCGGAGGACAGAAACTTTCCTGAGCGAGAGTTTTGTTGTTTTGGTTTTTCCACCATCCCCAACAGCAGCCGGTCAACATGTGTACTGGGAAGTGCTCCCTCTGCGTTGCGGTAACTCTGTACCCACTGGCGATCATATCCATCATCTGCAACATCGTGCTGTTCTTTCCTGCTGGAGACGTCAAATACGCCCAAGATGGACACATCACGGAGGAGGTGAAATACATGGGGGGGCTCGTTGGAGGGGGTTTAATGGTGAGTCGACTCTTCCCCATCTGTGGCTACGAACCTGGATCTTGAACAGTACTGGCTTGGCACACCGGCGTGGCCACCTTGTAGTGTTTGAAGGGGCATTTTGTGCAGAGCCTGTTTGTGAAATGAAGTGTCCTGCTGCAGGTGCTGATCCCTGCCCTCCACATCCACCTGACTGGAAAACAGGGCTGCTGCGGAAACCGCTGTGGGGTGAGTCGCTTCGCAACACAAATGATTAACTTCTTAAATGGAGGCACGATAACATGTGGTCACTGCAGGCAAACGATCTGCGCGTGCAGCGTAGGGAAATGAATGCTCAAGTCATCGCAGACAAAACCAGCTGACGGAAACTATGACACGGTGTAAAAATGTGCTTAAAAGGGAGGTCATGAGACCTCCAGCAGCAGTAGTATTTAGGTCATAAAACCTAAAAAAAAGAATCTGGTTGTGTAATTCCAGGACTTTCTGCAAATGTTTCATTTTAGCTAAAGCCTTCAGGTGTTAAAGTCATTAACACATCAGAAAGCTTAAGAACGTGGGAAGTTTCTGACCACTTTTTCATCTAAAGGTAAATCCTAAAAGTTTAAAAAGCCTCATGCCAAACGTTCACTGGGTTCCTGATGAAAATGTGTTCTCTGTGGTGTGAAGACTTTAATAAAATGATCAGGGAGCATTTCCTGAAAGTGTTTCCACCAGACTGAAGTGTTTGAGTCAGAAGGAGTGGCAAATAATGTGCCGAGAGAAAACTGAGGAATGTAGGTTGACGAGGAAGGGGTAAAAAAATCCTTCGGCACGCCCTTTCCAAACACAGTTTTGGCCCAGTAACAGCCCAAAACTTTTGGGCTGTTTAATAACTACTGTTTCTGACCTTTGACCTTGCAGATGTTCCTGTCTATTGCGTTTGCTGCTGTGGGTGTGGTTGGCGCTCTGTACAGCTTCGCCGTGGCCGTGGTCGGCCTGAAGAACGGGCCCCTTTGTAAAGTTCTGCTGCTTTGGATGACACCTTTTAAGGACAGGTGAGACGCGAGAAGCCATTTTGTTTTTTGACGGACCTTGCTGGGTTCCTGAACTTTTTTCTTTCCCTCCTCAGAGAAAACAGTTACCTGACGGACAGCTCTATGTGGTGGTAGTGCACGGAGCCCAAAGACATGGTCCAGTTTCACATCGGGCTCTTCGGCACCCTGCTGGCAACCAGCAGCCTGCAGGTGATCCTCTGCGCCGCTCAGATGGTCAACGGGCTCTTTGGCTGCCTCTGTGGAACCTGCAACAAGAACCGCAAAAACGTCATATGAGTTGAAAATCAAAAAAGACAGGTAACTACACTAACGTGGTTCTCAAAAAAACTAGGTAAATGTCTAAGAATGACCACGTTTCTGTAACCTTTTTTTTCCAGCTGCTGTGTTTCAGAGACTCCTGCTGGAATCCTGAAGAAAGGCCTCAGAGCTGCAGGAAATATTTACTTTTTTAACTTGTTTATTTTTCACTATTTTGTGTGTATTTCCTGCTTTTCACATTACTGCTTTAATCAACGCCAAAGTCTTTTATTCCGTGTTATGTTCAGATGTATTTTGTAAAATAATAACTGACCTTAAACCAGTCGTTCAGATTTTTATTAGTGGAGTCATTTGGAAAGGAAGAAAATATTATGAGCAACTAATATCTTACCTGTTGTAGATATGTCTCTGAAGTGGATCGATGCTGTCTTAAGACGACTTCGATCTCAAATATTTTATTCTAGTTCATGTGAACATTATTTATTAAATCTTGACAACCACTAATGGCTGCCCTGACTAATCAGTGGATCGTGAACAGACAATGGTGTAACAGTTTTAAAATGGTGTTTGCCTGAACTGAAGTTGTTTTATGACAGCAGCGGGTTGGTTTTGGTGCCGCTCTGTTTAGCTGCTAGCTCTTCTATCCGCAGCAGGTAAGATATTGTTTATAACCTTTCCACAGAAGCCCACTTCAAAAGATCCGGATTATTGCTTTAAGGAAGGCCTGATGATCACGACGCTGATTCATTACAGCTTAATAACAGGCAGGAAGTATAAAAACTGCAACACTTTGTTTTTTGTTTAATCCAGTACAGACGACAGGTTTGATGATATAATTATTTGCTTGTATTATGTTCATTTTAAAGGGTCCACATTATGTTCATATTCAGAATTAATACTGAAATTCAAAGTGATATAACATCTAAAACTGTATCTACATCGACTGTAGCTCTACTTTTAGGCCACCTTCCTTCGCGGACCAGCCTGTTGGTTGGTCAAAAATTCAAGGCAGCTAATTTAAAAATGTGACAAATTAAATCTTTTTGGAGCTTTTCTGTAAATTCAGAGTGATTCAGCTACGTACCGGAGGAAAGGAGTGATCTGCAACACCTTCATTTAGTCTGTACGTTGGTATTTTTAACTGTTTTGGTACGCAAAATTAAAAACAGGATAAAAATTGCAACTTGTGACCCCTTTTTTATTTAATGCATTTTAGTGTTACCTTAAAAAACGGCAAATAAAAAGGATTCACAATTTTATTTTAAATTGTAAACAAAACACTGAATACCTAAAGGATAATTTAGGAAACTAAGAAATACAGCATCTGACGTGAACGGCAGAACACTGGTGAGGGATTTGTTTTATCTTAAAGACAGAAGGAAAACTAGTGATTCAAAAGGCAAAAAGTTGGATCCCGTCCACGGCCCATCCCTCAACATTCTTCCTTTGATGGTTAAAGAAAACAGGATTCACTGATAAGATCCTGGAAGGCCCTCTGTGCGAGCTAACAGGACTGTCATGCGTGGAGCCCATTTGTTCGGTTCCATGCCAGGTCTTATTGCTCCTGAAGCGATAAGCCCTCCGCTTGTGATGAAACTGGTGGCCTTGGTCTTCCTCGCCTGATAAGCTCGTTTTTGCAATCTGCCGCTGGGATCCGCCTCATTCGCGGGATGTTCCGCTCGACCATTCTGTGTCCGTCCGCGCCTCCTTCCCTGTCCTCTCAGAGCCCATCGAGGCAGGTGGCCGCTCGTCCTGAGCCTGGTTCTGATTCTGCTGGAGGTTTCTTCCTGATAAAAGGGAGTTTTTTTCTTTCCACTGTTGCCGACCTGCTGCTCAGGATGGGAGATCTGCTGGCTTCCTTAGATAAACAACTTTAACTAATTGGCTCTTTATAATGACTGTAAATGTTTTGGTACGGCGCCCTGAGGCGACTTTTGTCGGGGCTTGGCACTATATAAATAAACTGAACTGAATTTCTAATAAATTAATAAGAATCAACAGGCTGGGTCTTCCCGTCTGACTTATCTTTTTTTTGCCATGACAGTAAGCTCAGCAGTAAAATAACAGGCCCAAAGCATAATGTTTCCACCCCCATGCTTCACACTTGAGATGACGTATTTTAGGTCACGCTCAGCATCTGTTCCTCCAAACACGGAGGGTCGAGTTGATGCCAAAACAGCTCCGTTTTGGTCTCATGTGGACCACAGTACTTTCTGCCAATTGCTCAGATCTTCACCGGGACATTTTTTAAGTGATGTTCTGTCTAATGGTTATCAGTAGTTAGTGCCTTATCAGTCGTGGCATCAGTCCAAGAGCACAGAGCCAACTGAGGGCCTGTTTTTTATCGTTCAGGCTTCTAAAACAACAACACACCGGTGTAAAAGAAGGCTCCATCGGCTCGTGTTAAACCAGTCGTTCAGACCTCAATGTGAGGTTCTGTGGAAAGGTGAGGAACAGTTAATATCTTACCTGTTGTTAAAAGAAACTGGGTTTAGTTCTGACCAGACCAACGAGCTAATGGCTCGTTTGGTGCTCTGAAGTTTAATTTTTTATAAAACTTTAAAGTGCAGTCAGAGCCTCAGATACAAGCGAAAACATTCAGTCAGTCGAAGTTATTCTCATCTGTGAGAGAAAATAACTCCATCTAATTTGGACTTTGGTCTTTTTAAAAAAGTATCTCTTCACAAAATGTTAATTTAAACCATTTCAAAGTAAAAGTGACAACATAAAGTAAACTACGGAGAAATAAAGATATATTAAGACCTTTATTAGTATCATTATGGCAGCTTGTTGGACTGCAATGAATATCAGAATTGATTTACAAATTATTTTACTTCAAAATTTAAGTTTTCCTAAAATAAAAACACCTAAACATCCATATAATTTCAACAATATAAGTATTAGAGTTTCAACTAATAAAGCACTGGTTAAAAACTGCTCCACAAATGATTTGTTGTCAGCGATCATCTTCTAACAAATAATCGACACAAGAAGGATGAAAAACAACAACAACAAAAAAAAAAAACGGATTCAAAATACAAAAGGTTGGGTCCCAAAAAAACTTGGATAACAATCAAAGATGAACATAATGCAGAAGGGAAAAAAAGAGCTGTTTCATGGTAAAAACTTGAGTTTTAAACAAATGCTGGCTGTGTTTGAAGTTTTACGGGTTTGAACATAATTTGACCCTGCAGCAAGACGGATCCGATCCAGAGATGAGCTTCATTTGGGAGCAGCAAGTGATTCTTTAAAGAAAACACCGTCAGCACCACCAGATCTGAGGCACCTTATGTGGAGCGTGTCACACCGGCTTCTTCTGTTAACCTCAGCGTGTAAAAACGTTTATAATTGGGAGTTACAGAGGATCTAATGGAGAGCAGATCAAACTTCGTTGAGGTAGGACTAAAATACTGACAGCTCTTCACAAAAACTTGTTTAAATACTTCTGAGGCTTTAAAAACAACGATCAAGTCTAAAAAACGTCACTACGGTGAAGTAAAGATAAATGTAAACGGACTTCTGGTTTTGCTCGGTAACGTGCGGCGGCTTCAGGAAGCGCCTGGGCTCAGCCGTCGAACTGCTTCATCATGACCTTCCGGCTGGCCTCGTACCCCAGGAACAGAGCGCCGTTAGCTGGGAAGGTGCGCACCATGGTGGGGGTGAGGCCGGAGTAGAGCACCCTCACGCCTGAACGCAGGAAACAGGATTAAAACCCGACTCCATCTCTGAGGAAAACTGGGATTATTCTCTTCCTGCTCCTCCTCCTCCTTACCTTCGGTGTGAGCGATAGTCATGAAGGTCCTTAAAAAGCCCGCCTGTTTGCCCATCATGGACATGACCTGAATCCGGGATTTAACACAGTCCATGGGGTAGACCACCAGCCAGAGGCACGCGCCCCCGAAACCGCCACTGAACACGATTGGAGCCACACCTTCAACAACAAATTACATTGAAATACTTCTAAATGAACTTTCCTTGCGTATAATAGTCACATATTTTTGGTAGTTTTACCTCAAACACCCAGAAACGTTATTTAAAGGCTGCATCAGTTTTTAAAAGAGTTAAATTGCAGAAGAGCAGGTGGCGAGTTTGGCCCGTACCTATGTCTCCTTTGTCACATTTCATGTAATCTGCGAACGCCGTGCGGCACAGCTCGTAGGCACCGAAGAAGCAGAAGTAACCGGGCACCTCTCTGGCGATGGTCGGGGTCAGGCCCTGGAAGAAGCCCAGCGGCCCCTCGGTCCTCATGATGGCTTTCACCACCGACCACACGGTGCTTCAGACGCAGAGCAGACACACGGGGCGGTCAGACAAAACGCACAAAAACACACACGACCGAGTGAATCTGTCACAGAGTGGCATGTGAACCACAACAACAGTATTTTCTGCCTGCAGTCACATCGTGTTAGGAGCGGCCAAAAACACAAACTGGAAACCAAATCAGTGTAATAAAGAGGGTAAAAAAGTTTAGATTTGTGACAAAAAAAAACATAATTGTACTTTTATAATCAGGACTGTCTTATCTGTGTTAGCTGCTAGTTGTTCTAAAATAAAATAAAAGAACAGTTTATCTTGCAGCGCCACCTCCAGGCTCAAAGCAGCATCGACTAGTGGGTTCAGCCTTGGTCTTTGCACAGAATAAATTCCTCGTAATCTCTGTAAAGACATACAGATCTTTGATTTATGTGAATGATAAACCACTTGTGGTAAACCAAAACCTACTTCATACACAATTCTGACACCATCATCTGTCACCAAATGATTGTCGGATTTCAAATTGGCCCTAGGTGTGAGTGAGCTCGCGTTTGGTTTATTTGTCTCGTTTGTCTCCATGTGTCCCTGTGATGGACTTGCGACATGTCCAGGGCGTCCCCCTGCCTCTCGCACAGTGACAGCTGGAGATGGACACCAGAAAGGAAAAGCAGATGAAGATGGATGGATGGATGGATATAAGCATTTGTGTGTTTGCTGAGGCTGATTAACTGTGGCAGCCATCTTCAAATGGGTTGACCCTATAAGTTAATCAGTTGTAGATGTACGCACATTCATGAGATATGTTGTTAACAGACAAACGAACGCATGCACACAGGAAATGCCACGATCCTCGCCTTTTCACGGCTACAGGCGATAGTCAACTTACTTCTGGCTCTTGGCGATCTTGCCCGATGCCTCCATTTCATACATGGCTTGCAGTCGACACTTCACAAGCTCGGTGGGGCAGAGCACCAGAGAGGAGAAGATCGATGCGACTGAGCCGGCGCAGGCTTTCTGCATGTCACTGACACAGACAGGGGGGGGATAATCAGCCTTCAACAGTCAAAGACAAGTGGGTTCATGTAAAGCAGGGAGGAGAGCCCGGTTACCTCAACACAGCCTCTTTGTGCAGTCCAGCCGTGAAGCGGATGACCTGCTGGCAGAAGCCGTAGCTCATGAAGAGCACCGAGTTCTCCGCGATGTTGGCCATCAGCGCCGGGGTGGTGCCCTGGTAGAGGCCGCGCACGCCCACTTGCTTGTAGATGGACGAGAAACAGTGGACGAAGCCCCGGTACAGCGCAGGGAAGGTCTGCATCTTCACCTTGGCCGTGTCCAGGGGCTGCCCGCTGAAGACGCATGCCGCTCCCCCTAAAGACACCAACAGAAGTCACCGAGCGCAAGCAAAGGCTGAAACATGGCGAAGGCTACAGCAGATACAAGCTACGCGTGGCCGCGAAGGGAGTCAAGAATCTGGGAGCTTTGCAAACCATCGCAAAAATGAACACAGACGGAGAGAAACGAGCCGGAAAAGAACAAGCGTCATCAAAACGATCTGCCAAGTCAGACACGGAGCTATGAACAGAGCTACAGCTTCGTAATTACCTGGGTCCATCTTGTCTCTATCGTTAAAGCTGAAAACAATAAAAGTCAGTTTAGCAACGCCCACAAAAGTTCAGCAAACAAATGTTGACAGACTTTAGGACACATGCATTACCTATAGCTCCTGCAGAGAGATCAATGATGGCCTGGACGGCCGGGTGTGGAGCCATGCTGGTCAGACAGGGGTTCTCCTTCTCTCAGCAGCCTTGTAACAAAGAAAATGTTTTTGTTAAAACCTATACAGTCATTTGATTAACAAGTTATTAGCTGGATTATAACAGCAGCTGCTGCCATCTGTAAACAAGTCTGTGCAGGGGCTGAAAACTGGATTTAAAAAGTACAATAAGTCCAAATTAAACATATTTGGTTTTCTTGACAGAAAAGCATGATTTCTGTGGGATTTCACAACCCATTCGCCTGACATAAGGCTCTGGGATCATAACTAAAGCCTCTAAAGGCAGTTTTTCTTTCAGTCCAGCTGAAATATCAGAGTATTTCTACTTTTAAAACTCAGAGGAGTGACCCCTTCCCCAGAAACAGTGTAACCTGAGAGGCCTGACCCGGAGGGTACACAAGTCTCCACCAGGGGGCGACAAAACGCTGCCTTCTCTCTCTGCTGCTATTTTATAATAATTTCAACAAACAAACAAAAATAACAGCAACTCACCGCTGCTAGCTTAATCTAACTTCTGTCCTGTTTGAGTAAAACACTTAAAACAGAAACATACATTATTTAGTTTAGAGGAAACCTACGTTACTACGATAATAAAACAGCTAGTTTAAGGAAAGTTGCCGGGTTTTTTTTTCTACATAACAAGCCGTTAACACAAGCAGGGGGTCGCGTATTTTAACAGAAACCTCAACAGCGTCTCCCTCTCAGGGGTTAATGACAGAGACCCTAATGTTGACCCCACCGACCCTAATGTTCACGGTCGACTGCATGCCAGCTCCCACCGTCAGCCCGAACACGCCGTAGTTCCTCCTGATGCTATCTCGTCATGTCCAACATTTGCCCCTGTTTTCACTGACTGCGGTCAATGAGCAGAGCTGCCATCAGGGGGATGTCAAAGCGGACCGGAGAGAGCTGGGTTAGCTGAAGAGCGCTCACTCTGACCGAAATTCCAGGCACCGAAGCTGCCGCTCGATATTTGTTGAAACTAAACAGGTTTTAAGTTAACACGCGTGGAATGCTGCTTTAATATAAGCACTGTTAACAATGTGGACAGCGTCGTGATTCACACGACTTTAATCGCTGTATCTTGATTACTTTTGTCCCCGTTCAGCTGCAACGGCACACAAAAAATATCACAGAGTGATTCTCCTAATTTACGATTTGCTCTGGAGCTCTCATGGCCACGAAAAGAACGGTAAAACTTCCGGTTCACGTTCTTTTCAAAATAAAATTTAATCACCGTGTAGAGAGGCACAGCTCCACCTAGCGCTGATTTCTAGTAGTTCACTCCTGAATCTAAATCGTATGGAGCACAGAGTAATAAGGAGGATTTTTTTTTTTTACATGATGAATAAAAGCTATTTGTCAGTCACATCATTTATGCTTCACTGTTTATCACCGGTGGCCAAAAGACAAAAGGTGGAGTTTGTCCAAGTCTCTGTGTTAATGTGTTTCTGTGTCTGGCTGTTAGCAAAATATCTCATGAACCATATGGATGAATTTAAATGAAAAAATAGCAGAAAGTAATCACTGGATGCACTTCTACATCTGATTAATACTTGGAGTCAACATGATTCAAAAGACAACAGAGCTTTAAACAAAGACTATAACTCAGTCAATTTTAAAGATGTTGACGTAAACGTTGGTGTATTAGAAGCTGGGACTGATCCCTAACACGAATGCTGAGTGCTAGCAGATCGCAGAAGATTTCTGTTTAAAAGTTTGACTAAATATTTGGAGTCAACCCTGTTTGTCTGTTAACACGATTCAAGATGGCCACCGAAGTGAATTGGCCTTAGAAAACTATAATTCATTAAACGTTACAGACGTAGGCGTAAGCAGCACAAGCCACTGCTTTAGACAACCCCAGGCCAGCAAAAAAAACACAAAAAAACCTGTTGACACACAGTTTACTCTACATTAGTTGTAATAATATAAAATAAAATCTACATAGTTTGAGATTTGTGTTAACAAATTGATAAATGTATTAATTTCTGCTGCTCGTAACAGTAATTGGTTTAGCTCAGAAAGACCACAGAATTATTATGGAAACTAATTAGGAAAGAAGAAAGTTCAAATGAATGAGTGTTATATTTATAAGCTAGTGTTGTACTGATGTGATTGTCTGGAAAAACTGGCATTTGGCTGATTTAAGGAACTCGTTGTTGGATCTATTAAAACTTCTGTAAATGCAGAAAGGATGAAGCGTGAACACATGGAGATGTTAGTCATGTGGTGGCAGGAGGGCCTTACCTGAAACTTCTCATTTCTCATCATAAGATGATCTCTGGCATCAGATTTTTAAAGAAATACCAGCCCTTTGATCAAATCTTTCGTAGGACTCAAAAACAACAACAAAAAAAAACAGTGTAGTTTTTTTTATTTAACATAAGATAAAGATCTTACCACATCACAATGAATCCAGCAGGAGCTCCGATGAAGTCTCACCCACAGTCTGAGCAGAAAACTTGTCAGAACGTTTTGTTCTCGATCAGAGCTGCAGGAAACTCGGTGTTCTCAGCTCTTTAAACGGCTTTGTGCATTATTAGCTTCTCTGAAGTTTCATTTGGTGTGTTTGAGAGAACATTTCCTTCCTTTACTCAAGCAGAACAGAACGAAACCCTGTGGCTGCAACGACCAAGACATCTGAAGATCAGGAGAGCTGATGAAAATCATTTCTCAACATTTTATCTTTTTTAATTTTTAGGATATTATTGCCTTAATATTCTTATTAAATATCTGCTGTGGCTTTTGAATGGTCTCATATTACTAGCTAAACTAATCAGTAAAGATGTGATTTTCTGTTAGTTCACACATTTTAGAAAGAAGAAGGTGTGGCTTTCTGCAGCTTTGCATAAATATAATAATAATCTTCCTCTCAGCTCTACATTTATGTACTTATTTGTGTTTGTTCTTGCATCCCTGACAGTCTAAAAAACTTCTCTTATTGGCGACCTAATAGATTTCTTGGACAGCGTTGCAGTTTTAAAACAATAAATGCTTTATAACATATATCTAAGTTCAGGAAAATAATCGTAATTTCTTAGGAGCACACATTAGTGGTGATGTAAAACAGACAAGTTTTGTCTCTGATATGTAGCAGAGTATAAGAAAAAAGGTAAAGAAGCAAAAAAAAAGTGTCAGGTGATGCACTAAATTAGTCCACCATGCAGAGTTTTTATCGCCTGCTGGCTAAGGCAGATAATGTCTGTGAGTCTGTTAGCAAAATATCTCATGGACCACAGGATGAGTTTTAATGAAACAATCAGGAAATGGTCAGTGGATGTACCTCTACAGCTGATTGACTTTTGGAGCCAAGCAAGCTGATTTCAGAAAACCCAAAAGTGGCTCGAACCCAGTCAGCTTTACGGATACAGAGCTAGAGTTTGACGCGGCGGTCGCTGAGAGTCACTCGCAACACATGCTCTGAGGGCGGAGTCGTGTGATGCACAACACAAGAGCACCTTAGACTACAACAACAGAAAGGCGGCGGGTGACATGCATTCCTTCCTTTTATAGATCTTCACTCTGTTGTTGTTTGCCCGTGAAGTTAAACGCTGACATCTGTTAAACAGAGCAGCCTGGGATTAAAGAAGTGCCCACCCCCCTACACCCCACCTCATGTCTGAAACTCTGAGGCTTACATCCCGCAGGGGTCTAGACTCTGTTCAGCTAAACTTGCTCCACCAAACAGACACACAGTCGAACAAAGAAAGAAAGAAAAAAAAAGTCACAGTTTTTCTTTTTATTATCACTTTGCCTTTTATCAAAAAAGGAAAAAAAAAACCCCAAAAAACATTGACGTTGTCTACATCACAGACAAGATTCATCAATATTTTGTTTTAAACATTTTTTTTTTTTTAAATATTTGCCAAGAACAAAATACCCCC
>NC_051442.1:14890099-14902670 GCF_001649575.2 Kryptolebias marmoratus
CCCCCCCCCTCCCCGGAGCGAAACGTCTTTATACACAGTAAACTTTACATACCCTATGTTCATCTTTTACAGCTTTCGTCGTTATCAAAGTAGGATCATTTGCTTTAAAATACTTCTGCTGCTCTCCCGTTGTAATGCTAACCTCAGTCCTGATTGTAAACACAGTATCGTTTCCCACACTTAGAGTCTGCTGATTTATTTAAACAAGTGTGCCGTTATAAAATATTCAGAGGCGCGAGTCTCTGCTCTCCGCCCGAGTAACAAAAACCCTTCCAGCAGAGCCCCCGATGACCAGGCGACCCGGCTGAGATGTGAGCAGCGCTCCCCCCGCCCCCGCGGCGACCTCGGGCCCTTCCAAGGGGCTATTTTTTTTTGCGGCGACACCAACTGTTGCGTCTGCTCGGTTTTGAGATTACGAGGGGCAGCCATGAGGGTCTCGCTAATCCCCAATCAAAAGAGCTGCACTGCAAGGAATAACAAGGAGATTATGAAGGAAGGATCTCTTCCGAGAAAAGAAATGGTTAAAAGTGGAGATTGTCGATATGCAGCGCGAACTCTGCCGGGATTGAGGGGACTGTGCTCATCAATGCACATTTTTTTTTTTTTTTTTTTGCGTGGGTTGGAAAATTTAAACACGTAACGACAAATTTGAAGATAAAAAAAGGATTGTTTTCAGTTCAGTTTTGTATTCAGTTTGGGGCAAACGTGCAGAATCACAGATCCCGAGTGTAAAAAAACACAAAAGCCAACACTCATGCATCTTATTTTGGCGCCAGACGGGAGGCCTTTGAGTCGATGGTGGGGTCAGTCTGCTGTGAGGAAAGTAAAAGACACGCATTGTCATTTAAAAATTAAAAGATAGAGATAATCCTTATTATACATATAAGCGTGCAAGCACATGTAGGAAACATAAACAATAAATCTAAATGTGGGAAAAGCTACCTATGTCAGAAATACAACAAGAAAGCCTTTTATTTTGTAGTTTTTACCCTGTATACAGACAGCCAGAGCCCTGCACGCAACGAGTTTGGTTTGACATTGCATCTCCACAAATACAGTAAAAATAATAACAATAATAATTTGCAACCAACACGTTCTAAGTTAATGTACAGTCTCAGCAATGTCCCGACAAGGCCAAATCTGCCATCAGTGGCTCTGACAACAACCAGTGGAAACACAACCATTAAGAAACACAACTTTTCTTTCATTGTTTTTACTCTTAAAAAAAAGGAAGAAAATTTGATTTCATTCTAAATTTTACAAGTTTTTTTTTGGTGTGGCTGTCAAGTCAAAACAAGGGAGCCTTTTAAGTCAAATTGAGTGGTTCAGATCATTCAATTATTTTTAATTGTAAAGCAATTAGTTTAAGTCTTTTGAAGTGGCGTTCCTGTGGGAAGGTTATGAACAATCACTGTCTTACCTGCTGTAGACAGCTCTTTGAAGGACCTCGGTTTGGAGAAATAGTTTAATTCTGACCGGACTGACAGTCTGAACTGGACCAGGACTGAGGTGGATCTTAAAACAGCTCTTATCTCAAAAACTTCATAGTGATTCACGAGATTCGGCATGGTTTCTTCATGTGTGCTGCTCAATCCACAAATGAATTATTCTTATAAATTTGGCCGCATTTAAGGGTAAATAAGCAGGCTTTTCAACGGTACAACAAAGAAATTTCCTTATTTTGTGTGCTATGTTTAGACCTCGGCTGCGCTCAGAACCTCTGGCTAGGTGAGTTCAGTGCTCTTTTGGGCTCATAGAAGACTTTAAACTCTGTCTCTCCAAACTGAGACCGTACAAAGCACTATCTACAGCAGGTAAGATAATAGCTGGTCACAACCTTACCGAACCCCACTTTAAAAGATGTGAACTATTAATTTAACCTCATTTACTGACAGCAGCAGGAAATTGGAAATAAAAAGCAATGCAGAGGGAATGGGTGTGAAGACCTGGTCCCAAGTGTTAATAATTGTGAAAAGAAAAGAGAAAAACAAAAAAACAGCTTTTCAGGAAACCAACATTGTTCATGATTTTAGGAAGTTTATATCTGAGAACATCAACGTTTGTTCAGATCAGCTGTTCACCACCGTCATCCTTCACCCCTTGGAGGTTTAAAGCAATCTGAAAGCTAAAAGTGGATTCACGTCATCACTGAGTCAGCTTCTTTTTATATATATATATATACAAGACTTGTTGCGGAAAGAGGAGAAGCTTCAACAGATGACGTCATATAACTAGGATTGGACATTAAAGTCTACACGCTGTAGAATTGTACAAGTTCTTTCTTTAGGCCGCCTGTTGCACCCGTGTCGGAGACACGATGAGCACGTCGGCGATAAATAGAGAAGGGGAAGTGGGCTCATACGTGGGAAACTTTTACAAACAGAGCAAAACAAAAAGATAATCCTTTTTCTTTCTTTCTTTCTTTCTTTTTTCTTGACAACCCGAAAACAAACCAAACGGGGGTGCGTGTGCTTACAATGCGGCTCAAGTGTTAGGCACTGCAAATAAAACTCAAACGGATTGTTTTTCTTGACTCCGATAAGGCAATCTGATCACCCTTAAATTGGCAGCGATGTTTAGTTTTCCGGTCCGGTCCTCTTGCGGCTCGACATTTGCACAAATTTAAAAAAAGGAAACAGCTTCTTTTATTTTTTTTTTACATTATCATTGTTTTTACCCCATTTTCACAACCCATTATAGGATCACCTGTGTAAAAACAGCTACAATCAAAAATGAGGCACTTTATAAAAGAGTATATAGATATCTAGGCTATATAGTATTAATCGTTATTTGTATACTGTATATTTTATATATCATTGTAATGTGTCACTTTATAATAAAACTGTTATGTGAATGAGGAAAACTAACCACAGTATATACTATAGTTTCTGTCATTCTACTTGCATTACTATAGTAGATACCATAGTGTAATATACAGTTGGAGTAGAAAAACTCAGGTGCCCAAAAAAAGCATTTCCACTTTTTCCAAATAGTTTTGTGTTACTCATTAGTTCAAAATGGTTACAAGCTCTTTAAAAAACTTGATTTATTGTTGGGTTTTTTTTTTTTTTTTCAATTGGTGCTCCATCGTCTCCCAACGCGCCGAGCTTCATGACTCAGACACCATATAATTGATTTGACAGTCATGTGTCAGAATCGTCTCATATACTGTTATTAGGTGGGGATGTGGAGGTGGGGAAAATTACAGCTCTCAGTCCATTTCACATTATAGACGGGTTGTGCGTTTGCGATTTGCCTGTGTGGTATCGGTTCTTACATTTGCAGATTTTTGTCCAAATATCACAAAAATGCTGAAACAAGATATGATTAGTTTTGGCTTCAAGCTTCCCTCGACAGGAAATTTATACTCGGGTTCTTTCAGCAGATTAAAGCGAGGACATTTACACACAGAGGAGCTAAATGTTGTCTTAATTAGCCCACTCCTGCAACAGTCTTATACTGTGATTACGAATAAACAAAGGCCCTGAGTCATAAAAGGATTGTGCACGTTTTTACGAGCGCTAATTGAGAGCATTTATCTGACTCACTCTCAAAACCTTTGCAAAGGGAGATGTGTGCCTCAAACTGTGCTGCCAATCAACCTCACATTTAAATTAGGCTTTCTGCATGGATTTAGAAAAAACAATCCGCCATATTCATTAGGGGTGGGAGGTAAAATCTATTCTTAGAGCTTTGCATCATAGCCATAAAAGATTCAGTTTTTACTGAAAGTTAAAGTTAATATGTCTGTAAATAATAGTTGAAGTTATAATAATATGACTGACCTTAGTAATGACTTTGAAGCATTGGATCTGTGTATAAATTTCCAGTAATAAACACAATGCTAACTGTGTTAGAATTTTTATGGCACTTTCAAAATTAAACTAGCATCTATGCTTATTCTTGATCAGCAGCTTGTGATTAATAGGGGTTTTTCTTACATGTGGTATGGTGCACTCTTTACTAGGCAAATATAAAAAACAGCATTTGTTTATGTAAAATAAGTCCTAATCAAAATGTATTGATAATTCTTTTATAATCACATCGCAGCTGTAGAAATCATAATAAAATGGAACCACGAGGAACTAAAGATCCCCACCTCTAACACCGATGTAAATAACTGCCAGATCTAAAAGGTCATTTACCGTCTCCTGAGAGCTGCTGGTATTTGTATCTCAGTAGAGAAAACAGGAAGAGGAGCAAGTTGCTGCACTGCTGCAACGCCCTTCCACTGAGGAGCATAGGACATTGTTGCATCTACAAAGAATATGTCAAAAATGCTTGGAAATTCATGTTTAGACCCCTGGTCTAACTCTCCAAGCGGGGAAAGAGGATGCAGAAAGCTTCCCTTGGTCAAGGATAGTAACCAAAGACCAGTTTACGAATTTATTAAATGAAAACAATAAAAGGCAAAGGAAGCACAAACTGTCCATTCACAATTCAGAAATTCAATCCTGAACATGATTCCTCCGTGGTACTTAGAGACGTTGCTCATGCAGATTTAAGGAGGGCTTCTGTACGTCAGCCTTTAAGACTCATTGTGAGAAAACGTTTCTCTCTTTTTCTCTCTGTCACTTTTGCGCCCGCTATGTTTGTGGCAGATGATTGTTTTATTTCGATTGTGCAGTGAGGACAACTATGATCTGATGAAAAAAAAAGTGCAAATGATTAGCCAAGGTTGGAGCTAAAACCAGGCGCTGCACATATTTTGTGAATTAGGGCCTTGAAGTTTTGTATAAATGTTCGTTTCTTTCAGTACTTTTGCTTTACTGTCTTTTATGAAATGACTGCCTAAATGTTGCAGTTAGTGCCATAACAAATAGATTATATAAACCTATTTATATCATTTACATAACTTTTGTGTCTATTAGCTGCAGTTTCTGGTGTATAAAAATGTTGAAATACGTTTAGAAAAGAGATTTGACTTTCTAATATTGAAATTGTGAATCACCAGATATAATAAAAAAACCTACCACTGAGATGCTCAGATTTAACAGCATGTTGATTATTCTGAGTGGAAAAAAAACAATGCATTTAATCATTTTTATTGTTAAATGAATTTCTCAATTGAAAAACAGCCATTCTAATTTTCTTTTATGAATACAATTTCCCTGCCATTTGCAGAACCTGTAGCTTATAATGCAGCAATTAACAACATTTTGAAGTATTTCAGTAACACAAGAACAGTAGTCAAGAAGTATAAATGCTTTTTTTGGGCAACTTCATATATATATTTATATATAGTAATTTAAAACTGTTTACAGTGGGATGGTGTGTATAAAATCTCTGCCAACTAGTATTTTTCTTAGTTTGAGTCAGAATGACACCTGATGATCATTTAATTTATGCGTACAAAGGAGGATGAGACATAAAAGGCAATAAATACCAGACTAAAAACACTAGTTAACTCTCCAAATTTTGCTGAGATTGTGTCAACATAGCAGCTGCCATTTCTTTTTCTTTACCCCCAGCCTTAACTCACCAAATGTCAACAAACTGGCTCACTTGCAGGATAACTTAATTAAGATTCACAGATGTATTTTTTGCCTTTTGTGCCATTCCCTGAAAGTGGTATTAAAATAGATGTGTTGAGGATGTTTCAGAGAGGAGCAGCAATCAACACGATATATCTGTGAACTCATGCCTCATCTGTACAAAGTTAAACAAAAATCAAATGTCATTTTTATTCAAACAAGGAACACGAACTTAATCTTTTAAGTTTTGTGTATGGATGTACGTGTATGTGTGTGTGTGTGTTTGTTTGGCACACATTTGGTTGACAGAAAACAGCAGACGGGATGGGGGATGAGACTTCCAGGTTTCCAGTGTTCGGACTCCGTTCAGTTCCGTTGCGGCAGCAGATCACGCTGCCAGCCGTCCCCTCGTCTCGCCGGCGTCACGCTCACGCCCGAAACAAAGATCAACAGTCTGGAATGAGTAAACCAAAATCAGGGGGGGCAGGGAGATTTTAATCATGCGTTCATCATTTAAAGACTTCGCTTCGTTTGCGACAATGAACGCTGCTAAAACTGCACTTCCCAGAACCTGCGCTGCAGAAGATAACGCCGCTCTGCCTCAGCATATTGCATTTGTTTAATCTCGACTTCAGGCTGGCAGCTTGAGTAAATATCACATGACGCCCGATATCTCTGTGGATGGATTTTCTGATTGGTCTCGTGGCTATTGTTGCAGATGTCAATAAGATGTGTCTTTATCACTTTCGGCCCTTGTTTCTCCTCTTTACGATCCTCCTTAACAACACAAACAGTTCGCCGATCTGCCTCCAGCAAAACGAAGCTGCGAGACGTGAGCCGACGTTCGGGGACCAACTTTGTTTATTTGACGTTTTAAAATGAAACACTGCGACCCCTCTTTTTATCAACTGCTTCCATGAAAGGTGGGCAGTGCTGTGATTGCCTGTGTGTGTTCAATTATCTGTCTGCTAGCAAAATATCTTGTGAACCACTGGATGGATTTCAGTGAAGCTCTCAGAAGGTGATGACTGGGTGTTCCTATTTGGAGTCAACTTGATTCAAGATGGCCACCACAGCTGATCCACTTAGGTGAAGACGAAAACGGCTAGTCAACTTTACAATTAAGCGCCTAATGTTTGATGTGGTAGTAGATGGGAGTCATCCACACCACATATCCCGAACGCAAACAGATCAAGTAGGATGTTTGGTTAAAACTGTCATGCAAGGCGGCGGGTGATATACAATGCTTCAAAGAGATTATTAAAAATTGTTTTTCAGACTTTAAAACCAACGATGCTGCTTTCAACCAAACAGAGTGCTCTGCCTAATGCTTACATTCAACAGCATGTTTTCACTGTTGTACTTTCTTTACATGCAGAAGAGACCGCTTTCACTGTCAGCTCATCAAAAAGAAGAACATTAACCGTTTAAAAACTATCACGGATGCGACGTGAGGGAAACCTCAAAGCTGCCATGAGAAATTCTGCCGCCAGCAGCCCGCCCACACATAAACATAAACACCTGGCCCGCGTTCTTGTCCCCTATGTCTCCATTCATGTGAAATGGCTCATTACCAGCAGACAAATCAATTGGCTCTGCTCTCTGAACACCCACTTGTGATAATAAGAGACTCTACAGACAGCCTACAGACTGAGAGCGGCGTGCTGCCCACCAGCTCCGAGCCACATCAGGACACGATGCAAGGAGTGACTAAGACCCAGACGTGGATTTATGTCTGAGGATTGTTCACGTTATGTTAAAGTTTCCATCCAATTTGACTAATATGACTAAGAATCACCTAATCTTTTCCCCTACCAGTTTCTAGAAATATTTCTATCACCATGAAATAGTTTGAAATGACAGAAGAGCCATTACTGCCTATTTTGATAATCCAATTACGAGCTCCATGTATCATCCTTTATATTCATGAATAAAGCTAGAACGCTGTGGGAATGTCTGCAGTTCTCTGTTGCCAAATCTACAGTCTGTTTTATTACTATCGTAAACTGACTATTATAGGATCAAGAACAGCACCACAAACATATTTCTATTTGAATATTATGAATCAGTGTATTTTTGCCCAAAATACAACGTTTATGTCTATAAATGTATGAAGACTAACCCTAAAGAATATATAAAAGGTGTTATATCTAGCATGTGTTTAAAGTTTTACGATAAACTGAGTTTAAAGATCTACAGCACTCACCTTGACCATCTTTTCTACTGTTCTGGTTCGTTCTTAGTTCCTCCGACTTGTAGAAATCAATACTGGCGTAAGTGTTGGGTCCAGAGCCAGCACCGCTCCCCAAAGCAATTCCTCCGGCGCCGTAGACCGGCGAGGTGCGCTCCACTCCAGCTTGAGGGCCCTCCTTCATGGCTAAGTCAAGGTCTATATAGTTAAGGCCTTGTTCAGTGGATGAGGTGGGGGCTTGGGGTGGAGGTGTGGCAGACAAACCAGCAGCCTGCCCGCTCTCCCACAGTGAGCAGTCCAAACCCTGCCGATGGCTCGCTGCCTGGCTGCCGTCTGGGAACAGGGAGGTAGAAGACGATGCATATCGTGGTAAAGATGGCGGTGAGTTAAATGTCTCTGAGTGGTGGCTCAAGTGTCCCTGCTGGTCGCCTCGGGCAAATCTGCTGCTCCGGTTAGGAGACTGGAAGGACTTCACAGGGGACGAACCAAAACTTGTCTCCTGCTCTACGGATAAGGGTGGACCAGGGTGGATGGCAGGTCTTGCTGAAATGCTGGGGTCTGATCCTTTGCTGTCCATAAATGGAGTGGGGACGTCTGCTGGCATCTTGATTTTTGTCCTGTACCCTGCGTTTAAGTCCGCTGCCAGAGGAGAGGACGTGCTGTGTTCGTGGCGGGCCTTGGGGGCGACAGCTGGTGAGCCCTGCAGGGTGCTGAATGTGGATCTGACGTGAGTCAGGGGCGTCGAGGATTTCCCTAAATCCATGTTGACGTATTCAGCAGAGGTGGAGAGTGGCGCAGAGAAACTGCGGGGGAGGTTAGCGGGATTATCGTGACAGAGGAGGGGTTGATTCGAGGGCCGTAGGGTTGCGTGGATAACAGGTTGTCTGTGCTGAGACCCTGCGCGCCGTCCTTCGTCATATTTATCATCTTCCTTAAAGACAATGCTTACGTACTCGTCCACACCCTGAGACACTGACGGTGGGAGGTTCTCCTTCACCCTGGGCAGGGTGTTTGCTTTAGTGATGTCTGAAGACACGCTCAGGGGACGTCCCCTCCTGTGCTGCTTTGGGCTCTTACTACTTGATCCTCGTTTTTGGTGGTGGCGTCCCTCTTTTGAACATGTTCCTGCACTCTTGAGCTCTGCTCCAGTTCTTAGCAAACTTAACCCCCTCCCCGCTGACAGAGACTTGTCTTCAAGGCTTTCACTGCTGGCGGAGCTGGAGGAGAAGGAAGAGGAAGACATGGAGAGTTGGCAGCCTCCCGCAGAGCCCACTGCAATTTTGTTCCTCTTGCTGTACCCCACCCTCACTCCCCTTCCAGCACCATCATGCCCGCTGCTGTCTTTTGTTTCCTCCGCCTTGTCCAAGTCCTCCTCGAAGCGAGTGTAGAGGGTATGCTGATAGGCTCGCGGCAGGGAGAAGTACGAGTTGAACATTTTTGGTTGCAGTTGGTGCTGCTCGGGGTGGGAGGGCGGCGTGCTGCAGGCAGAGCGGCTGCTGACGGGTGAGATGTTCATGTAGTCGCTGGCAGCTCGGCTCTCCATGCTGGCCCTGCTCTCCCACATGCCCAGTCCGTGCAGGTCTGTAGAGCTGCTGCTATTGGGAGACATGACCATGTAGCCCTCTGAGTTGGGCTGGCGCATGTGCTGAGGGGGGGACACGCTGTTGTTGGGGGTCATGGCCATGTACTCGTCATCCGCCCCGGGTTTAGCGCTGGCATCGTACATGCCTATAGACAGAGAGAGCGATACAGGGGGAGACGTGACTCCGGGCAACATTGACATGTAGCCGCTGTCCAGAGCTCCTCCTGCATCTTTTTCCCCCTTGCTTTTGTCAGCCCTCTTCTTGTTTTTTACAATCACATCCTGCTGACCACCCCTAACTGAAGGATTCCCTGAGCCATGGTGCGAATCAGCCCTCTCCCTGCTACCACTCTGCAACATGATGGCATATTCTTCATCGTCCTCATCCTCTTCATCTTTTCTATGTGGGGTGAGTCTTTCGTGGGATGCCAGGGGGAGGGAAGCCCTCTTACTTAGCAGCCTGCGCTCTGCCTCTGACTCACGACTAGATGAGCGCCGCAGAATCCGCCTGCCTTTGGCGTGATGATGGGAACCAAACACACCCTCTCGCTGCCCCATCACGATGTAGCTGGAGGAGCCCTCTCCGTGGGCGTGATGTCCTGACATACTGGGTATGAGCAGCGAGTGCTCTCCAGGACTGGAGCCATACTCGTCTGAGGATCCGTAGTCGCTCGGCGAACCTGAAACAGAAACTCTCTGAGAAACACGAGCATAGGAGCACACTGACATGCCCCCAACGACTGCCCCCACCAGGCCACACTCGGATCCGTGACCGGAGCTGGAGGATAGACTTGGTGCGGGAGAGGGAGCAGGGTTCGGCGTGTAGCGCGAAAGGCTCAGTGTAATCTTAGCGGGGGTTGGAGCGCGTGTGGGCTTGGGCCTCAGCGTCGGAGTCGTCGAGCAGGATCCATTCAGACTCGGGCTGGAGCTGGCCCACGTCCCTCTGGCGCTTGCTCCTCCTTCCTCCGACCTGGCTCCGATGCTGGCTGTCCGTGCCCTTGGGAACCCGTGGCGTGACGTCGGTGATGTGCTGGTGCTGCTGCCGCCTGTCCCCGGGGTCTCGGTCCGCGCCCGCCTGGAGAAGCCCACCTGGCTCGGCGGCAAGTTGGAGTGATGACGCCGACTCGGGACGCTGATGGGATTCGAAGCTGTACCGCCACCACATGACGTCCCCACAGACTGAGACTTACTGCGCTGACGGAATTCCTCGCTTAAGGCCTTCATGGCCTCCAGCAGGGTCTCGTGCATGTTTTGCGCTACCACAGAGTCGTCTACTTGCATCCAGAACTCTCCAGGGCCGGTGATCGCTGAGCGTCCCACCTCGATGAAGAAAAAATTCTCTGAGTGGCCACACCTGCGAACGTTCATCAGCTGCAACACCACGGCGGCCACGTCAGAGTTGAGTTTGACGAAGTTGACCGTCTTATCGGTTAGACACAACCGGTAGATGCCCACTAAGTTCCTGGCATGGCCGAGGCCTTTAGGCCAGACCTTGACCTGCCATACTTCCTTAAAGGTTGGGATTGGAGATGGAGAACTGCACTCTCCGCTGCTACCATAGTCTTCAGGGGTTTTACCTAGAGAAAGAACACAGAAAATATCAAAATATTACACATCATCCAAGGAAATATAAACAAACTTAAGGTTGACTTTACACTGAAAATAACAGGGTTCCTACAGTTAAATAGCTGTATACAATAAAATGCAAAACCACTAGAAGTAACTTAATGGTTATGATTTCTTTTTTCATACATGAATTTATCCAGACTTGGAAAATGCTAAAAATGCAAATTTCATACTTTTCAAGACTGCATAGGAACCCTGTAATTATATCACCTATTATTGTCTGTGTGTTTGTTTGTCTTTTAGCAAAACACCTCATGAACCAGCGAACACATTTTAATGAAACACTTAAAAAGTAATCACTGGATATACATCTACAACAGAATAACTCCTGGAGTCAATCCTATTCAAGATGGCTACCTAGGAACGTTAGCACAAACAGAAATTTCTAGAACCCAGGTAATTTTACAGTAACTGAGCTAAAGTGTGGTGTGGTAGTAGCTAAGAGTCATCCCCAACATTTATTCTCAGCACTATGACATTCTGCAAGATGCTCGCTTAAAACTTTGGTATTAACTAATGGCGTCAACCCTGTTTGTCTGTTAGCAAAATATCTTGTGAGCCACTGAACGGATTTTAATGAAACCTTCAGAAAGTAATCACTGGGTGTACGTCAACAACATCTTACCTTTTTGGGTCAACCCAAATTCAACATGGCCACCACAGCCAACTGACCTTAGCCAACACAAAAATGGCTACAACGCTACCAATTTTATGGAAACTGAGCTACAATTTGGTGTGGTAGTAGCTGAGAGTCATCCCCAACACCCACCCTGAGCACTACACGATGTGCAATGTTTTCATTTAAAACATTGGCAATAACTGTTGGCGTCAACCCTGTATGTCTGTTAGCAAAATATCCAATGAAGCACTCAATGGAGTTTAATTAAACCTTCAGAAAGGAATCACTGGATGTACCTCTACAACTGATTGGCTTTTGGAGTCGACCGAATTCAAGATAGCCACCAAAGCTAAGCAACATTTGCCAACACAGACTGTAACTCAGTCAGTTTTA
This sequence comes from Kryptolebias marmoratus, assembly GCF_001649575.2. NCBI lineage: Eukaryota > Metazoa > Chordata > Actinopteri > Cyprinodontiformes > Rivulidae > Kryptolebias > Kryptolebias marmoratus. The sequence goes on from NC_051442.1 coordinate 14,901,985, forward strand.
CAGATATTGAGGTAAACCTCCGTGTGGTAGTAGCTGAGAGTCTTTTCCAACTAGGCCTTTAATTAATGAGTTAATAGCATCATGTACAGACAGACTTTAAATGATCATGGACAACACACAATTGAAATGCTGTGTGGTATAAATGAAATATTACAGATGTTTCATTGGTTGCCTCAGTCGCCATTTTTTAAAACAACTAACAATATTACTGCCATTTTTCCTTCCATTGTTCAAATAACATATTCTATGATCTGTATTATTCGGTTCTGACCTCTGTGTCTAGACATGTTATTCTCCAGAACACATTTGCTGTAAGTGAAAGAGGAAAAAAAATAAATAAAGAAAGAAAACGCGGAAAGCGTTTTATTGTGGCAGTAAATGTGGTCCGCGCTCTAATCTGCTCAGGGTTCCACAACAACACGTCGGAGCCGGGCAAGCCCATCGGTCTCCACGCAGGAGGGTGGGGAGGGCAGGGGAGGGGCGGGCTCCGCTCCATCCCGGGGAGAACAACGTAAACACGAGGAGGATCACCGACGGAAAGATGATTTCCAGGGAGAGAGAAATGGAAAGAGAGAGAGAGAGAGAAACGCGCGGGCGCGCATCTCCTCCCCGACCAGCAGCGCGCAGATGGAGGTTCGGCTGAGCGGCGGGTCGGAGCTGCGCACAGAAAAACACACACACACACA
>NC_051442.1:14902816-14903932 GCF_001649575.2 Kryptolebias marmoratus
AAAAAAAAAAAAGCACGGGGCTGCGGCGGAGCGCACCGCGATAGGCTCCTGGCTCCGTGATGCGTCCCGAGGATGGTTGCTATATGCCCACTGCGCCACGCGAAAAAGCACACACACGGCGCCGCGTGAATGCGCGCCGAGTCTCCCAGGCTTTTACGAGCGCGAGCCGCTTCAAATGGCAATTTTATATACAAAAAATAAAAATAAACAGAGAAAAAAATGAAAACCATATGGATGGTAAAAATGATGATGATGATGATGATGATGAAGCGACACGCAGCAGCAGCACATGCCGCCCAGAGCCTGGCGGTCTACCCCGCTCAGTCAGATGCACCTGCCCTCACCCTCCTCCACCCCACCCGCTCCAAAACACAACCCACTTCCACTCGTTAATTCAACTGAAACAATCCAGCAACAATAAGAGTAATTAGAACAATAATAATAATAAACAGGACCATATTCCGACAACAACACGTGCAGTTAAGGGGGAGATGGAGATCTGAGCAGCCTTCAGGGCAGGACGGGCCTGACGCAGAAACACCTCCTGAATAAAACCAAACCCAAATGGAAACCGAACCAAAGCTCTCCTCGGGTCTTACAGTTGTACTGCAGGTCCAGCATGGCTTGGTACCACTCGTTCTGGACCTCCTCGCTGTCCGCGGCCACGGCGAAGCTCTCGCTGCGGGTGTAGAGGACGATCATGTGCTTGTTCTTGGAGTCCGCCCGCTTGTTGATGTTGAAGCACGTCTCCAGGCTCAGGACCTTCTTGGGCACGGGCGACTTGCTGCGGAATTTCTTCTCGTTCTCGTAGTACTCGAGCCGAGCGGGACCGTGCTCCGAGGCCGCGCGCAGCACGAAGAAGCGCCGGTGCATGGATTTGTGCTTGCGGAGGTAGCCGCTCTTCTGGACGTCCTCGTAGCTCTGCGGCTCGGCCGCCGCCGCCGCCGGGGTCTCCATGGCCGCCGAAGCCGCCGGAACCGCGCGGGGACAGACGGCCAGGTGGGAGGTGCGGATCTCAGGGAGAGGAGTCAAATCCGAGCTTCACTTGTCCATGGCAGCCGCGTCCCATCGTCCTCTCCCACCACCACCGCACCCCCACCACCACCACCCCACCCC
>NC_051442.1:14904094-14907627 GCF_001649575.2 Kryptolebias marmoratus
GCGCGCACAGAGAGAGAGAGAGAGAGAGAGAAGCACCGGCGCTCGGTCCTGCAGCCCAGCCCAGTCCCCGGGTCCAAGCTCGGTGCTGCTCAGCCGCTCGAGGACGTCTCCTCCACCTGTCTGAAGATGCCCACAGCCTGTGGCGAGCCTCCACATCAAGCCGGACACGACGGACAAGCGAGCTTCCTGTCCTGGCGTTCCAAATTAAAAGCCCTCCTGAAGAAGGGGTTCGCGTAAATTGAACCTGTCCTTTTTTTTTTTTTTAAAGGTGAAATAAAAAAAAAGTCAAAATAACGAGTTTTCATGTTTTTATTTTAGTTAAGCAGTATCGTAAACACTCAAGTTGTCCGTTCCTCTGATTTAAAACGTTAATGACTTATTTTTAGAGTTTTTGTGTCAACATCCCAAATGGTGGTGATTGTGTGGGCGTAGTCACCTCCTTGATTGGTGACGTAGAAGGAGGCGGGGCCAGCTGTGGCGAGCCGCTGTAGGACACTGAGGAGGTTACTGTTTCAGTGTTTATCAGGGAAAATAAAAGCAGCAGAAGAAGCAGGTTTTGTTAACAAGAGGACCAGTTTGAAAACACGTTTTTTTGTTTTTTTGGGGCCTGGAGTGATGCTGTCAGGAGCTGGAGCCCCACATTTCACAAGGGGAACCCCCCGAGCTTCATGTCCCACAGTCTTTAAGGAGTTTCCCATCAGGACAGCTAGAGATGGCCGGTGCCGGTCCGACAGGTGGTGGTTCTTCTGTTGGAGGTTCATATTTCAGGTGGTTCTCGTCCGAATGTTACCTGCGCAGTCAGTCAGACTTTGGGGTCGTAATTTTCACCAGGAGCTAAACTAACCACATCTGTCAAACGTTCTTGTCCTTCGAGAAGCTGAAGAATGACACAGCTGCATGGGGTTTTGGGTCGATTTTCACAATTAATCGCAACACACCGAAATATTTCACCTGCAAATAATTTACAAATTTGCCTTTTTTCTATTGGTTTTCAAGTAAGTTAACAAGTTTGCTAAAGTTGTCGTCTTAAAATATTAGTTTTCTAAACAAAGCAAATAAGTTTAAACAATACAAAAAAAGATGAAAAATTGTCAAAAATTCATCCTGCAAACCAAAAAGGCGGCGTTTAAAAGAAATATTGGGCATTTTCTGTTGTTTTGTTAGGAACAAAAATTGTGCTACACATGTGATCTAAGCACTGAGAAATGCCTTCATTTGATGTATGAACTGCATAAGAAGTGAAAAAAGAAGATTTAAAACAAAGCTGTTGCCAGTGGCTCATTGTGGTCACCGCGGCAACAGCACACCTGCGTCTGTCACTCCCTGACTGTCTGTATCAAAAATCTGTACTAAAATAGAGTAGTGGGAGTAAGGGGGGGAGTTTGTTTGCAAAAGATTTGAAAAGTTTAGACAGCTGTGTGACATCATTATCTTCATCATCACAAATCACAGCTTCACAAAACCTAAACTGTGGGAGTGGGAGGAGTAACGAGACAAAACTCATGGCCGAAACAGAAGAAGAAGAAGCCAACAGAATAAGAGCGCTTCAGTGCTTCTGCACAGGCACAGTTCATTAAAGAGGAGCGTGAACACTTTTCACTTTTCACTTTTACATATAATAAAAGGGTAACAGAGCACTACAATTCAGTTCACATATGTGAGCTCATATTGTGGTTCATAAAGTAGACTAAACTTACTATATATTTAGTTTCAGCTTCTTCTTTTTTGAAGCACAAACACAAACTGATGGAGCAAAACATGAGGTCCGTTTGGCTTTTACTCCACAAGGTTATGGTTCCATTTATTCACTTTAAAATGACGATGACAGCTGCGCTTTTATTTTGAAAGCAGTTTTAGGAATCACTCTGTGGAAAACTTGACTTTTTTTTCTTTTTTTTTTGGAGACTGGCACCTCCAAGCCCTGTGTCAGTCAAAAGGCAGGGAAGCGTCATGGCTGGTGTGATGCTGGGGAACACTGCCATGATCATATCTTTATGCTCTGACATCCTGGCCTATAATCCACCTTTTTTAGGACTGTGAGCTCGTCTGCAGCCTAAAACATCCCACCCTACAGCTGAAAGCCAACCATCCATTATCAGCATTTAAACATAAAGTTCTCAGTATAGAATCTGTGACCATATGATGATTAAACAACCTATTATTTCATTGCATTAGCAAGCTGTGCAATATACTGAATCGTTTCCAGGTAGAACCGATGATGAAATACAGGGGAAGCAAGCTAATTTTATGATGGGAAATATGATTTTTTGAGGTAATTCCCCTCGTTGCTGAGTGCTGAGTGTCGAACACAACACAGATCCAGCTGTTCTGGTTTAGAGCTTTAAGTCTAATGAGAGAAGGGTTTTTTGAATGTTTGTTTAGATTATATTTCACATACAGACAGAATGATCAAGTAATAATGTCACTGATTGTAGGATTAGTTAAGGGCTTAAAGAGTTATTTAATATGAAGCTGATATATTGTGAAGATAAGTCCAAAAGGTACTGAGCTCCAAAGTCCTAAAAAAAAGTTTAATATCGCAGTTTCTGAAAGTGATCAAGTTACATTTAAGGCAAACCACTGGTGGAAGAAACAAGAATAAACATCAGATCAGAATTTTCCACAAGCAGTACAGCCACAAACTACTTACTCCAATTTACATACATTTCATTTTGTCCTAAGACTATGATATATGGTGCAATTATAGTGAATCATTTTTGGGCAAGTGTCTAAATTTACAGTGTGAGAACAGGCAAACTGACCAGTCTATCTGATCAACTACCCCTGTGGTTCCCACAGTTGGAGGTGGAACCCACCGTTGGTCTTCAAACATCGAATGGGGCAACTTCAAAAGAGCTACAGAAATCAAATTAACCTTAAAAGTTACTGCAAATAGCTAATTCAGCCTTTAGGCTTTTATCCCACCAGGCTGCGAGTGTTGGCGACAAGATGTAAACGGCGTTTCCAAAATGTCTCAGATTCGCTCAACAAATTTACTCTTGAAATAGCGTCATTGCGTTGTTGTGAGCCTCTCAGCCCTTCTCAGCGTTGCGAGGGTTTGGCCGTCCGTGAAACCAAAATGTGGTCAAGGAAAACAACAAAAGAGAATAAATTGCCATAAAATCAAGACATAGTTGAGACACTTTGTCATCTCATTCACGAAAATGTCATGGTTTATTTGGAGTCACACAAACCGTGGGATTCGAAGTTAAGATTTGCGTAATTTCTAAACTAGTGAAGGTTAGGGCCTTTTTTTCGAGGGCTAGGGTTAGAGTCTCGTCAGGGTTAAAGGGGTTAGGGCCCTGGGCGAGGGTTAGGGTCTCCTCAGTTCTTAAGGGGTTAGGGACTGTTGGCCCAGAGCTGGGGTAAGGGTCTCCTTAGGGCTTAAGGGGTTAGGGCCTTTTGGACCAGGGCTATGGTTAGGGTCTCCTCAGGGTTTAAAGGGGTTAGGGCCTTTTGGCACAGGGCTAGGGTTAGGGTCTCCTCAGGGCTTAATGGGTTAGGGCTTTTTGGCACTGGGCTAGGGTTAGGGT
>NC_051442.1:14907727-14929934 GCF_001649575.2 Kryptolebias marmoratus
GGTTTAATGGATTAGGGCTTTTTGGCACTGGGCTAGGGTTAGGGTCTCATAAGGGTTTAATGGATTAGGGCCTTTTGGCTCAGGGCTAGGGTTAGGATCTCCTCAGGGTAGAAGGGGTAAGGTCCCTTTGGCACTGGGCTAGGGTTAGGGTCTCCTAAGGTGTTTAAGAGGTGAGGGCTTTTTTAGCCCACGGCTAGGGTTAGGGTCTCCCCAGGGATTAAGAGGTTAGGGCTTTTTTCGCCCATGGCTAGGGTTAGGGTCTCTTCAGGGTTTAGGGGGTTAGTGACTTTTGGCACTGGGCTAGGGTTAGGGTCTCCTCTGGGTTTAATGTGTTAGGGCCTTTTGGCTGTGGACTAGGATTAGGGTCCCAGTGAGACAGAGGCTTAACTGTTACAAAGAAATAAAAACATAATAAACTGATTGACAAAACTCTTTTTTAAATGGCCCGTTAGCGATGTTAGTGCACTTTAACCAGTAAGATTAAGGGTTATGAGCCTCAAAGACTTTCTTTGAGGGGTTGAAAGCTGGAAAGTTTTGGAAACCATTTATTTAAACTCTTTCTTCTAATATTATCTTTCATTTGACTAAATGACACTCATCAATGCCCCATCATCAGCAGTTTGGTGAGGGCATCTAATTGCTGAATACCCGATAAATCTGAGGACTACTGCTGAGAACGTGTTCCAGAATTCTTACAACAAACAAAGAATAAACAAAGGAAATGGGATCTTGGTTTTCATGTACCAGCTTGTGCTTTTACATATCTACTCCACCGTGTTTCTGCCACTGGGAACCTGGGGGAACCATCAAGATAAAAAGAAATACTAACCCAATCATGGATGAAGGACATGGTTTGGAATAGGATGTTTTTTGGCTCTTCTTCTGGCCTACAACTTAAAACAAATTTGAGATAACTTGAATTAAATTTCCATATCGTTTTGCATGTTTTGATCCACAGTAACTTCACTGGTGCACCATCATCCACTCCAGTTTCTACACTGGTTCGTAAAATATTCCTCACTGCCATGTTGTTTTAAGACAGGGATTTGGTTGAACCGCTCCTCTTTTTTGGTTGCCTCTGCTTTTTTGAGCTTTACGTCCCAGTTCAGCTTGTTTGGTATGACCATTTCTTCTCAGCACCATCGACTGAGAAGCAATGACTTGAAGCCGTTCTCATTAGATCCTCCTACTGCAGCTTGACGAAGAGCCACATTTACGACAAACAAAACAAAAATGTCTAAAAGCCCCAAGCTTTAGAGAGTCAGCATGAAACAGCGAAGAAAGACGTTCTCTAAAGCTTGTTATAAGTGATCCTCTTAATGGACGAAACAGTCCATTTTCGCTTTGATTCACTGGCCTTATTGAACCTCTTATTTACTGATTCCCTCATTGTGAAACATGATAGAGTGTACTGTCAGACCCCCATTTAGAAGATTGGCCTCAGCAGAATTGATGGCAGGCAATAAAACAGACATAAGATGACACAATCGTCACTAAAACCATAATTTATTTACAGAAACACACTGAGATCACTTTCAAAATGAACAATGCACCCCATTCAGTTTTGATGTGATCTATCTGTTTGGCAAATTGATTATAAATCTAAAAAAAAAAAAAGGAAATAGTGATTAGCCATTTTGTTCTTTAGATACCCAAACAGTGACAAAAACATCCGTATCGCTTCCCTCGGGTTGCTCTTCTTAATTCAGGACCAAGCATGTCCTCTTGGTCATGGGTTTCTTTATGCTCGAAGAGCCAGAACTGCTAAGCAGTTAATCGTGTGAAAGAATACACCACAAGCAACCTCATAATCAAGTCATCAGACGTCCATTTTTTTTTTTTTCTTGTCTATCCGCTCAGCTACAGTCTGGAGAGGTTGTAAATGATCAGCAGCAAGCTGCCAAGTGAAAAAAAGAAATACAATTTAAAAAAACAGGTCTGCAGCCTGTTTTTCGTGTGAAACCACACCCTGACATCATCTGCCTTTTAGTTGCTTCAACATGAGTCCTGCGGCAGATGTTTAGCGAGCCAGCAACACCACTGCTGGCTTTGAAAACACAACGGTGCTGAAGTCCTGTGTTTTGTTGATATCTCCATTTATGGTAGAGAAACCCAAGCGGAAAGAAAAAATTAATTAATTAATTAATTAAAAAAAAAAAAAAAGAAGGGTCTAAATACGTGGAACACAATGTACACATTTTACAGTATATACAAAACAAAAAATCCCTCAAGCTCAACTCAGATAAACGAACATTTCCCTCTGAAAGATGGTGATTTGCATGAAAAAGGCTCAGTCCGTTGAAGCACAATATTAGGGATGATTATTTCAGCCAGTTGACTCTAAAGCTCCGTGCATCAGTGCAGAACAGACGTATTATATCAGATAAGTTATGGGACGGTGTCGAACAAGCAGCATGTCCAGCCATGCATGCAGAACACTGGAGGCTGCTGACAAACTGTCGACGAAACCTACAGAGAGAACAGCTGAACAGTTGTTTGGGTTTTGTTTTTATGTTTTCTCATTTGTGATTTAAAAAACAATATATATATATATATACGCAATTCTTAACGGAATGCAAACATGAAACAAAGACAATACATACTTGTCGGTTTACAGCATCACAAGAAGCGGTGCTTATCTGCGACGAAGTGGTCGTTCAGACCCACTGAACAAATAATATCTTACCTGTTGGAGGTGGAATCAATTTGGAGAAACAGGGTTTGATTCTGACCAGACTGACGAGCTAATGGCTAGTCCGAGCGGGGCCCAGACCAAAGTGGGAAACCTGCTGTCCTCAAGCGACAGCAGCAGTTCCTGCAAGCACCATTTTATAAACTCTTCCATTGCCGTCGGTTTTGCATGACAGGGTTATTTACGTGAAATTCTATGGTTATTTGCGAGCGCACATAGCAGCAGCAGCCACCTGTAGCACTTCTGGCGCGGCCTGGGGCACGCCCTGCAAGCATATCATAATACTTCTGTTGGTATGACAGTAGAGCGCAAAACTTACGGCAATGTAAAGGTTCATAAAGCTGTGTTCACTTAAATTGCAGTAAAATTGTTGATTTATTTTCAGGCGGCGGGAATCCACATTGGTCTTGGCCCTGCAAGAACAAGCCATCAGCTCGTGAACTCGTTCAGAATTAAACGGCATTTCTCCAAACTGAGGTCGTTCAAATGGAAATCTACGACAGGTAAAATATTAATTGTTCATAACCTCTCCACAGAACCCCATCTTAAAAAATCCAAACCTGTTTGACTCAGCGGGAAAATGATAATTGGGTTGATTTCGTTACATTTTTTGTAAAATAATACATAAATCATTTTCTAAATAAACAAACAGTAGTTTTTTCTAACATTTCATGACAAAGTTTCAGCTCAGAATCTGGTGTGTTTGCAGAAATTACATGAAGCGCAGCAGCAGTTCCCACTTTAGCTGAGCCAGATAAACACCTTTTAATGCCCCTTCGACAGGCACATTATTCCGTTTTTATGCATTTTAGTATAAAACCATCTAATGTTCAAACACAGTGTGGATGGTGGCTAAATACTGGTCCATTTTTTCACCCAGACGTCAAAGTTTAGTCTGGCTTTGAAACATAAATTAAAAAAAAAATTCATAACATACAGAGGAAAAAACAAAGTTTGGGCAATATACTTCTGACAAATCCAAAGAGTGTGAAATCATCGTCACTGGTTCTGAACTTAGTTTTGTGTAAATTGTGTTGCTTCCCATCACACACAGATCTCCTAATCATCGGCCCCCAGTGACAAACCACAGGCTAGTTCGTCTTCTTCTGTCGATCTAGGAATTTTTGTCTTCTGTCAACTGGGATCTCCTCCAAAGCGATACCATGATTCACGCCTCTGTAACAGGAAATGAAGCTGAAATAAGTCATTCGGTTACATTACACTGCGGCGAAGTCATCACAACATATAGAGGGTGGATACAGTTCAGTGTTTAAATCAGGTGAACTCCGTTTGAGGAAGAAGTTCTTACTCTTTAACTTCGATCGGTACTGGTAGAGGCTTGTCGAAATCCTCTTTCCCCACCAACCAGTATGTGGTCTCAATCCCTTTCCCCTAAAATCAGATCATCATTTCCATTCATTAATATTACAGAGCCATGGTTTCTGTGCAAAGAGCTTTGCTTCTAGCTACCTTTAACTCCGTCAGGCCTCTGACTTGGATCTTGTACCCCATCTGCAAGCTGTTCAGGAGCTTAACTGTGGTTGCATTGACATGGATTCTATAAGCTGCGCGAATGCAAAAAGAAAAAAAAAAAGTCAAACACTTATTGTCAGGTGAACGTAAAACGCAGATTGGCTGGTTGGTTGTTCTGAGGCTTTCAGTAGGTGTGCTGATGAACCTGACAGGAGCCTGGGTGTAATGTGATGTTTCACCACCTGGAGGCAGCAGATGATCCATCACAGCTCTGATCATGGCAGGAAGAATTTATCCACGATTAGTGTCATCGTGTATGAGCATAGGACTGCAAATACAGTCAAATGAACTAAAAGAGGCCGAGAATACAAGAACACCTTCTTCTAATAAAGTGTAACCCTCAGAGAAGAAACGCCAGGTTTAATTTGAACCACAGAGGAAGACTTTACGCCTTGATTATTCCCTAAATTTGTCAGGAGGCGGCTGAAAGAAAATTGATAATTAATGTCTTTTATTCTAAAACTTCAACTTGGTCTTTAATTCTAATGATGGTGTTAAGGGATTAGCGAGTGCTGCTCTTTTAAAACCCTGTTTAACCTCCAGCAGCACGCAGTCAGACTGCAGTACACCTGTCCTCCAGCCCACTCTACAGAAACACACACACATACACAAAATAAAACTATAACAGAAAGAGCAAAAGGCACTCACGCAACCCCGTGGACTCCATTCGAGATGTCGTGTTGACAGTGTCTCCGAACAGACAGTATCGAGGCATTGTTAGGCCGACTACACCTGCTACGACTGGGCCTGAAATCACAGCACACATACACACACACAAAGGAGCTTAGAATTAACCACCTCTTCTTGCACGTAACACATGATTAACACCAAATAAACAGATTGGTTTTGACTTCCTCTCTCTCAGGTGGGCAGGTTTGCCCCAAACGTTTGAATAGATGTCAGTTTTCTTCCACTCAGGCTAACGTGCTACCAACAGTGTGTGCATTAAGAAACTCGTCGGACAGAGTTAGAAGTCCAGAGTGTGCAGTGTCCTAATAGGATGACAGCACTCTAAGTGGATAGTGTTTCACTGTTCCAGGAATAAGTTTCAGACGAGGATAAAGGAGGTAAAAATATCTCCTTGACTTAGCAGCTTGTGCACCTGTATTCTGCTTTACCTCTTACTCACTCTGAAATGAAGACACTGCAAATATATTTGTCTTTTTCAAGAACGGCTCGGTGCGTAAATTTCGTGACAACTCTCATTTTTTTGTACACCGGCTGAAAAACCGATGTAGTAATTTGTTGTAACCTTTGCAAACATCAATGAAAATATAGTAAATGAGGTAAAAACTATGTGTTTAATTCTAGTGAAATTTGGTAAAACCACCCTTAAAATCCAACACAGCCTAAAAAAAGGTTTTATTGTTGTTTTTCTTTGGATAACAGCTGCCTTTTGTTCTGTTCTCTGATAAGTAAATCCTATTCTGTTTCAATAATTTTGTCTCCCTTGGCAAACTTTAGCCCTTTCTCCATCTTCCTTCTTTAAAGATGGCTTCCCGTCTACTTCTACTGAGATAATTTTTGGTTCAGCTTTAACAAACAGCAGGTGATCAATCAGAGGATGAATCATCGCTCAGGCACTGTGTCTAGGTTTTGGACATTTTTTCTCGAGGAAATGATTTTTCATGCCATTCTTGTATTATAAATACAAGAATGCCATCCTCTACTTATGCAGTTTCCTACATTTATTAACACAGCATGCAGAGAAATGACATGTTTTCAACCAACACCTCTTTGGGAATCACGTTGTTAGTGTCAGAACATCAAAGTATGAAGATAAAATTTAACACTGATTCGTTATTAGGTTGTCTGTTATATGTCGGCACAACACAGGTTCTCCTGAGCCTTTTTTATGTCTGAATAAGTGATTGGTTTGTGTTTAAATTAAGCAGCAAATTCCTCTAAAATAGCAAAGACAATAATTAGACTGAAATTGAGTGAAAAAGCAGCGGATGTTCAATTAGATTCAAAAGATCTCAAGAAATTTTAAATTAATTTTGTATGAGACCAATTTTCTAAACCTACAGGAAAGTTTGGCTCATCTGAAACTAAAGGTAAAAGTAGCTAAGGTATGTTTGAAGACTTTTGCACAGTACTGTAATTATTTAAAACTAGGTATTGTTTGAATGTACTATCATGAAGAGTGGGGGTTGCTGTTGATTACTGAGCACCAAGGATGTCGCTCACCAGAGTGCAGGCCGATGCGGATCCTGATCTTCAGGTCAGGCATGTGTCTCGCCTTGAAGGTTCCAATGCAGTGGAGAATATCCAGGGACATGTTGGCCATCTCAGCTGCGTGACGATTCCCATTCCTGGTGGGAACTCCAGAGGCAACCATGTACGCGTCTCCAATGGTTTCCACCTAAATGCCACAAAAAATAAAGAGCTGAACGAACACTGACTGCCTGAACAGACTGCGTTTCTTCTTTTCTCAGTAGATCAGCATGCTTTAGAAAGAAAATATATTGAGCTAATAAAGGAATAAGATATTCATTTGTTGACATCAAGTTCTTCAGAAAACCAAGCATTGTATTCATTTGTAGCAACTATTAAAAACTGCAGCCACTCTTTATTTTTTCTTCCCTTCATGTTTTTATGGTTAACTCAATGCTATCACTTTGTTGCTCTCAAAACATTTATGAGAAAAAACAGAGACTTTCAGACAGAAATTTAAACAGGAAATACAGACAGACAAAATGATTGGTTTTGTTTTAAAACTGAAACAACGGATTCATAACTTTAAAAAGACAAATTTCCTTTCTGTTCATGTAACACTGACCTTACATGTTACATAATTTACCTGTATATGACATATATGTTATAAAATACTATAATAAATAAATGCAAAAACAGATCAGTCTTGCAGAATTTGATTTAAAGTCTTGTAAAAAAAAAAAAGAAAAAATTGTTTCATTTTGATTAAAGATTTCATGAACATGAGAAACATCATTTCAGGTGCAGTAGATTTACAGAATAAACAAAACTATTTGTGATATTGTGAGTAAGTTACAGAAACAGGCGGTAATCACTCACCTTGTAGACGTCGTGCAGAGGAATAATGGCGTCAAAGAGGCTGTAGAGGTCGTTGAGCAAGTCGACCACCTCGATGGGCTCGCTGAGAGCCGAGATGGTGGTGAAACCCACAATGTCGCTGAAGTACAGCGTGACCTCGGCAAAATGCTCCGGCTCCACAGGTTTGCCTAACTTCAGCGACTGAGCCACCGTCCTGAAGGAGGAAGATGACGAGAGAGGAAGAGAGTGTGATGCTGACGTCATACGAGAAGAACGCTGCATGACAATAATTAGAGCATAACTTAGGAAAACTTGCTTCTCTACATGACAATATAATATGTGGCAGTGACTGGAAGTGTGAAACTGTTTGAGCAGATAAAGGCTGACAATTTAATCAGTCCAGTCCAGTATTTTTTACTGTCTTTGATTCATGAAAACAAAACAAACAGAAAAACTCTTCTCTTTGCAGCAAATAAGTGTCCTTAAAGCTCACATTTTATATGATCGACCTTGACTGTGATTGTGTACTAGCTCACTAAACTCAGTGATAAACAGAGGTACATTTCAGGTTGATTTAGGGATGAAGAAGGTTGTGATTGCTACATCTATCAGAGACGAGCACATTTTTTGATGATCAGCTGCATATTATATAAAATAAATGATCAAACATTAGGTTGTTTATCTATTAAATGCATTAGCGATTTTGAGACAAAATATATGTTTTGCTAGAGAAAAAAATAACGAAGGAATGCATTTTGACTACTAAACTTCTACATTTATTTTGATTTTTACCACTGCAGGGGCAGTTTCTACATCTGTCCTGCTCTGTTCCAAGCCTAAGATAATTGATGTTGTTCTTTTTATCTGTTCCTGTAAATCACTAAAAGCTAAAGCAGCTTTCATGATGCTGCCTCTGAACTTTGACCTTTGCCAGAAGGCAAAAGGAGCATCATTTGTTTCTTTTTATTGGAGAAAAAATGGAAACTTTCACGTTTCTTGAGGTTAGTGCCGTTCTTTAAAGTGAGAAGCTCTGATTTAGACCACAGTTTCATCACGCCTCTCACGCATCGATAGAAGCTGCTGGAGACTTACTTGGGCAACATCTGAGCCACCAACCGGTCCGTTTTCTGTCTCTCCACCTCAAGCTCCTCCGTCCTCTCTCTGATCAGATCCTCCAGGTTGGAGGAGTACTGTTCCAACATCTTCAGCATAGAGTCTATAAGGTTGATCTTCTTTCCCTTTGAGATGGTCTTGAACTGTCGTATGAAACAGAGCAATTAGTACTGTTAATTTTGCCGCAAAATTACGTTTTTAGTGATCCTACCTGTTTGAAAATCTCCTCAAAGTTTGGCCTCTTGTCTGGCTCTTCACTCCAGGCCTGTTTCATTAACTGTATCACGTCTACAGGGGCCTCCTCCACTGTCACAATAGGCCGACAGAGAGGAGGAGGCTTTTTCAACTTGATGATAATCTCTGTCAACACAAGCAAAATGTCAGGAACATGGAGGACTAAAGAAACAAAGGAGGGCTGTTTTGTTCGGCTGGTTTGGTCTGGTTACTGGGACTGTAACTGCTTCTAATGAGCACCTGTGCTGTTAAGTCTTTAGGCACTCACCCTTTGGAGGCATGTCCAGCATGCAGAAAGGTGCAGAGCGAGAGATGACCTCCTGCACGACGATGGAGAAGCTGTAGACGTCCCCGTAGAAAGTTCCTCTCCTCCTCAGACTTGAGTTCCGCAGCAGCTCCGGAGCCGTCCAGAGAAAGTCTATGCATCAAAACAGTTGCACAATCGTGAGTTTGACTCTTTGACCTACAGAAGCAAGCTCCGAAAAATGATCATCCTAAAGACGCACGTGTTCTCACCCTCAGGCTTTTCCCCGTCAACGTCAACGCCTTGTGCAATCAAAACTTCATTAAAGCCGTAATCTGTCACCTTCAGCACAAAGCGCCCGTCTACCACACAGTTACGGGACTTTAGTCGTCCGTGGATGATGTCACGATGATGCAGATACTTCATTCCCTGACGACGGGAAAAAGAGTAATGAGAAAATATGATGAGGTGCAAAATGAAACTTGAAACATCTGTTTTTGTCTCCCTCACCCTGATCAGATCCATCAACAAGGAAGACTTGAACATCCAGTCGAGGCGCACTTCTTCGTTGGCCAACAGATCCTCCAAGCTGCCCCTGCTACAGTGCTCGGTCACGATGCCAAAGATACCGGAGTCGAAGAACAGTCCCAGGAACAGGTTTAGGTTTTCATGCCTCATTTCTCTGAGCTGAAAGGAACACAAGGATCGCTTTCTAATTCGAATGGCCAAAGTTACTTTGATTTAGTTGTTTAAATGACTATTATGAATAAAAGGCATGAACAAAAACAAATTCTTAGTCTTTTAAACATTCGTTTACCTTCACAAAGACCACCTCAGTGCTGCCATTGACATGTAAGACTGTTCCCGATGGACATTTCTTCAGCCAAACCCAATCACCCTTGAGTGAAAAAAACAACAACACAATCTTTGTGAAACCTTGAGCTCTACAGCTGCTTCAAATCAGGAATCACAAGTTTATCATATGAATTTTTCCTCACCTCAAACACAGCAACATTGGAGCTGTCAGGAGTGGAGGCCAAGTAACTGCGACCAGACACTGAATGGTGAGGTGTCTTCATGTCCCCAAGGCTTTTCGTTATGCTTTCGTCATTTAGCTTCTGCTCAAAAACAGAGACAGATCAGCTTCGACCGAATAATTGCAAACGTAAACAGCTGTCAGAAGCGATCAAGCAGAGAACCGACCCGTTTGCTGACTTGAGTATTGATGAAGACCAGATCATCCAGGGTCAGGACAACCTTTGATGATCCACTGTTTCCATCCTCCCCAAGGTTAACCCCAACTGTGCCTTTTCTTTTGGGCAGACAGATAATTAAAATTGACTATGACAAGTACTGGAAAACACAAAAACTGAGAGGCATGTTTTTTGTTTGTTTTTTCAACTGTGCGGTACATACTTCAAACGAACGAAGACGTTTATTCCAAATCCAATCATTGAAACAAACAGAAGGAACAGAAAGAAGAACAGGATCGGATCCATGCCTTAGGAAGGAAAAGAGATAAACTTTTGAATGCACCGTGTTGTCTGGTGTTGGCGTATTTCCTGCGATGTTACAGTGAGCACACTCACCTCCAGTACAGGCAAAGTATGGGCTAAACCAGCAGCTTGAATCTTTGAAGGGTGTGCTGCCTGCAAAATGGATCGAACGCCCGAGATATTTCAAACCCCCGGTGATGCCATCCGTGTGAGCAGCATGAAGCGAATGCGTGGAATAGAGCGTGTCCCCCATGCCGCTGTAGTCCAGGACCACATAACCGGCCTGCATTCCTTCACCTTTCTTTCCAGCCTGCAAGGGCTGATTGAACCCTTCGAACTCGAAGCCACCCTCACTGTTTCCCAAGATGTGACCTGTAACCCAGCGGCCTCCACGTGCACGGGCTTGTTCTGCAGCCATGGCTATGTAGTACATCATGTTGTAAATGGTGCCAAAGAATGGAGAAACCTAAGAATAATCATGTAGCACATGAGAAAAAAAAATTCAGTGTTTGCCTCTCTGCTTTGGGATATTTTAAAATTCTTTTCTGTCATTTGCATCTGACTAAAAGAGTCTTACCTGCTCTGGTGGAGTGCTGCTGCGTATCTCATAGCTGTCCTGAGCATCTCTGAAGGCCTCATAGAAATTGCGCTCTCCGGACTCCATAGTGATGGTGAGAACCCCATCGTAGGCCCTTCGGAGCTTGGTATCATTCCCAAGCATTTGGTAGTGAGCATCTTTGTAGGGCAGTGAATACAGAAGGGTGTCGTAAGGAATGAACACATAACCGCGGTCTATCATACGAATAGCTAAGGCTGTCGTCAGGAGCTTGTACTGGGCTTGGCCACCGATCAGCACAGAAGGCATGCACATGATGATCACTGCAAAAAGATCAAGGTTTGAGAAACATCATATCTGCACAATTTATATGAAATAGAATGTGTTTGGTTTTGACTTTCTAAAAAAGTGCAGCTCACCTCTGACTCGGTCTGTTTCTCGCACTTTAACCAAAGCTCTCCGAGGGCCTTCCGTATCAGTCTCCATTGTGACCACAGGACTGACAGGCAGGCCAAGAGCCCTCAGAGAAGAGGCCAACTCCTGCCCAGTGGCCTCCCACACGTCCGTTTCCTCTGAGATGATGGCCACGTGGGCCCATTGAAAGAACCGTAGCACGGTGAAAAGAACATAGGTGGACACTGGCAGCGGCCTCAGGAAAGTGGGGTACATGTCTCCCGTTTTCATATTGGGCTTGAGACAACCCCAGGACAGAATACCAACGTCCCACTCTTTTGCATAAAACGCAGCTGAGGAGCAGTAACCCGGGTTAGCGGGGCCCAAGAAAGCAGCACCATAACTTTCCAGATCGGCAAAGCGAACAAGAGCACGGGTTGACTTGCAGTCCTCGTTAATCAGCGTGTAGTCGTACCAGTAGCCTTTGTTGAGGTAAGGGTTCTTGTTTATGCGGCTGGTGGCAAGGCGGGCTGCCAAGTCAGGGAGAGCCTTAGAGTACAGGAGGTCACACGTCCAGGGTCCAACCAGGGCCACCTTGAAAGTGGTTGCCCAAACTTGACAGGGGAAAAATGAGATCATGAGTAATAAAAGAAGAAACCAGTTCCCCCTCCATCTTCTGATGTGCTGCACGGAGGATGATGGCAACTGTGGTTTTGATGACAATGATAATGACATTGGTAATAGTTCAAACTGACTACTTCCATTAAAACTATTTGTAACCACTGTCCATATATGCCTTTTTCTTATCACTTTTACTGAGTGGTGCCGCCATCGCGGGTGGTAGGCGAGGTTGTGCAGACAGCAAGGGTCTCTCTGAATTTCCATTTTTTCACAAATCTTTTCTGATGCCTCAGACAGCAGGAACTGGGGACTGAGAGTTTCTATTGGTCAGCGTGAGAGCGTCTGTGGTACTGGGAATGCCTCCCGTAGCACTCTGCAGACCTCTAGTCCAAAGGTGGACAGGTGACAAGAAGACCCCAAGCCATCACTGCCTCAAGAAAACAAGAATGGAAAAGATTTGAGAACCGTTAACATAACATTTAATCACTTTATTGCTACAAATAAAGACTGTTGTAATCTTCACAGTACAGACACAATCCCCTGACCTGAAATTACATGCCGCTGAGCTTTTTTCTTTAACTCATTGTGGTTTTTGAATCTTATCAGAGTCCATCTGGGCTCATCGCTGAGGACATCGTGCCCGTGCTGTCCCTTAGAGAATTAATAGTTTGTCTGTAACAAGCTCATTAGCTCTGTCAGAGTCAAAGAGTTTAAATCAAATGCCAGGTAACCTGGAGCTAAATCTGGCTCCTAGCTCCTAGCTTTTCTTGCTCTGTATGGTTTTACTTTCTTGAGCCTGATTTCTGTCTCTCAAAGGTTTTTTGTTATCTACAACCTCAGTTGAGTTATACCTGTTAACTTTAAGCTGCCAAAATGATCTATTTCTTTCTCTTTTTTTCAGGCGGATAGTATGATGGACGTTCATGCCTCATTGACTGTTGTAGATTTAAAATTAATGTTAAGATTTGGAATATTTCCAATTGGACAAACATCATCTGTGTTTTTTTAAACCACAAGGAACTTTAGCTTAGCTAAAAACTATTGTTTAAGTACAAGGTTAAAAACTCTGAACTTGTGGATGTTTGTGAAACAAACCTGACTCAAAACGAAGTTAACAATCTTTGGTTCTGTTCAAGAGTAGCTTCTTAAATTTGTGCAATATTTTGAATTATGCATCAAAAGTGTGCATCTTATCATACTAATTAAAACATAGCTTCTTTACTTGAGTGTAAGATTAATCAGCAAGCCCACTAAAGAGACTCACATTGACTTATCAGCTACTAAGTAAGGAGGGGTAAAAGTATGCATTCGCCCTGTTTTTATTTGCTACTGAATATTAAAAATTCATTATCTAATAATTACCTTAAACTGTTCTTAAGTGGCATAGCTAGATTTGCTATAAACTATTTCATTGACTATAGCACAAATGTAAGAGATTAAATGGTACTTTATGTCCCCACAGGAATACCTGTCCCACTTATAGATCTCAATAACGCTACAGAGAGAAAGGAGTCGTCTGCATTATTGCTACCCATAATCGGTATTGCAATTTACAGAAGATACCTTTAATATGACTGAGATCGTACCTGGAGCAGTTTTCTACACAGGAGCCATATCAGGGTTGGAGTCATTAGGCAGCACCATCTACATTTCAAGTGGATTGAGTATCCAGCATCGAACAGTTATCTTTGCTCCTTCATTGTGGAGAATATCACAGGTAATCCCAAAGTCATCTATGATTTTAAAAAAAATGGTGGTTAAAAAAAATAAGTCCAATTATCTTCTCTTCTGTTCAAGTTCCTGAAAAATGGTGCTACAGATATATAAAATATGGTTTCCAGTGGGTTAGTCTTCTCGCTTTACTTCGTCCTGTTCGTCCCTGTTTTGGACTGGGACCCACCCCAAACCACAGGTACCAGAGAGAAGCTGCGACCCTGTTCCAGGGTTCGGATTGGTAAAAATAGATTGGCCAGATAGGCTGAAAGCTGGGGAGTGGTAATAGGTAACCGAAAAGAGAAAGAAAAAAAAAGTGGGAAGGACTGACAAGCTTTGGCTTCTCAACCTTCTTTAGCTTTTAATCCATGCTAGTGTGGGAAGTCTGCATGTGTGTGTGTGTGTGTGTGTGTGTGTGTGTGGTGATGGTGATGGTGGAGAGGGGGAGGAGGAGAAGGTGAAAGTAGAAGCACACTCACCGTTTGCACAGGGCTCACGTGCCACAGGAGCTGGTATGGCCTAGCAATGACTGCATAGTGACAGAAACTTAAAATAACCAGGAATCTGTAAAAACAAAACTGAGGGATTTCAATATGTTATGATCAGAATCAGAACAACCTGTTAAAAATCGAGGGGTCTCCTTTTAAAAACGGTAAACCTGAAAGGCAGGTGCACTCTGTTGTCCACTATTACCCATTATGCTGTTACATCTCACTATTAGCTGCAACTCTGACAAAGTCCTGCAAGTTGTTTTTTTATCACGGATAAACCTTTTAAATGATACTAGGAATGCATACTGCCTGCTCCTTGCATGCCAAAGTTTAAACAGAGATCTTGTGTGGCCAATCAGAGCTCAGAGTACGTGTTGAGGATGACTCTCAGCTAGCACACCAAACTTTGGCTCAATATCTGTAAAAGTGACTGAGTTATGTAGCCACATTTGTGTTTGCTAACCTGGATCAGATGCGGCAGTTACATGATCATGTTGGTGGACAATAATGAAAGATCACTTGCAGCTCCACACACTTTCAGTTCACAGGGACTCAAATAAAACCTGATCTACACATTTCTAATGGAGCTAAAGATGCAGTTGAGAAAGAAAGCTTTCAGCTAATAAGACAGTCAGGACTGAAATTAGAAAATGATTATAGTAACTGTGTTTGACTGATGCATTATGTGATTTTACATGCATCGTGCTTCTGCAAATTCAGAAAAGACCAAAGCCCACTGTCCAGAGCTCAGCATGAGCACCTTACATGCAGGAGCGATTCTCATTAAGGCACAAGATATACGATGTAAGCTGGAGCACAGGGCTGAAAATATCCTCCGTGGTATCTGTGGTAAGCTACTGAAAGTTGCTCTTTTGACCTGGCAGCTGGAATTAAAGCCTTTAGAAAAAAAGAAACAGAAAAAAAGAAACAGAAAACGTTTTTTAACAAAGATGCTCAGACACGTCTTCTGCGACCTCTGCGTGACAGGGGTGGGGGGCTTTGCTTGAATATACGAGGATAGTTTTGTTCTCGTTTTTGTTGCGCAGTGGTAGAAGACTTGTTGAAGTAATCAGATTAGTCAGACGAGGCCTCGCTAAACTGATCTGCTGCACGCAAGCCTCTTAGTGACATGGCTGACAGGGCTGGAAGAGATCACTCCAAAGCAAGGTCAGATGCACAGTCAGTTCAGCTGACAGAAGACGTGGCTTGGGTCACAGCAGACGCGGCAAAAAGACACAAAAAACAAGATTTATGTTACGCCTCCCTAACAGACAGCACAGTGCTGACTGCATGATGGGTGAATGATCTGCAGAACTAGCAACGAGTTGAAATCCCTTCGCCGTAGTCTTTATCTCCAATGAAATCAGAGAGTATTGAGAATTTGTTCTGCTGGGAGGAGCTTCTACGAGGCCCAACTGAATTCAGCAGGTGCATTAATGTGGCAGCTTCTCTGGGTGTCATCACTCACTCCTTCCAGGATCACAAGATCAGCACTGCAGAGGAAGGCTGCGAATCTTCCCCGAAAGCCACGTTATGGCGTGATGTAGGATGTGTAATCCCGAACAAAGCAACAGGAGATGTTTCGTCACCGCCAGAGAGCTCAGACTGCATGCTGCTACCCCACAGAGTCCAAGGAACGCACGCGGCACACAACCCAAGATTTAACACCTTCTTATTCTCACCAACCATAATAAAGAATTTGTCTTGATTTGATACCAAGTGCTAGGCCACTGAGTGGATTTTGACCCACATTCCTTTTGTTGATAAATACGCAGAGTAGATAGGAACAAATGATTAGCTGTTTAAAATTAGGCCAGTGTTAAATTCCCTCGAGAAAACAGCAACATGAGCTAAAAAAAACTTTAGTCAGATGGTGAGAAAAGTGCTCGCTTTGGGAAATAAAATGTCTTTTTCTATGTAGAACAAAGGGTTGCACATCTGAGTGTTCCTTCACTTTTTTGTTACCACTGGGAATCTGTGAAACCTGGACAAAATGTCTGAACAGGATGACACGAATTAGCTTCCTTTCAAGACGTGTTGCTCTTTAACACGCACAAAACGAAAGAGCCTAAAAAACCTATTTTAAACTGGTTTCTTTAGGCACTTTGTTACAGCAGCCTGTAACAATTTGTTCCTATTTGTCGTCTCTTTATCTGAATTGATGAAAAACAAAAACAAAGATAAGACAATTTGACACATAAAGTAGTAATTTAGCACCAGTCAGGGGATTGTTGAAGAGTTATTGGCTGAAAACGATCAGCTCAAGACTGATGCGTCTCTCAGGTTTCAGACGTGTCTCTAACTGTTCCTCTGCTGCAGACAGCCTTTTAGGCTTAACATGTATCTGTTTTGTCTTCTAACTGTCTGCTTTCCATATTTCTAAAACACAGACTTCCCAACATGCTGACAGAAAACCTGTTGATCCAAAGCAATTAAAGGAATTATAGCTCTGTAAAGAAAACCCTGTAGGATTTTATGTAAGCATTAGATTCTAGCATGCTTCAAACCCTGAGGACAGAGCAGTGTTGTCGCAAATCTGAACGTTAGATAATTAGTTGGCCTTATTATATATTATCACACCCTAAGCTGACAAGTCACACGATTCTTCTCTTTCGTCTAGAGGATGATGCCTCAATTACCAAAAGCATTTAATTACACTTTACATTTAATCAATGTTAACTGTAATAATAAATATATTTAATTTTTCCTTTGTTTAGTTTTATCTCAGATAAGTGAACGCAGCTAACAGTATACTACAGATTGTAAAAGCTGCTTAAAGTTTAAAAAAGGGGAAAACTTTCTCATAAATTACTGATTGCAGGCAAATTCAACAACTACTGATTGTGTAACGTTTCAGGTCCCAGGCCCATCTTTGTTATTATTGTTACACCGAGGTCAGCTTTTAGACAAACAGTAACATATCTAAGATGATATACTGGCTTTGGAGATTTCTTCTGTTTAAGTTTCTTGTATTTATATTAACACAACAATACTCAACTTGTTAAAGCAAAATTACTCAAATCCTGGTAGAAGTGTGGCATGTAAAAATACAATACCACCACCTAGTGGTTTTACTAATGATCTGTTTAATACAACAACAAAAAGAGTTCATTTGTTTCATCAGACTGTTTTTAGAACAAAGAGCTGAAGACATTTTTATGATGCAACTTTAAAATATTTAGTCTTTTACACTCTTAATAAGAAATTCAATTTGTAAAATTCTTATTTCTAAAATAACTCAATAAGACCAGATTAAACCAGATTCTGACCTCTATCATATCCATGCATTTGACCTTTTTTAAACAATTTATTCATATATATATATATATATATATATATACAGTGTGTACACTTAGCATTATGCATTATGATCTAAACTGTTCATTAGAAATAAAGACAGGGATCCTTTTTTTATTCTGAAGATTAAAAATAATAAATGATGGAGTACCATTAGGGATAAAAGAGAGTGTTTGAGGGCACTAAACTCCAGTGTCTGAATGATTTATCAGTCAGAGTTTAATGATAAGCAGCGTTTTTCAATCATCTGGGTTACTGGACCACACATGTTTGTATCCTATTTGTGACCTATCACAAATGTTATCACTCGAGCCTTTAATCAGGAGCGTTTTCAGTCTATCTTTGTACAGAAGATGATTCTGAATGAAAGGGTGGGACTGTTTCTGCTAACATGAAAAACTAACAGACTGTAACAGCAGCAGAGACCTATCAGCTGCCATACATGAATGTGTCGCATTTGTGTATGCGTTACTGCCTTTTATCACCACTCCATGTTTTGTTTGGGGCATTTCTGATTAGATGCATGCAGTGTGTGACCCAAAACCGCAGCCCAAGGTGGACTAAAATCTCCAAATTTATTATCAAAACGGAGCTACTTTCAGCTGTGTAACATAGGATGTCAGATAAATAGCAATATTTTGTGTCAGTAAACGCACCATATCAATTTACACCTCACTGCAGCGAGCTTCTGGAGAGGGGTGGAGCGACGGGGAGAGGAGCGCAGTACACAGAACATTTTCATTTCTTCTACTATGAAGTCAGCATTAAGCATCTTGTAGAAACTTGTGGATTGTGCTCCACAGACATGCTGCTCAGTCCGGAGTTCTACTGCAGGACATCGCTGACTGATGTCCTGGCATTCTTTGGGGGGCTAGCTGTTGCTTTCTATCTGCTGAAACTCACCTGGAGATGTTGGTGTGGACTCAGGGAGTTTGTCTTATCTGAGCATTGGCAAGTGGATTTTAGGACATATGGACGATGGGCAGGTAAAGTCGAATAAAGTCTGCTCTTTTTCTCTTATAAGATACTGTGGCAGCAAAGCAAAATCTGATTATCTTTATGTTTACTGAACCTGAAATTGTAACCTGACTGTAGACTGACCCCTGGGGGCTTGTTTTCACTGTGGTGACAATAAGGAAATAATTAGGTTCCCAAGATTAAAGGTTGATTTTTTTTGTTTGTTTCAAAAGTTAAAAGCAGTGCCAATCTAGCTGTGATGGTCTGATTGGGGCTCGATAAGTTTCTTCCCATTCCTTTTTGATGGGGTATTTCTATCTTTTTGTCCAGAAAAAGAGCCTTTCTCTATAGTATAGTCACATCTACACTTGGAGAGTATTTTAATAGCAAAGCAGTTTAAATTGTAGGTTTTGGCAACATGTTTAATTAAAGCTCTGTCACAGCCTACAGATAGATGCTTTCCAAAGTGGAGGAAAAACTAAAACAGCGTCTGTGATAATTCGCCTGCAGATGAAATGTGTTTTTTTAATAATAATGGTAACATATAGGTCTGACATGTTTTGTTTAATCTAACATGTACTGTGTGCTCTGTTGATAATGCAGTTGTTACTGGTGCCACGTCTGGTATCGGTAAAGCCTATGCCTACGAGGTGAGTCCACATTCAAACACAAATTTAAACGTAATTTTACAAACTGATTATGTCTTCATGTTAAGTGGCTTTAGACAGGGTCTCCACATTAACTTCTGCAGAATCTAAAAACAGCCAAACGGCCTGTCTCCATGTCTCCCTCCAGCTGGCACAGAAAGGTCTGGATGTTGTTTTGATAGGCAGGTCTGAAGATAAGCTCCGAGTCGTCGCCAAAGAGATCGGTGAGTCAAGCACAAATACGACGCAGGTGTGTTTTGATGTCTTGTCCTCATTACAGTAAACACGTTTGTCTTTGCTCTATCCAAACTGAGCAGCAGAACCAATTCACACACCTTTTTTGTTTGTTTTCTTCAGAAAATGAGTATGATAGAAAGACTCGTACCATTCGGGTGGACTTCACTGACGGCTGCAGCATTTATCCTGCTATAGCCAAGAAACTTCAAGGCCTGGAGATTGGAATTCTGGGTAACAGAGAAAAAGACAATTGAGAGTTGTTCTTTTGTGTTTGTTCAGCGATCTGTGGTTTATATGTTAATGAATCCCAAACTATTTCAGCTTCAAACCCACAAAATAATTTGAAAGGACTTGTGGCTGGTTACTGTATGCAGACAGTGCTAGTAATCCAGTTAAACAAGCATTATGCTTCTTTTTATGAATTTATGGCTGCAGGTTTCCCCCATGATGCTGTGGATACACTGTGTAACATAAGGGGGACATTAAATCTTTTACAAAAACACAATTTTCCTCACCTCTACTGAATAGTATTAGCAGGGAAATATTGGCAAAACAAAAAAAATCAGCAAACAACCAAAACACAACACTTACTATTAAAGCAAACACCTGTTCATAGTTAACCCTAGAACACTATGCATAAATTAGATGTGCTGCTTTCAGTAGAAGAGCTCTGCAAAGCCATTGACAGCTTGGCTTCTGGTAAGGCTCATACATGAAGTTCTCTGCAAATGTTGGTAAGCCCCTCTTACCAACATCAGAGATAAAAGAGCATGACTCTCTGCAATAAGAAATGGGAAAGAAGTGAGTGTAACAACTACAGGGGGATCTCACTACTTAGTATTATTGGTAAATTGGTTGCTCATGTCTTTCTGATCCGTCTCCAAAGCCTAGCAGAGCGTGTTTACCCTGAGTCGCAGCTTTGCTTTCGTGTCGGAAGATCAATGGTCGACATAATTTTCTCCCTTTGCCAGCTGCAGGAGAAATGTTGAGAACAACAGATGCCTCTCTGCATATCGACCTAACCAAGGCCTGCAGCTTTGTCAGTAGGGCCGCCCTCCAAAGATTCAAAGCCTGATTGAGTCTTTCCATAACAACACAAAGGGAACTGTTCAGTTCAAGTGAAACACTTAAAAACCCTTCATTATTCTCAGAGGTGTCTAACAAGGCTTTGTCGAAGCTTTTACTCTCTTTAGCATCTTCTTAAGCATACTTTTAAAGAGCAGACCAGAGCAGATGGCAAACTTTTCAACCTCGCCCGACTCCTAGGCAAGACCAAAGTAACCAGGAAAATGTTCTTCACTTGCGATGCAGCTGTTGTATCCCACGCTCCCAAAATCCTGCAGTGTCCACATGATTATTTTTCTGTGGCCTCCAATGACTTTGGCCTTACAATCAACCTGAAGAAAATCAATATCATGGCACAACACACAATAATAATCGATAATCTGTCCTTGGAAAATGAAATTGATAGGATTGGTTCAGCAGCAACAACATTTGCTTGATTGACATGTCACTTGTGGTCAGTCTCCAGCCTTACCATAAGAACCAGGATGGCTGTCTATAGTGCATGTGTTGTTAGCATACTCCTATATGGCAGGGAAGCATGGACCACATACACGAGACAGGAAAACAGGCTTAACTTGTTCTAGCTGAGGTGTCTCCGCTGCATCCTCAGCATTTCCTGGAAACACATTGTGACAAACGCAGAGTTACTGTCTCGTTCCAACCCCCCTACCATGTACACTCTCTCAGGCAATGCATGGGGCGGTTGCTAGGCCATGTACTCCGGATGGAGACTAGGCGCATCCCCGAATGCATACTCTACAAGGGAGCTGGCCTGTGGACGCAGATCCGTCAGCTCAGGTGCAACGACGTCTGCAGAAGCAACACGAAGACTCTAGAAATAGACGTGAAGTCCTGGAAATCGATGGCAGAAGATAGCAAGCACTGGAGGGGCACCTTACACCAGTGTCTACAGTTGGGTGAGGAGAAACTGAAATCCACTCCAGCTGAAAAAAGTGGAAAAAAGTGGCAAACCAGCACACAGTCGTTGAGCCATTTTCTGTGTGATAAATGCAACAGATTGTCCCTCTCACATAGGTTTATATAACCACAAGAGACACTGCTTGTATTATATTACAAACCTGTTGAACGTTTTCCTTATGATGGTCAGTCATGACTGACAAAGGCTGACTACTACTACAACATACATACTTATATTTAACAGCAATATTTTGTATTAACAAGCGTCCTTGTATTGTAACCCACACAGTTAACAACGTGGGAATGATGTGTTCTGATCATTTTGCCTATTTTCTGGAAATACCAGAAGCTGAACAGGTATGTTGTTTGTTTTTATGTCTGAGGACGACACCACTGGATGATTTTATTCAAACCCGCTGAGACTGTCACAGGTCCCAAATGTCTCTGAATGACGTCTCTGTGTTTGTTCTGAGCAGAAAATCACTCAGATTGTCAACTGTAACATGTTGTCTGTCCCTCAGGTAAGAGACCGTCGTCAGTATGCTATCTGAATGTGTTTTGTATCATCCACTCACACCTCTGGATAAAAAGTTGAAATAATGATGATCTGTTATGTCCTAACTCAGATGACCAGACTGGTTCTTCCAAGCATGGTGGAAAGGTACTCACCTACATCTGTGTTTACAAAGGTTATGAGAAGATTGAGTGAATTTTTGACTGACTGTCTTTCATCTCCTTCCCAGAGGAACAGGACTGATCATCAATATCTCATCTGAAGTGGGTGCCCGCCCTCAGCCTTTGTTGGCTCTTTACTCTGCGTCCAAGGTATTCTCCTTCTCTAACATGCTGGTGTAGATTCTCAGTCATCCAGGCCATGGTAAATTCAAAAAAAGTTAAAAAACAAAAACAACTGGACTTCTATTCTGTAGCTGAAGACGTTTCGCTTCTCATCCGAGGAGCTTTCTCAATTCAGAAATAGAGAGTG
>NC_051442.1:14930371-14952659 GCF_001649575.2 Kryptolebias marmoratus
GCTTACATCACATCTCAGCTTTAAAAGCTCAACTCCACACTCTCTATTTCTGAATTGAGAAAGCTCCTCGGATGAGAAGCGAAACATCTTCAGCTACAGAATAGAAGTCCAGTTGTTTTTGTTTTTTAACTTTTTTTGAATTCCTTCTCTAACGTTTACACTCACGCGCTCGTTTTACTGCATCCTGATCTGCTCACTCTCTGTATGTTTTGTTCTTTATTGCAGGTTTTTGTTACATATTTCTCTCAGTGTCTGCATGCTGAGTACAAGTCAAAGGGAATCACCATTCAGGTAAACAACACACGCCTTGTCCCGTGAAAGCTTACAGCTGAAATACGATAAAATAAAATAAAAAATGACGATTTGAGCAAACCTTATCCTTGTGCTGTTAATCAACAAGTATAAAGATCAAGATTTTTAGCTCTCGGGGAACATTCACCAGAATTTAAAATGATGATGCAAATGCCAGAGCACGGTGAAAGTTTTGACTGCTTAGATCCCACCAATCAGCAGCCTTAAATCTCTCTGAAACAGCAGCCTAACACTGAAAAATCAAACAGGAGATGGAAAAGGGAAAGGGTTTAAGAGAAGAGAAAAGTACAGCTTTTTCTACTGCTTCTAAACCAGTAGAAAAACGCATTTCCAAATTTGTAGATTAACACGTATGTATGTTTTTTAAAGAGCCCTCCTGTTTAACTGTTACTTAATCAGAGTTTTCAACACACACGCTGATAGCTCAGAGTGAACAGAGGGATGGATGTGGGCAATATGTTTAGATTTTAAATGGTAAATGGTTTGCACTTGTATAGCACTTTATCTCGTCCAAGGACCCCAAAGTGCTTCACACTACAATCAGTCATTCATTCATTCATCCTTTCATTCACACACTGATGGCAGTAAGCTACACTGTAGCCACAGCTGCCCTGGGGTGGCTGACAGAAGTGAGGCTGCCATCACACCGAGCCCTCTGACCACCACCAGTAGGTGAGGCAGGTGAAGTGTCTTGCCCAAAGACACAACAGCAGAGACGGACAGAGTGGGGACTCAAACCGGCAACCCTTCCGGTTACAGAACAAACGAACCCCTACCTCCTGAGCCACTGCCGCCCCTGTAAATGGAACTATACAAGGGAAGCACTGTCTTTTATCTTTAGGAGGACGACTGAAAAAAGAAGCATCTAAACAACGTGACACTGGGCAGAAGCAATGGTCTTGATGGCGGTTTGTTTATTGAGCAACAGATTGTTTGTTAAACAGCATTAAGAAATGATCAGAACAAAGACGAAAAACCTGACGCATCATCAACAAGATTTATAGATTTTGGGTTAGGGTTTACCTGATTCCTGAAACAGTAAATGTGGTTTAGTCTAGCACAAACCCAAATAATTACCAACAAACAGGAAGTGGACTAAAGAAAAATCATCATCACTGATCCTGAAAAAAACATAAACATCTATATGATCAGTTTCCTACTTTTCCCGTAACATCGTGTAATGATGGTGTTCTCAGTGTGTGGCCCCCCTCATGGTGTCCACCAACATGACCCACAACACGAAGGTCAACCGTCTGGTGAAGAGCGCCGCTGCGTTCGCCCGGGAGGCCGTCAATACCGTGGGTCACTCCAGCTACACCAGCGGCTGTCTGTCTCACGCCCTGCAGGTAGGAGCAACAACGGACCATAAACTCACACTGTCGTCTGCAACACCTGAACGTCAGTCCTCTGAATCTCCCCGCAGAGTGCAGCTCTCACGCTCCTCCTGCCCGACTGGCTTCGGATGTCAACGCTCTTCATCAGGAAACTGAGAAACCTGCCGAGCATTAAGGCGTATGAAAGCGAAGCAAATAAAGAAAAGGAGCGACTCTTTGCAAAGGAAAAATAGTTTGTTTTTTTAAATGACTGAGATGATTGTAGACTTTTATTACAGCTGAGGAGCATTATATTGAATGACCTTTACTGTGTTGTAATGTCACTGAATGCAACACAAGATTTGTGAAAATGGTTGTATTTTAAACATTTATTGTGTCATTAGTGTTCTCCCATATGCTTTCTTTTTTTCCAATTTAACTACTTTTGCATACTTGATGCTGTTTCAGTCATCAAAACTAATGAAAATGTTCAACTCAGTCAAGAGATGTAACTTTTATACTGGTAAAAAATATTTTCCCCTCAGAAAAGCATCCAGATCTCTTTAACTTCTTTGAAAACTTGTCTTTTTACCATCTGCTTCAGCCTTCTTGCTCTGTTTTTGTCTCTCGTCTAGTTTCAGTTTTTAGCTACAATTCTGCTCCATCTAGCTTTTAGCTACTTTTGATTTTTAGCCAGCCTTTTTCTACTTTTAGGTTTAAGCGAACTTTACTACCTTTAGTTTTGCTTTAAGCTACTTTAGCTTCCAGCTACTGTTTTAAAACTTTTTTGCTTCTAGCTAGCCTTTGGCTACTTTTAGTGTTTTGCTGCTTTTAGCTACCAATTTATTACTTTTGTCTTTTAGCTCACGTGTTGCTCCTTTAGCTTTTGGCTATTGTTTAGCTTCTGCTGTTCAGTTTCAGCTTCTTTAGCATATTTCAGCGCTCAGCTTTCACTGCAACTTGGCAGAAAATGCGATATCTCTGGTTTATTTTAAATTTATTGGAATTGTAGGAATTTTTTTATTGCGTTATCGATTGGTGGAGTTCTTAATGTTACTGACAAACATTAAAGGAAAGACTAATTATTATCATTTGGTTTCTGTCTTAAACAAGTTTTCAACAATCAGTCCAACTAGAAGGCGGAGCTTCTGGGCACGTTTGGTTTCTACAGGACGCAGAATAAAACTCGAAGTCATCGTGGTTTTGTTGGACAAAAGAATGGATCAAACAGACGATACGAGCCGCCCCACATGAACGGATCAGTGGTTACGAGAGGATAGAAGTGATTTGAGGTCGTTGTTAAAGTCAGATATAAGGTTGTGTTGCTCTGATTTCTTTTAATGTTGTTATGTCCTCATTCAAAGATTGTGAATTCAGCTTTTTACTTGAATCTTACATGTTGGTGATGCTGCCATAAGGTGTTTTATATTGTACTGTCTGTCAAAACATCAAGAATAAAAAATAAATAGATACATTAATAAAATGTTTTCAATAAAATCACAATGTAACAAAGATAACAGGACACTGAAATTCAAGAGACAGGATTACTTATCCCTGCTAAATAGTTGCTTTAAAGTTTTAGCTGCAAATATTAAGTATTCCTATTAAAGGGATAGTTCAGCTCTTTTGAACGCGGGTACTGTAGAATGATTTTAACCAAATATTGTCTTACATGTTGTAGAAAGCTCTTTAAATCCTCTCAGTTTGGAGAAATAATTTGATTCTGACCAAATCAATCTGAGCGGGGTGGATCGCTGTCGTCTTAAAACAACTCCAATCTCAAAAATTTCAGAACGGCTCATGCAAACCCAGTTTATTAAATTTTCAGAAAAACTTCACTTTGCATTACATAGTTATTCCAGCAGAGATGTTTGACACTCCTACATAAATAACTGTGTTTTGTGGGGAAAAAAGCAAGCAAAAAAAAAAAAAACCAATAAAACAATGACGTAAAGTTTGATAAAAAAAAAAAAAACTGCTTTAAATGTTATGAAATTTTTGAAACGATAGATGTTTTAGGACGTTATTTTGGTCTTGGCCCCTTTCTGACGTGCCATTAGCTCATCAATTAAACTATATATTCGAACTGAGGTCAAACAATCACCTACCTACAACAGGTAAGATACTGATTGTTCGTAATGTTTCCACAGAGCCCCACTTTAAAAGATTCAAACTATCGCTTAGGTAGAAAAGTTCTAAGCAGCGTTTAAAAAAATTAAAAAATGTGCCTGGACTTCCGATTACAGAGTTCGTAAATATTTAATTTATTCAATATTGTGTAAGACTATAACTCCAACTATGACCCGTTTTAATTCTGAGTAATCGTAACCGTCCAGGTCCGTCCTCAGACTGGAATATTTACAGTATTTCTACCATTAAGTACTTTTACAGTCTGTAGTCCGCAGCATAAGAAAGTCCAGTGTATTGATTCACGTTACGACAGACAGCAGTAACTTGTTCGTCATGCTGAGGTCGAGGATGGAAATGAGTTCCCTTCTTTTGGGCACGCAGAACAGAAAGGACAGTGTGTTTGTAAAAAGTGCATGAAGAAGTCAAGAACAAACTGTCCCTGGGTTGTATGGAAGAAAGCAAGAACGTGAAAATGAGGGACGATACAAACAGGGGAAAAAAAGTACATTAAAAGCTGAGAGGAACAATCTGTGCTCCTGAAACTAACTTTGTCATTTCATCCAAAACACCATAAAGCCATAAAGTTTAAACCATTTATTCCTGAACTTGTAAAATATACATTTCTGTACTCAACAGAGTCGGCAACCTGTTGTTGCTCCAAACGAACTTAGTTCTTGTTACAAACAATGTTTTGACACATTTATGTGTTTTATGTGTTTGACCTTTGGCTTGCAGTTAATGCAAACAGGAAGTTACATTATCATAGTTTATATCCACGAGCGTTAGTCTTGGTTCAGTCCCAAAGCCGAGTCAAGTGTATAAAAATAGGAATGTACCCTATTTAAATCTATAAAAAAGCTTCCAAGTGGCACTTGAATGTGTTACTTTAACGAAACAAAACCTGCAGCAAATAAAAGTATTAAATACCTCACAGGAGCGATTTTAAATATAATACTGAGTTCATTTGATGGGACTTGCATTGAAGTAAACAGGCTAAGCTTTAGCCTGGTGTACATGAACAAACATGAACACAACTCAGAGATCTGTGTAAGTGACCGGCGTGATGCCATGAATCAGTAGCGTCGGCCCCAAACCGTTGGTCACTGCTTCCAGCTGGGACAAGTACTGCTGCGATTGGCTGCGGGCGGCGGGAGGCCGAGGCAAATACAGGAAGCGAACGGCGGCCTGTGAGCTGTGCTCCGTCAACGTGCGGTTCACCGCCGAGAGGAAGTCCTCGGAGAGAAGCGGTGCGGCCTCTGCGGCGCGCTCCCCCTCCGGCGCGGCGTGCCGCTGCACCACCGAGTCCCACGGCACGATCTTTATGGACGCCCTGATCCTCAGCTTCCTCAGCAGCTCGCGAAACGTCTCCTCGTTGACCACCCAGCCCTGGTCGCCGGAGCCCGTCTCCACGTTCAGGAAGATCCTCATTCGCGCGTGGCGCCACTTGCTGGACATGTTGAGCACGCAGGCCATCTGCAGCAGGAAGAGGCTGCAGACGTCCTGATAGTCGCAGCTGCCCGGCTGCAGCAGGTTGAGAGGCCAAACATCTATAATCCGGTCCGAGCCGTCCGTCTTACTGTCTTTACCTTCCCCCTGCAGCTGGAAGAAGTATCGGCCGAGGCAGACGTTTTTGTTCATCTTCAGAGCGTCGGAAATGATGCCAACGTACTCCTCGGGCTGTAACCACCGGGGGCTCTCGTCGTGTCGGACAGGGGGGAAATAAGCCTGCAGCGAAGGGAGGTCAACCCCAAAGTTGTAATCGTCCTCGCCGCCCTGCCCCACTGACGACTGACAGAAGGCGGAGTCTTGGAGGAAGAAGTCGTCAGGAGTGCAGCTGTCATAGAAACCCAGAACCAGCATGTTGGGCTTCATGCCACCTTGGATGAAGATGAACAGAATCAGAGTGTAGAGACAAAGCAGTGGGATAATCTGCGCTGACGGAGGGAAAAAACAAAACAACCTACCGAGTCCTGTGATGCGCAGCAGGTGCTGAGTTCCCTGCCTGACCGAAGGAGAGAGAGTCAGGTCTACGAAGGCCTTCACACCGAGTTTATCGACCAGGCTCAGCCAGAAGTTGTACTTCGGCTGGACCGGGTCGGACGGCAGGGAGTCTGAAACGCAGGACAGGAAGAATTAACTTCATGTCAGAAATTAGATTTTACAGCTCCAGACAGAATACATAAAGAGAAGGTGAGCGTACAACACTAAAAGCTGATTGAATTCATTATTACTTCTATCTAAATTTACTGCATTCCTGTTCAAAATCCACACAGCTAATGATCACATCCAATGATTACTTCTGGAGTGAGAATGCTGCCTGAAACCTTTATTGATTTACCTGTGGTTTGGAGAATGAATGCAGGTAGAGGTTAGGCTGAAATCAGAGATGACTCATGAATCACGGGACAATTGTTTTCAACGTCACAGAGAAAATATGTTTTGATGGAAAACCGGAAAGGACAGTCAGACCCATGACAAGAACCCTAATGATGGTGGCAAAAGTGAACTTTCAGTCACGTACAGTCAAAATATTTCCTGCTAAACCTGTTCATTCACATGTTGCCTCACTCGTCCAGGGACATGACAAACCCTCAGGTAGGTTCCACCTAATTAAACACCCACTCACACAGGAAGTAAGCACTTAAGGACTGACTGGCTTAAAACTGAGACACGTGGAAACATAACAGTTTTGGATAAAACTGCAGGGAAATGATAGAATAAAGGCTCTGTCATACTCCATAAGAAGTCAAGAAGTCGGTTTGCGGTCACGTGGTTGCGAGACGTTTGTTTTCTCACACCTTTCATCGTCCACGAGACACTCGGATCAGAACTCCCAGGAAGCTCCTCCCTCCTCCTGCAGCGTTAAAACGGGTTTCTTCCCGCCGGCTTCTCAGCTCTCCTGTCCTTGATTTGCTGGAACAGTTGTAAAGACGGCTGTATTTTCTAGCAGCCTCCAGCTGCTTCTCAGCGGAGCAGCAAAAAGCAAAATGGCTCCATTAAAGCTCACCGGCTTTTCCACATGAACAACTTCTGACCAATCACACTATAGTTGACGCAAACCCCTGTGAGAAACAGTTCGGCCCGGGCCTTGTGTCACGAAGGGGCAGACGAAGCTGCTATGAGAACAAAACATCGCAATTTTCGTCACGCAACCACGCGAATAAGAGCCGACGTTGTGTCTTCTCATGGAGCGTGACAACAGCTCAGCTCCTGAGGTTTACCCAGATCTCCCAGCTGGACGTGGCCCAGCACGTACAGCCCCCCCTTCTTCAGCTGGTTCACGAACAGGATGAGCTGGCAGGAGGAGCGCGGATTGGACACCATCAGCAGCACCTGAGGCCTCCAGAACTTCACGTGGTCCTTCCTCACGTCCAGCATCAGCAGGTACTTCCTCACCTGAGGCACAGAGAGCCAAACGAGAGGAGAGACAGACTCACTTCCTGCTGAAGTACAGAGGGAGGCCGAAGGGCTGCTGAGGAGTCTTCCAGTTAAAACAAGCAGAAGACGAGCTAAAATCAGTAAAACTATGGCTTGAAGCTAAAATTTGCAAAAAGCTCAAATTAGCTAAACTCAATCAAAAAAGCAAAGAAATAAAGGGAAACAGAAGCTAAAAGCTGAAATAAGTAAATCGGCAGTTAAAAACTAAAACGATTAAGCTGATAATGAGAAAACAGTATGAAAAAGTTAAAAAAAGGGAAAAAGCTCAAATTAGCTAAACAGAACAATAAAGCTAAAGGTAAAGGGAAACAGAAGCTTAAAGCTAAAATTAGTAAATCTGCAGTTAAAAACTAAAATAAATAAAATTGCTAAACTGTAGCAAAAACAAGACAATAGCCAAAAGGAGCATATGAAGACAAACTCAGAACGAGTAAGCTGAAGTATATTTCAGAGGAAAATGTTTTTAAAGGAACTGAAGGGATCCCATTTTATTTCTAGGGGAAAAAAATAAATAAAGTTAAATAATTCAAAAAGTATTAAAAGTTAGAAATACTAAAAGCCAGAGCACACTATTCTCAATCAAGTCAAATGTTTTGATATATAAATTAACAAACTCAAAGTGTGTGGAAGAAAAGAAACCAAAGGAAGAAACTCTAAACATGAAAACAACAATATGATGCTGACTCAGAATTCATTCATGTGACAAATAAACAGAACAGCCCTGGAGCTCAGATACCTGGTGGAAAATGAGAGCCTGGCTGATGTAGCCCCAGCTGCTTGTGGGCGATCTGTAGTGGAGGAAGAGCAGCAGCAGCAGCAGGAGGACGATGCTGCCTGACGAGTACACGGGGTTAATGACGAACATCATGACCAGACAGCTGAGAATCCCCAGCAGGCAGGTGTGCCAGGAGAAGAACTGGAAGGTGGGCCTGCTCAGCCCAGAAGAACAAAGAAACAAAACCAAATACAGCATCATTTATGTTGTCATTTGTGATATACGCTATCCATTGTGTCAGCATTATTAGGAAGGGTTTGCTGAACATTACAGACACGAACTGCGACAAGAATCCATCTTTTTTTACCTGAAATTTGGTGCGGACGCCCACTCCAAAGCCAAACAGGCCAGATCAACGGCAGCGTAGGCGAGCAGGTAGAAGACAGTCACCAGACCTGCCACCGCGTTGAGCTGCCCTGCAAACACCACGCACTGACACACGAACACAAAAGCCAAAAATAAGCTCCGACAGGAAACACATGTCGCCTGAAAATGACAGAACTCCGCGGTGCAGAAACGGACCTGCGCCAGGCCCCAGGTGTACAGCACCGCCACCCACGGATTCCCGGAGTTTGAGGTGATGGCAGCCGGAGCCAAGGGCAAACCTGAGGAGAAAATGCCCGTTTAAAAAAAGACAAAAAGAAAAATCAATCAATTAATGAGTGGGCACAAAAAAAACATGCCTTACCAAAAAGATGGTCTAAGGCAAGCGCGTGGAGAATGCGGGACGCTCCGATCATGGCGCACATGGCAGCTGACAAGGACGCACAGTATATTCCCACGGTGACCAACGGTGGCCACAAGCTGATTCGCTGAAAAAATCCATAGTCTTGAATCAACAATGTCCTAAAAAGAACAAGATCTGTCAGAACCAAAGCTGCTTTTCTGACCGCACCGTGGATCAAAATGGTGTCGGACCTGTCACAAGTGGCGCTGGCCAGAATGAAGAGGAGGACGTAGACCGTGAAGGTGTAAATGACAGCTATGATGGTGCCTTTCGGGATGGAGATACTCGGAGTCTTCAGGTCCCCTTCAGACACGTGTGGAACGGGAAATAAAAATGTTTCTGTGAGCATGTTTAAACGTGGAGCAGACCTGCTGGTTTCATCCAGCAGGAACCGGGAAGTAAATCTGTCAGATCATCGCAGAGAGACTAAAGAGCAGAATCAAACACCTGACATGTTGGCTCCGGCCATGATCCCCGTGCAGCTGGTGAACATGACCGCGAACACGGTGGCAAAAGACATGACGGAGTTGGTGCTGTAGTCCAGAGAATAATCAGCTGGAAGAGAAAGAAACAATACAATTCAAAGGTTTTTTTTATAAAAGCTGCTGCGCCCATACAGAGAGTGTCCTACAGCGTCCACACGTCCAATCAGAACTCACAGCCCAGGTTGTTCCTCAGCGTGGCGCCGCTGAAGCCCGTGTAGCTGGCGTTGTAGCGGCTGGTTTGGTTCCCGGGCCCCGGGTGGACGATGACGAATGTCCGAGGTTTGACCGCCACGGAGCTGACGAAGATGGACAGCAGCGACACGGTGACCACCAGCAGGATGGCGAAGGCGGTGCGGGAGTAAATGTGGGCGCCCACCAGACACACGACGAGGCACAGCAGGAGGATGACGGTGGAGTACAGCACCGTGTACCAGTAACCCTGAGGAAGCACCCGCACCCCCTCAGAGACCGAGGACTCTGAAACAGGCAGAGGACTTCGGCTAGGAACTAGGAAAAAAATGCATTCTCACAGAAAGCTCTGTGTGACGGCTGAGTGCTGAAATCAGCTGAAGAAGCAGAAACAGAGGTGTTGGAGCTAAAAATAATAATAATAACAGAACACTAGTTAAAAGCTAAAAGTTCCAAATTCTAACTAAGAGTAGCTAAATGCTAGCTAAAAGCTAATAATAGCAAAAGGCTGGCTAAAAGCTTAAAGTAGCAAAAGAATAGTTAAAACTAGAAAGACTGGCTAAAAGATAAAAATAACAAGACTGACTAAATGTAGTAAACGGCTGTCTAGAAGCTAAATATAGCAGAAAACTAGATAAAAGATAAAAGTAGCAAAAGAGTAGCTAAAAGCCTAAAGTAGCAAAAAGCTAGCTAAAAGCTAATAATAGCAAATGGCTGGCTAAAAGCTTAAAGTAGCTAAAAATTAAATGTAGCATAGGAAGACAAAACAGTTCATTGGCTTAAGCAAATTTCAAAGAATTTTGGAGGAATCAAAGTGATCTCAATGTTTTTCTACGGGGAAAATTAAATAATTTTTAAAAAGTGTCAAAGTTACAAAAACCCAAAAGTCACAGCACCCATCTCCTGCATGAGCTGTATGTTCTAACACAGTGTATGAAAGGCAAAGAAAAGCACAAAGCATGCAGAAGTCGTAAGCTTGCACAAGTGCAACAAAGAAAATACAGGAAAACAACAAGTGGAAATTAAAATAATTGAATAAATATATTAAAAAATGGACAGAGCTTACCAGGATCTGCACCAAACACATTCAGTATGGCCTCCACAAGACCCAGAACGTACTCTCCGCAGGCGAACACTTTGGCCAGGAAGAACATCAAACCGATGCTTCCTCCGAACTCAGGCCCCAGAGATCGACTTATCATGTCTGTTCTCGTCTCATTCAGGCTCATTAACCAGCTGTAGGCGGCCCAAACCGTGCAGAAACCCCAGCCTAAAGCCAGACAGAAACCATTCCAAATGTGTTCAGCTGATAAGGATACAGTAGGCCCCTCCGCCCTGAATGGCTCCGTTGGTGGAGATGGCACAGATGGACAGTATTGTGAGCGATATGATGGTGTAAGCAACGACAATCATGAGAAGACCCTGCAGCAGTCCCGCGTGGCCAACCACGAACCCTGGAGAGGGAGATAAACCCGCACCGGTCACATCGGCACCGCCGCGCCACTCAACCCGAAGTCCTCGAGCGAGCTCCGCGCACGCACCTGTTCTCAGGAACAACACGATGCTGAACATGGAGAGGACGGTCGGCACCATCACCCCGAAGAACGTGTTCAGCCTTCGGGGGTTCTGGCTGGGCTCCCCGGGGCCGGGGTCCTCGGTGGAGTCCGGCGTGGCGCCGCACGCCGCCAAGGTGACGCCGCACACGCCCGAGGCGATCAGAGGGGTGCGCTCGGTCGGCATGGCTGCGGAGAAGGGGAGCTCCGGCTAATCCTGTGAAGAAGAAACCATTCACACAAAAAAAAAAAACCAGGTCGACTGGCTTCAAAGGTCAATCAGCTGATGGGTGAACACCCAACAATTTGAGTTTCAAAAAAAATCCAGTGGTTTATGAGATATTTCGCTAACAGACAACAAACAGACACACGGGCAATCAGAGCGACAGGAAAAAAAAAAACATTGAGGGAAGCCGTAAGGAGAGTCGGGAGGAACATCACTACCACCGTGGGGTTCTGGCGGCAGAAGATACGACTGTAAACAAATAATGCGGCACGTAATGTCATTAAGAGGCTCGGCGCATCACGTCCGCAGGCCGGTCAGGCGGGTAGACACTCTGAACAGAGTGGCTGTGATGGTCGGGGGCCCGAGGCGGCGCAGCAATGAAAACAGGCGGGATTCTGTGACCGAAAAGTCCTGTAAAGGCGAATCGGTGCAACTTTAAACCTCCCTGGAACTAAGCTGGAGTTTTAGCGTGCAGAGACAGATAAAAACACAAACAGTGTACAGAAACACTGTTCACAGCTCATTTAGGATGAATCAACAGGCAGCCAGACAAGAGAAAATCTGAAGTTTTATTTGGACATTATGGACTCCAACTCCTTAAAGCTAAAGAGGGAAAGAAGTGGAACATTATAACTATATAATTTATAAAAGTCTAACAAACATCAACTTTCTTCTATAAAACCCAGCTGTCATTTGGGGACTAAGCTGACAGAAAGCCTAATTTTTGATGTATTTCCTGTATAAGATGTGTGAAAAAGTTTAGAAGCTAAGCTGCTGTGCATTAGGGTCACCACGGTAACAACCCACCTGTGTCTGTCACTCCCTGACTGTGCTTACAGACAGGAATGCAGACTAGAAAGTAAGCCTCAACCAAACTAACTATTGATAACTATTTGACAGAACATCACTTCCCACCACTGACTGAAGTTGTTGTTGTTTTAGCATGGGTGGCCAACCCTGGTCCTCGAGGGCCACCATCCTGCATGTTTTCCTTGTTTCCCTGCTCCAACACACCTGATTCAGTGGTTAAATCACCTCTTCTTGTTCTGCAGAAGCCTGTTAATCACCCATTGATTCAGATCAGGTGTGTAAAACATGCAGGTTAGTGGCCCTCGAGGATCAGGATTGGCCACTCCTGTTTTACAGTCTCCTAACTTTTCTTGCGTTCAGATCTCACTGTGCTCCGGGGTGTGGTTTGTTTTCGTTTTTTTTTCTTTTGCCGCCTTCTAAAATTCTGAACTCCCATGCAAATCGTTGCTCAAGACCACGCGTGAGTGAGCAAAGCCCCGAGAGAACCTGTGAGTCGGGCTCCCGTGTCCCGTGCTTCTGACTCAGAGGGCTCACACTGGAGCTCGGTATTTAGTCAGCTGACTCACAGCAGCTCGTTTGTTCTGACACAGAGGGGCCATCTCAGCTGAGCGCCTTCTCCCAGCAGGTCGTCCCCCACCCAACCCCCGCCTTCTGTCTCAGGGAGGACATTTTGCCATCGCTGGAGCAGGTGGAGCGCTCAGCTGTGGGAATCCCATGACAGGGAACGCAAAGGATGGGAGCGAAGCCTGACGGGGCGATCGCACCCTGATTGATGCTGACTGACCTTTGAAGCCAGTAGATCTGTTTACACAAGAAGTTGGAGCTATTAGCTGAGACGAACCGTACTTTTTTAAAAGTATTTTTTAAAATCCTTTTTTCATGCGAAGCAGCTGTCAGATGACATTCTGCAGGCTTTGTTCACTGTTGCTTAAAAAAAAAAAAAAGTGGCCCAACTGTAACCTTTTCTTTGCAGTTCTGATAGAGAAGTTTTAGACAGGACCAGGTCCCTGCACCCATCTGTATCGGGTACAGCTTTTACTTCCTGTATTGCTGATGCTGGAAATAGCTGCCGAGCTGCTAGAGGATGTTAGTGACGCACTGGGTTTATGATGCTGCTGCTGCAAGGCCCTTCGATCGCCCGGCCCACCCCCCCTCCCGGGTCGCTACAGTGCCAAAAATAGACCAGAAACGCACTGAAATCACCGTTTCTGTCACGTGCATTAACAGATTTGCATCTTCTGAAGAGCTGTAAAAGCTTGGCGTTCCTCGAAGGAGTGATTTGTGCCACGGCTGTAGCCTCATCTCATCTTACGGTGAGAAACAAAAAAGTTGTAGCTGTTTTAGTCGAACCTTGAAAATAAAATTATGCACAATCCCACGAAACATTGTGAGATGTC
This sequence comes from Kryptolebias marmoratus, assembly GCF_001649575.2. NCBI lineage: Eukaryota > Metazoa > Chordata > Actinopteri > Cyprinodontiformes > Rivulidae > Kryptolebias > Kryptolebias marmoratus. The sequence goes on from NC_051442.1 coordinate 14,943,727, forward strand.
ATGCCCATAGTATGCATGTGTTGTTAATGAATCTCAGCTACGACCACGTCAAATTTCAGCTCAATATCTGTAAAATTGACTGAGTTATAGCAAGTCTTGTGTTGACTAATATGGGTTAGCTGTGGCAGCCATCTTGACTTGGATTGACTCTAAAAGTTAATCAGTTGTAGAGGTACATCCAGTGATTATTTCCTGACAGTTTAGTCAAAATCTGTTCAGTGGTTCATGAGATATTTTTCTAACAGAAAGCGCTGAGTTTAAATATTTAATGGTACACATTAAGCAAAGTTCTAGCACTATCTGTTAGCGCTCAGAATATGTGTCAGGGATCAGTCTCAGCTACTACCACACCAAATTTTAGTCCAATATTTGCTAAATTTAATGAGTTATAGCGATTTCTGTTTTTTAATGTCAGCTAGCTATGACGGCCATCTTGAATCGGGCTGACTTCAAATATGAATTAGCTACAGATGTGCATCTGATGGTATCCTGCTGCAGGTTGCACTAAAGTTTGTCCAGGGCTACTTGAGATATTTTGCTAACAGACGGACACACGAACGCGCACAAACACCTGTGCAAAAGCGCGATCGCCCACCTTCTCTTATATTTATTTATTTTTTAAGTTGGCGGCGGACAATAATGACAGCTTCCGCTTTGTCTGGCGTAAAAAAGAATTTAAAAAGTGTGTGTTTGCGTATGAGAAATACAGGTCAGGAAGTTGCGCCACTCCTCCCCGCCGGCTGAAATAAAACAGCGTTAAATGATTCAAACTGCAACATCCAGGACATTTCGGCATCCTGCGACACACACACACACACACACACACACACACACACACACACACACACACACAGAAGGATGAAAAGCTTACCTCTGTCTGAACTTCTCCCCTCTGTCTCTCTCACTTCCTGATTACACACTCCAGTTTTCTGGGGGTTCCTCCGCTGAATCGGGGGTGTTTGTTTTGCGTTAGAGGACGTCCCGGATGCGGGGTAAAAGTCGGATGTGACCGCAGCAGGCCGGCGGACAGTCCAGTCAGTCTCTCCCCCCTCCCACACACACATCCACCTCCACCCGGACAGACAGATGCTGGGGAAGATGTGCGGCTCAACAACAGCGCATGAAGCGGGCACGCCTCGTTCCCCTCTGTTATTTGTTCAAAGAGAGTCACGAGAGCGCAGACAGGGGGCCATGTGACCGTGTTAGAAAGGGGAGGGCGAAAGGAAAGCATCACAGACGCACGAGCCAAGGTGCTGCCTGTCCTGAGATAACCACGCCCCTAAGTTACAGACCTGTAAAACGTGAACGCATCACGGAGGCGACAGGTGAGCAGATTTAGGTGCAGTTTTTCTGCGATATAAATGTCGGATTCATATTAGTGAAAACATTTAACTGTGTGAGTCGCGGACTGATGAGGAGTGGGGTTATGAGGAAGAAGATGCAGTTCCACCTGTCACCACAAGGCGCCACTGTTTTGTAAATAAATATATATTTTTGTAGAGGCTGAGTCAGTTTTTTTTTTGTTGTTGTTGTTTGTTTTGGGTTTTGTTTGCACTCCCTACAGTTAGAACAGCCCAGATCTTTTGCAAAATAAAAACACCTTTCTTTAAAAAATAAAATAAAATAACCTGCATTTTGTTGCCATGTCAAACACATTGTTCAAATAATCTTTTTTTTTTTGGTCTCCATATTTAACTGCTTACACTCAAAATTTTAAACACTTCCAGCATTTTATTTTTCCTTTTTTTATGATAATTGTAAGTGAGAAACACAGAGAGAAAAAAAAAAGCACAAAAATAAATTTATGGTAACACAAGAGCAAGGCCTGATGTAAAGATTTATTGCTTGCCAGAAGCTTGAGTCGGCCATTTTGGAAATCAGAACAAAAAATATTCCAGTTTTCTTCCTACTGTGAGCTTAGCAAGTGTGTGCTGACAAATAATGTACAAAACAATATACGGTACATATTTACACTGAAAAGAAATCCCTAGACATCAGTTCTTTGCCTGATCTGACCAAATGATTCTCGTTTGCAAGGCATTGTGGGAAGAACCTCCATGTGCCAAATCCACCCCAGCACAGGTCCTGCCTCAGTACAGCACTAGGTGCTGACTGGTGTGTTTTAAATCAAGCAGGTAGGCATGCACACCTGGAGGATGTATGTTACCAACTGGTTTGCAGGTGTGGTCATTTGAAAGGGTTAGGGTTAGGGTTAGTGTGCCATTATGATATATTTCTGCGTCCAGAGCGAATAGCGTGTCAGAAAGGGTGACATTGTGCTTGTAGTTACTGTTTTCCTACTTAAGTGTAAAGTTTTGCTAACTGTGGGACTAACATGTATTGCAAAACTGCAATAACCTCTTATTAAACTAAATCATCACAAGTGTACCTTAACTTCCCCTGAACGTATTTTCTGAGCCTGATAAAAATGTCTAAAAAAGGTCAAGATTCCAAACACAGAACCTGGGTGTTAAATTAAATAACTTCACTGCCATCGTATTTGATTTCAGCCCCTCTTTGAAATGTTCCATAAACACAGAATCTGTAAATCTCATCTTGTTTAATAGGTTAAATAAAATCATACCCCACGCTAAATCCGCTCTGCTCCTGGAAATCAAACCGTCGAGTATTAATGAGGGGATTACATGATGTTTATGGGCGCCCCTGTGGATTGAACAAATGTCACGGAGGGTCTAATCTGCGAGGCAGAGATGCTGCGCCGCCTGTTCTTCTTACTTCAGATAATAAAAAGTAAATAAAAAAAATGAACAGAGCTTAGTTTGAAGGAGAAATCAATCTCAATTAGTACATTTGAAGCTTGTAAAACAATGTTTAACCATGTTATATGACAGATTATACATCTTTTTTCTTTTTTTTTTACAAAAAAATAAAAGAAATTATTATACATAACACATTATACATTTCTGCACTTTCAAACATCTCAGTGAGTCTTGAGTTCATATTTAACAAAGTTCAGCTGCCTCTCAGACTCATTCAGTAGATTTATCTGCTTTGTACACAAACTTACTCCTCACTGATTTATAATCAGTGATTTTGCCATTTTCTATGTCTAAATGTATGTTAAGATAAAAAATTATCTCCAAGATCCCCTTGATAAACCATGAATAACCAGTGATTGCTTGCCTTGCAAATAAACGGCATATAACAACTTATCTCTCAGGGAAAAATAAAAATAACTTGAGATCAAATGAACCCACAGCTGCCATAAAAAACAAGATATCAGAGCTCTTCCAAGTTTGTTTTATTGGGTTGTTCTAAATATTCTTAAATTTGTCAAATATTATCTATAATATAGGGGAAGTATATTGATTGCAGAGTTAAAAATATGATTAAAATTGTGAACAAAGCTAAATTTTAAAACCCCTTTTCTTTGGATTTTGTTGAAACTTTGAAATAAACTGCGATCACCAAAGGAAACGCTCCTGTTTAACTACACTTACTGCAACCGGAAACGGAAACTTTTGCCTTTTTTGATCCGCTGTTTCTGTCATTTCTCTTTAAACGAGCAATAAACGGTTCACCTAACTGCTCAAAAACACAAGTGCTAATGCTCTAAATAAAAGGACCGTGTCTGAGTCTTTCAGCTGAACTAAACGTGAGCTTCCTGTTCTTTATCGATTCTGTCAGTTTTCAGTCTGAAAACTCAGATTTTCATTTGCAGTTGATCAATAAAACCTGATAAAACCTGAACCAAACTCAGAGAAACGAGCCGCCTCCCAGAGCTCATTGGGTCAACACAAGACGGAGACATTATGATGCAGTTTGGACTCTTTTTCTTTTTTTTTTAACCTACATGCTGGCTATGAAGTTGATTCAGCATTTGGCTGTTTTTCAAACCCGCATGGCTCAGTTCAATGCATGACTTGTGACCTTAAAGTGGAATAATTAGCAGCTGTTGAGGCTGCTGCAGAAAAAAGAGAGAAACTTCTGATGCAAAAATCGGATTGAGTTTTCCAAAGTGAGAACCTGTACATGTGATTATTTAGGTGTTCTTCTAAATGCCGTGGAGTCCACATTTATTTAAGTGAAGCATATATGTTGTGTTCTTTTGTTAAACAGAAAACACATCTTGGCCCCCAAAAAAGATTAAAATAAAATAGTGACGTTTGTCTAAGATAAGCATCAACCACTAAAACCAAACCAATATCAGTCAATCTCTCGCTCAGTTTAGATGAAGCTACTGAATATTCAAATAAATTAGGATATACTGCATCACTATATGGATTTATGAAAAATATTTTAACTATGCTGCACTGCATTTAATCAAAAAGATCTCCAGGCTGAGTAAAAGGACATTAAATGATCAGATTTGTGAAGTTTCTATCTGTGTTAGAAACATTAACAGTATTTTCCCATTTATTCACGTGTAGTGTTTACCTGATCAGTGCTGGTTGTTCGCTCAGATCATTTTATGCTTCTCTAGAACTCTCGTTGTTCTAGGGGAACAAAAGGAAGAAGAAAAGTTTTACCTTTGCGTATCCCTACGTGACCCACACAGTTTCTCTTCTCAGACGGATGAAAGCCAACATGTGGGGGCAGAACCAGACCTGTGCTGATCTGCGTCAGGAGGCTTGCTGGATCAGTACTCATGAGGCGTGGAAACAGGACGACATGGGCCCAACTCTCGGAGCAAACGCTCCTTTTCGATCTCATCACTGGGGGTAAATCCACAGACGAGCATTAAACCCCTCTTATTGCTGTTTTATGACACACCTCGCAGGCTTTGAAACAAAAAAAACAACAGGAAACATGCAAATTATGAACCAAAAAGTGCAGCTGGATCAGGAAAGTGCAGTGATTTTTAGTAGCGGTACATCGTACTAATGTGGATGAACTTTGCAGTAAATCTGCAGTGAAATCTGCAGTAAATTTCCTTATGCAAAACAATGGAAGTTTGGCTAAAGGAGTAGAAACATAATTTAAAGCTTGAACCAGTCACAGGAAGACTGACTTTACATGTCTGATTTCTAACTTTAAAGGGACATTCCAATCAAGTTTGAAGCGGTATTCTGCCAAAAAGTTATCAGTAGTCAGTACTTTATCAATCAAAGAGCACAGAGTTAGGAACCAAAAGTCTTCACCTAGGCTAGGCTAATCAAAGGAGTGCCAGTTGTTTTTTTTTTTTTTAATCGTTTTTCAGCTAATAAAATTTATTCTCAAAAATGACATACGGTGTGATGAACGCTACATTAGTTAATATTAAACCTGTACAATTTTGTATGATGCTAATTGCTTAGCTTGTCTCAACCGAGCAATGCCCGTGTTGCTAACTAATACTAGCAAACGTAGCGTTCCTTCACACCATTATGTTGTCTTTGAAAAAGAGTTGCGTTATAAGCCTGAAAAATGATTAAAGCAAACTAGCACTCGTTTGGCTAGTTGTTAGCATAGCCTGGAGGAAGAATTTTTGCCTCTTCCTCCATACTCTGTGCTCCATATGTCCCGACTGATAAGCTAGTAACTACAGATAACTATTAGACAGAACATTACTTCAGAGTTTACTGAACTATAAGTTTTTAATTAATAGGTTTACAAGTTTTGGAGATTTTTACACAGAAAACTGACAGTTGAAGCCGTTAGTGCTTAATCTTTTCAGGTCTTTTACAAACTATTCTTTCTGGTACCACAATGTTTTTTGGTACATATACAAAATATAAATCAAAACAGGCATTTTTGTCTCCTCTCGCTGTTATAGGACTTACGGTTTTCTCCCAAACCCTCTCAAACTACGATAGAGAACGGAGAAATTCTTTCTTTAAAACCAAAAGTAAAGTGCACTTTTTAAACTTGACATATCTCCTATATAAAAACGCCGCAGTAATCTAAAAAGTCACGTGTGTGCGACTAACAGAGCCGTCTGCCGCTCGCGGTTCAAAAACTTTTAAGATGCGACTTATAGTTTCGGCACAGTGACCGTTTGTGTGAGGCTTACTTTTTAATCTGTTTCTGTCTCTCTTTAAGAGCGCAGGTGTGTGGTTACCATGGCGACCAGAATGAGCCACTGGAAGCGGCTTTAAGGTTTCTTTTTTTTATGCCTTTTCTAGTTTATTCATCGAATTTTACGCAGATTTTTTCTTAGCTGATTTGGTTCCCAAAGAGCATATCGTTGTTTTGGGCAGGCGCCGCTTTAAAATGTCTCCGGAAATGTTTTTTTTTTAATATAATTTCGGGTCATATTTTTTGTCAGTAAGGGCGCAGTTTGCAGCTTTGAGTCTGAGGAGGCTGTCCTGACAGGCAGAGGAAGGGAGGAGGCAGCCAGAGAGAGGAAGGAAACGGGGATAACGTCACGAAGACTCGGAGTAAAAAAAAAAACAAACAAAAAAAAAACAAAAAACGGGCTGAGCCGCGTTTAATGGACGGAGGGAAGAAGCGAGGCCCGGACTGAGCGTCGGACCAACATGGTTCTGCTGAGGCGCTGTCCGTGAAGACGAGCAGGAAACGCTAAAAGCCTCACGTTCCAGCTTTTCTTCTTCTTCTTCGCTCCTTTCTCCACCACCTCCAGCAGCAGCAGCAGCAGCAGAGACATGGAAATGTGTGGAGCCTTCCTCCTCCTCCTCCTCCTCCGTTCGCCTGTTTACTGAAGCCTAATCGTGACACACGGAACTTTTTTTGTCTTTGTTTGTTTGATTGATTTCCTTCTTTCTTTTTTCTTTTTTTAACCCGGATCGGCCCTGAACTGCACCCCCCCCCCATTTCCTCCATTTGTATTTATTATTTTTTTTATTTTTTTTTTGTGTGTGGTTAATGCTCCAAAAGGGCTGACTCCTCTGCGGCGGTTCGGGGACGAAGCAGTCGGTTCGGTCGGAGCCCATCGGGAGAATTAACAGGTAGCCAAACCCTTCAAGCCTTCATCCCTGCAGCCGAGGGCCAGCCTGTCTGTCTGCCATAAGATGGCGAGGATGTGGCTTCATTTGCACTTCATTTTAGATTAGAGAAAAATAAAAAATAAAAAAAAAGATGTCTGTGACGGGGCTGATCAGTGGCTTCAATTGGCCAGCTTTCCTAAACGCAGTGAAATGAAATCTGCCCGTGAAGCGCATCCTCCTCATCCTCCCCATCCTCTGCGCCCTTTTTGCTGCCGGCTGTCTCCTCTCTGTGGGGTTTATTTTCAGGCCTGCATGCGTGCACATCCATTATCTATCACACAGGCGGTGGCTGAGGGCTCTGCGCCCTCCTCCAGCTGCAGATGTGGCCATTTCACATCAGATCAGGGAGTCCGAGCAGGGCCGCTGCCCGAAAAAAAAAAAGGAGGCGGGGGAGAGGGGGGCCGATGGTAATCCTCGGGGTGGCACACCTCTGAACCAAAATCTGGGACTGAATGTCAGTATATAAGATGCTCTGTGCTGCTTTTAGTTTTAAAGTTTAAGTTATAGCTGTCGAAATATGCTGGTTTTTTTCCCATGCAGTTTCTACACAGTTAAATGACTGTTTGTTTGTTTTTTTTTTGGGGGGGGGGGTTAATATGACTCAAACTCATCAGGGTTATTTTTTTGAAAAAAAGAAAAAAAAAAACTCAGAGAACAGTGAACTTTCGTCCTCTTTTGTTTTCAACTCAGCTCATCGTTCGGTTATGGAAATTCTCCCGTTAGAGTTGGGAACGCCTCGGCTCATTTGCATCGGACCTTAAGCGCTAACTTTAGCTTTAACCGCCTCCACGGCTCGGTTTCCTCTCCGGCTTCCGTCGCCTCGCCTCCCCGCAGCGGTCAGCCGCCGCTTCGTTCCAGTCTCTGCCTCTGGGTTGTTTGACCGACTCGATGTCGGCTTGAGACGGTCCGACGTGAACTCGCCGGTGCTCGGCTGTGAACAAACGACTCGTAATTGTCGATTCTGCTCATTTTTTGCTCACTTTGTTACAGAATATGCGGCCAACTTTTTTGGGAGTGAATGATGTGTATTTAGTGGTTATTTTACATCATTCAAATCAAAAACATTTTTTTTTAAAATGGCACATTTTGACATCTATGACTCTCCTTTCAAAGATCTCGTGTGACGTATCGGTGCTCGGAGGGTGTGTTGGGGATGACTCTCAGCTACTGCTGCACCAAATTGCTAATTATTATCTGTAAAAATGAACTTTTTACGCTCTCTGAGGTCAGTTGGCCGTGGCAGCCATGTTGAGTTGGGTTGACTCAGTTGGAGACGTGTGTCCGGTTTGGTTTCACAGTCTTCGTTGGGGATGACTCTCAGCTACCACCACGCCAAACGCTAGCTTGACATCTGTGAAGTCCACTGGCTTGGAGCCATTTGTCTGTTTGCTAAGACCGCTTTGCTGTGGCAGCCATCTTGAATCGGGTTGACTCCAAATGCTAATCAGTTGGAGACGCGTGTCGGGCAGTTACTGTCTGAACGTTTCATTAAACCCAAAAGCAGCTAAAACGTGCATTTTGAGCATCTGTCTGGACTCATCCGGGCCTGATCTCTGCTGCCCTTCCTCTCTCCTCCTCCTCCTCCTCCTCCTCCTCCTCCTCCACTCAGCTTTTCTTCTCCTCATTGGCTAAACGAGCAGCTGCGCCAGGAGACCAGGACCCATGGAGCAGCTCTTCTGGCTTCCATTAGCACCGTGTGATCCATCTGGTCGCCGGTCCCTGGAGGGCAGAGCGGGTCTACTGTAGCCGAGCGCTTCTCCCTCGCGGCGCTGCAGGCGGGCGTCTCCAGGCTGGCGCCGCTGCAGATACGCAAAATCCAGGCCGGGCGTTCGAATGTGCAACTGGGCTCGTGCCAGCTTTCTCGCTGACACGGAGTGTGTTGGTCTGCAGGACGACACGTGTTGGAGCGAGCTCCTTTCTCATGACAGTGGTGGGGTGGGCGGATCGACGAGGACGACTCCGTCCAGCGTTCATACAAACTGACCTGTGCTGCTTTAAAGGCGGCTCAATCCTAGCTCAGTGATTACAGATTATCCCCCCCCCCCC